>NC_143019.1:8922334-9239834 GCF_055824585.1 Amblyomma mixtum
TTCTCTGCCTTATTCAGAAAGATTTTATTTATTCCGAAAGATTTTATATGTAACCAGGCGAGCAAGATTTTCAGTAAATTCATTTGAGCGCTCGTGGTGAAGTATGTGCGCTGAAATCTGCAAAAGATTCATCCTATAGACAAGCGTCAGGCCGTGATGTCACAGAGATGCGGCGGCGCTGGAGTCAGCTGTGACTTTCGCTGTGTAGGCAAAAGTCGGTACCGTGTGCCTTGGGTATGCCATATGCTTGAGCATTTCTGAACGCATTTTGCAATATTCCGGCGAGCTGTGGTGCGGGTGGTTGAACCGCAATGTTCAAGAAAGGCAGCGGCACAAGTTTCCACAAGTTTATCGCATTTAGATATGGGCCAAAGCGATGCGCAGCGGCCGTGGAACGGGAAAAGTTCGGCGGCGGATCTGCTGCGCGGCTAGTATTGCATTTCTGCTTCGAAATATGATAGTTTGCGTCTCTTAATCCGCATGTTTCCTCATCAGCCGCGCGGTGAACAGTGCAAGAATCAACGTCTGCAGCTTGTTCGCGTTCTGGCGGGCTCTCATTTTGAGAACTCTGGACTCGACAGTGTGACCGCAAATTGAACGCAGGGGACCGTTTTCGGGTGACAATCACCCGGACTACGTCCCGGGCATCTCTTCGCGCTAAAAAAAACAAAAAAAAAAACAGCTGCTGCCAGTCGCCTTCAGCATTCATCGGGCATTAAGCGCGACGTTTGAAGCAGCACTGTAGTCCGGTAGTAGGAATATACGACGCGTTTTTTTCTCTATTTTCGCTTCCACGAACTTTAACTTGTACGTCTTTTCCCTCACCGATCATAGAAAACGATTAAACGTCGCTAAGGTATCGGCAAAATCATGCAGTGTTATTTCCCATATTACCTGAATTTTACAATTACTGGTCAATCAGAACCTGGCGAAAAAAGCAAATACCAGACCAAAAAACAGTTATCAAGCAGAATAAGGCCTGCAATCAGAATGACTTAAAATATTTAGCTCTGCGTCATGGTACTAAAACACAAGATGGCGTCACCCCTGAACTCAAAAACGGGTCACGGTGACAGCTCAAAAGAAAGTGATGGCAGTGAAGTTGTGTCGGTAACATGTCAGCTGATGGTTCGCTTTATGTGAGCTTAATGCCCAAAACGACCCAGGCTATGAGGACTGCTACAGTGGAGGGCTCAGAAAATTTCGACTATCTTGGGTTCTTTAACGTGCGCTGACATCGCACAGTACATGGACCGTGTCTTTCGGGTCTGCAGCCGAGCGTCTCAGGCAATGTGTCATCAGTGCGGCCCTGTCAGTTGATAGGCAGAAGTGCAAATTCGAGTTGAACGTCTGCAATCATAAGGTTACGAGTTAATGCCTCAGTTGTTTGCATCACTCTCCCTCGCTTCGTTTATAATGACGCGTTTTCGCCTTAAATGGATAGATATGGATGAGTGCCTGGCAAAGCAAACACGTGCGACTCACGGTTTCAGCGTGAGGCACAGTTGTGAGCGATGCATGCCTAACCTACAACCCCGCCGCTCTTGCACCCTCACCACCTGTCCCTTTAGTGGCTGCAAGCTGCTACCATAGCGTTTGCAGCCGCATGCACCTCTGGCAAGAGTTAGGAAACTCTCCAAGTGGCATACTTATTTCACACCTTCCTCGCTGTCGCTACGGTCGTCCTTCACTGAAGAGTACGCTTAAAGTAAATTCTGTTTTCCGCGCAGGTATCGCCCTACGCCCCAATGTGCCCTGAACAGAGAGGCCTCTGCTGCAGAGGGTCTTGCGTCTGCACAAGCTATCCAAACCCGTGCATCATGGGCAGCAGAGCAGCAGTGGAACCTGCCTACCTTGGGTTAAGGGCCAAGAGGGATACTCACCACGCCAAAACAATGGACTTGAACCACTGCTTGCACAAGTGCAAGAATGCCTGCAAAGCGCCTCCTTGCCACAAGGATCAAGATCATAAAACATGCAAGAGCAAGTGCTGGCATAGATGCAAAGCCCACTGTCGCGTACGTTATCACCACTGATGTCCCACTTTGGCAAAAACATGATTTTCAGGCAGTCATGTCAACAATAAAATGAGGACAGACGAAGACCAAAGCAAATACTCTCTTCTAAAACCGTTCAACATTGCCGAACAACCTTAAGCCTGGGACGTTTCGTCACTTCCTTCCTTTCTAACCGCTAAATGCAGGTTCGGGTAGGCGGCATACTGAGCTCCCCTCGCTCAATCCCCACTGGTGTACCTCACGGCTGGGTCCTCAGACCTTGCATGTTCAACTTTGTCATGTGGTGCATCCCCGGCTCCATTCAGCATGGCCGTCGCCACAAGGTTTCCTCTTCCGTGTACACGGAGGACCTGGCACTGTGGGTCCGAGCCTCGAGGAGGCATATCACCTTTACCGGGCAGGTCTTCCAGCGTGCTTTAAATGCAGTAACGCAGGTCCTGCATTTAAAGCACGCTGGAAGACCTGCCCGGTAAAGGTGATATGCCTCCTCGAGGCTCGGACTAAATGCAGTAACGCAGTTCCTGGCACCCATTGGCCTGACCCTCTCTGCCACAAAGTTGGAGCACTACTGGTATATTTGAGGGGAAGACCCATGGCCGAAAACGCTACTCTCAAACTCGATGGCACACATGTACCATCGAAACTCCAGGTGAAGTGCCCCCGTTTCACGATCTACCACAGCTTTACCTGGATCCCTACTGAAAAGGCCCTCCTGGCCCACTTGGACCACGTCATCCGAGCAGCACAACACCTCATTGGCGGTAGCAAAGGCGGTACCACCTGGGCTATTCGCCTGTTCGAAGCGTCGGACACATCAGCCATCCTTTACCTCACATCAGCCATCATTTTACTGGAATTCGGATAAGCAACGCAGATGCTACTCGGCTGAAATGCAGTACCATAAAAACCGCATTTCCCGTATTTTTTCTCTGCAGCTCTTTTAAAAAGAGAACTCAAAAAGGCTATTCGTTTGCCTGAAAGGCACCTCTTCAAAAACAGACATATGTTTGGTGCCTTCAAATCGCTTCTAAACGCCTTGAGTACCCTCCGCCAACTTTCGCCTATTTCTTGCTTTTAGTTCTTTATTACTACGTCCCTCATATAGAACCATAAAGCTAAGTTTTATTTATCGAGGCACATTTCCGACGGCACAATGCTAAACAACTTCATAGCTTACTGGTAAAAGCGTGTTTCAGAGGTTCGTTCATATTGCGACGAAGGTGATCTTGCGCACATGACTGTAAAATTCCGTTGTTCATGAAGTATTCGGCCTTAACGATTCGAGACGGAGACACAGGAGACAGCTACTGCAACGAGAAGCAATGCCGATCCCAAGAATTTTGTTTCCACTTTTCGGAGGTGAGCGCTGCCATAGCTTCTCTTTTCTGCATGTTTTCGAAAAAAAAAATGTTTCAACAAGAAAGGCGAGGTTTTATTTCGATCACTGCATTGTTTGATTTCTTTTATTGAGTTCTTAAGCGTGAGTTAGCGCATACATTTAATCTAATTTTCGCGATGGCCAATATGGCACCTAGCAAATAAGATGCTCTATCCAATATATTTCTCGATACTATGCAGTGGCTATATATTTTCCAGTATCGCCGACTATTGAGGTATAGTGCTGGTGCACGAAGTCACAATAACCGCAACTTGCAAGTTTTGAACAGCAATTGACGGATAAGTACTTATACTGCAAGCACGTTTTGTTTAGCGGTGAGAAGGTTTTGTTTGGAGGTCTGTCAACTGGCAGTAATAGCAGACTATGCATATTGTATTGCCGGACAGTTTCCGTGTTCATTTTGAAGCTCATTTTTTTCACTATACAATTATGTATACAACTGTTTTCAGTGTAATTTCTTGACTAGTACTGTAAGTAAGCTGTGTGTGTGTGTGTGTGTGTGTGTGAGAGAGAGAGAGAGAGAGAGAGAGACTAAGCGAAAGACAACAGTGAACTGGAATTCCTGAAGCCATAACCAGCGTCATGTTAACAGCATATAATTCTATATCACATCAAAATAAATGTATACAGAACCTACTACTACAAATTATGGCTCGGATTCGGAGAGGGTAAAACTCTTGAAAAATTGTAAAGGCACTCTGCAGCATGCGTGACAAATCTGGCAATACAGTATTTTTATCCCCGCACGGTATGTGTCCTATAGGTTTTAGAATAAAGCTTGCAGCAACCACCACACCATTTTGCAGCGCACATCTGCCTTCCATATCATTGGGATACAGAACGCTTGCTAATTTTGTGCGTGAATATTTCATCGACTTGTGGGCCACAAATTGAATTCTGATGGAATAATTCTCTCTTGAGCAATAAACAAAAATCTGCATTGGAAAGAAATTAAAATGTGTATGTATTACTAAAATATTCAGGCGCACAACGTGCGCTGAGCATGATATTCCTCATTGTAATATACAATTTAAGGTGAAACATTTGATAGGCCGAAAAGAAATAATACTAGTTTGCTTCATGGTGCGAACACAGAATGCGACAATCGACATGTTAAAATTTCTTGGGCAAGAATTCTGAATAGTGGTAAATTTAAGGTACTGTTATGGAAGTATTGAAGGCAATGGTTCATTCCTGTGTGTTGCAAAATATTTCAAATTTTTTCCACCGCTGGCATCGAGCAGTTACGCCTGCCATAAAAAACCATTATGGAAAGCTCTTGACGATATCAGAAACATTAATGACAAAAAAATGCAAACATGCAGAGTGGAGATCTGTGGATATATTGATTGCTGTAGTGATATCTTACAGTGTATAAGAAAATTGTGTTCTTGAGTTCTTTCCTGTTAAAAATGTTTTTGTCAATTATTCCCGGGTATGAATAAACATAATGTGTGTTTGAGGAGCTAGATGCCTCAAACTATGAATACTGTAGCAACCATTTATGAAAAAAATGCGGCTACAGTATTTTCATGAATTATTCTTCTGTCAAAGGAATCCAGAGATATTTTTGTGATTGCTTTTTCAGCTCTTTTAATCAGAGGTGAAGCCACGTCGCTCGGGGTAAGAAGCTTCTTCGCAATTGTTGCTGGTCAAAAGGCATAATTTTGGGGGTCTTATTTTGTCCTCTCTGCGCCTCGTTAGGTCTTCGTTTTATTGTTTCCTTGACAAAGTAAAGAATTCTGCATGTTGCGCTTAGTTTATACAGAAAATTCCAAACGTGCCCAGAGCGGCAGAAAGACGAAGAGTGTCCAATATGTGGCACCATCCAGGCCCCACTATTGCCTTGTTACAAGTGGAGCATAAATAAAAGGCCTCAAAAACGGAGTAGTGCCAGGAATAGATATTTGTTCGACAGCCTTTCACATCAAAGCGAAGTGCTCTTCTGTTAACTACGACTTGGGCCACATATTCTAATTACACGAGTACCAGCTTCCATGGAACAGAGATAACTCACAAACACTGAAAGAAAACGTACCACTTAAAACGCACAGGTGTGGTTCTTTCCTTTGCACACTTATATGACAGCGCCGTATTTCCCTAGATTTAAAGGAGTATTAAAAATTTGCGTACAACTGCCGTGAGGGCATGAAGACGTGCATTTTTTTTCGTAAACCTATTGGAAAAAAGCGTTATTTTGTTCTCGGCGCCCTCCTGTGGAACACACAGAGACAATACCATCTCCGTTTCGAAATCGTAGCTGGACGACAGTCACGATCATAATGCATTGCAGGATGTGATGTACCGTTACACTCGACTAAACGGCGCACTTTTTTTTTTGTGATCATAGGATTTGTGCTCTCAATACATGAAATCAGCATGTTTAAGTTGTTTTAAACCATATTCTCCCGAGGCTACTTTACAGCATCTATAATATGATTCTGCATCTGACTCGTCTTTGCAAGTAATTTTAAGTTTGTTCATCGCTTTTCTTTCAACCCAATAAATGAAGTAATGTTATGTTTGTACCATTTCATTCGAAGTTTCTGCGAGTTAAAAGCTTTTAACAACAAAATGTTTATGGCTGAGAGCATTTTTTGAAATTGTGTTTAAAAAGACAGATATAAGCAATAGCAAACCTGCGTTGATCCAAAAAGTTGCATTTACGTACCGGGCAAGAGTGCGGGTTCCACTTCACAATAAATGTATATTTATGGCCGAAATTCATTGCGTCTAATATGCACGTTCTGATCAGCTCGCACTTATCTCATGGTGCTCTTAACTTTGCATGTCATAAGTGCCTTTGAAGAAAAGCCTTGACGTCAGGGTGTAAAGCAAGCCTTGGAAGTTTTTGTTCTATGAGGGGCGCAAGAAAGATTAAAGGACACAGTTTCAGAGCTGTTAGTGATTCATAGAATAAAGTGCTGCGAAAAGGGCGCCAGCTTGTTTAAATGATCTTCATCAAAATGAACCTTGCCTATCTCTCTAGGTTATAGTGCCGAACAGCATGTGCCATATAGACTTCTTCCATATGGCGGACTGCAAGGTGAGCTTTCAGCTTCGTCCTTCGATCTGATGCGAAAATGCAGAAGGAAGTCTGTATCATTAAATTTGATCTTTTGCACTTCTAAGCGCGGAATGTAAGATTTGTGACACCCGTGTTTCTATTCGGGCGCCTTCATGTTGCCATGCAGGGAGAACTTCGTAAAACGGCACTCGTTGGGTAATTTCTTGGAAATTTTTGCAAGGAACAAACTTTCGACAGCCTTCAAAATCCTGGAACCTCTTACAATATTTTTGAATCAATAAATGTTTCAACTGCTGAACATGAGCCTATATTGAATACGTGTACGTACAATAATAAGTTAAGATATCGAAGATACAGTTGACAATTTAGTGCATCTAACTGAGATTTATTGAAACAAACCTTTGTATTTGGCAACTGCGGCAAAGAAATTTTGCGTGCCATGAAAGCGCCGGACACTTAATGAAGACCATTGCACAAAAGCGCCTGCGGATTGCGCTCTGGAAATACTCCTATCTACCTTATAGCCTACAACATAAACTTATAACCTTCATCTTATATAAAATGGCTATTACTGCTGTTGAATTCTTTCGCTGCCCTACGTGGAGAAAATGACAAAGACGTCTCCCCTCTCGCGAGACGCACACACCGTCGCCTGCAGTTCTTTCGACAGAAGGCACAACTCGAGCCCTTATCCAGGGGCACACAGCGGCATCAGCAGATGTCATATAAAAGACGAGCACAAGTGGTCTTTCACAGCATGAAGGTGATTTGGGGTTGTTTGATGGTCAAACGAATGACTGGCCCGTCAACGGAACGATTTGGATAAGACCTTTGCCAAGCAGTTCACCATAGACAAGCCGAGCACCAGGCGGGGGGAAATCTCGTACACATCAGAAACCGGTCGGTACCCTGCTGCACTGCATATCAAAGCCGACACCTTCGTGTTGCGAGGCGAATGATCTACCACAAGGATACCGCATCGGTTAAAGATGTCACCCCCGCCAACAGGGCAATTTCCCAGAACCAGCTGGGTCATCATTCCGACGGTTAAGGTATCTGATAGCCGAGCACCTGGTCGGGAGCACCCTCGGACCTATTTTACCGGCAGGTATCCGGCGACACCAAAGTGCCTCCCGCGGCCTCGACAGACGCTCAACCACCTGGCCAACATTGACTGGATAGGTGGTCCCGACAAACCCTGTAGTAAGCAGCGCCATAGTGCCCCCATACGGATACAGCCCCCTATGTAGACGAGCAACTGGTTGGAGGACCTCTACCCATTTAAGCCGGTGAGCTCCAGCCGGTGGTGCTTCGGGCACTCCAACAAACCTGACTGGATGCTCCGAGGCTTCCGGGACTGCTATGGTATGGGCTTGAGTGGGTTCTGAGATTTGTAGCCCCACACGAAGAGCCGAACGCCAGGCTGCGGGGTCGGCCCTACCTAATTTGCCGGTAGGCCCCCGTTGGCACACATGGTAGGTGCCTCTCTATGGATGCTGCGGACGCTCAATTCTAATACCGTCTATGGTAGGGAAGGGATGCCAAACATCCTTATTGGCAACAGGGCTCAGAACAATATAGGCCCTCTTTCCAAGACGTGACTCCTTCAGGGCGCTTAGCACAAAGCCAGGAGACGACTCTACCCAATTTAAATCAATTTCGCCATCCGGCGTCACTGAGGATTGAACCCAGCACCTTGCAGCTGTGAAACGGGTACTCTACAACAAGGCCAGCGCCCTGATGAGGGCACGACAAAACGCTTTGTCATTTCTTCTTTTGAAATGCCCTAAATACAATTGCTAATAGCATATTTCGTATTTGTGCCAAAAACAGAAAACGAGCAGATAAATTAATTTACCTCAGGAGATTTCTCCTCGCAACAGGAGTATCAGCTCACACCAAGCTGCACACTTGCACGCCTTTTATGTGAGTGGCAAACTTAAGTCTTTTGCAGTCAACGCCAAATGCTCTGTGTGTTAAGTAAGCGGTCGTATATTTTAAAACATTGCAGTCGGCAAAGTGAGAAAGCAGCGCTGGTGTTGGAAATCAAACTAAAATGCAGGAAGTCGTGATATGTTTGTTGGAACCAGAATGCTTAAACAATCAAGGCGCCAGTCGTTGCTAAATAAGGAGGCGTAATGCTGCAGTTCTGGGACCCACTATACTGAAATTGCATACGGAGTGCTCGATGACTTTTTGTAGCAGCTTCAGGCCAAATATTTAATTCGTAATGTCGATAAGTTGGACTTTTGTGTCATCAAAACCTGAGAACTTCGTTTCAGGCAAATTTCAGGAAAAGCCAAACAAGGGTACCTCAGCGCCGAACCAAAAAAAGGGACCCACTAAATATCAGCGTTAACCAAAAAAAAATGGCAGTGCTTTAACTCTGATTAAGCCTGGTTGTGTTGCGAAAGCAATGGCTGCCTGGTTACGCTTAGGATTCGCTTGCGGTTAGGCGTTTTGTCTATTCTCTATTGTTTATACACGAAGAAGACACTAAGGCAAACCGTATATATACCATCTAAACGACATATCCCCCGCTCTACTACGCACAACTGGCGAAGCGAGCGCCGGCAGCGGCGGCGCCAATTGGCGAAGTGCAGCGGCAGCAGCTGCTGCGGCTAAAGGTCATTCGTGGAGTCGCCGCCGCGGCGAAAGGGCGGCTACGCCGAAGTGGGGAAACGGTGGGCGCAGTGTTGCTTTCGCAACAAAAAATTCAAGTTGAGTACAATAATCCTTTCCCTCTTAGGTTCTATAAAACGCGTGATTCAGAACAAAGGCATGCTGCTGAGTAAAAAATAAGAGCCGACATTTCTGAGCCCAATGAGAAGCGCAAAAGCAAGTTAAGCTTTCTATCAGGTTCATGTAAGTGACGTGAGCCCGCAAACACTGCAGTCGATCACTGCCTGGTTTGGTAAACCGCGCCAAGGCGATTAACACACATCCACAGGAGATTAAGGCTCACGAAAGCGGATGCAACGTGGAAAACGCAAAAAAGGTTCGTGGCGGATGAACATCTGCGCATGGAAAAATGTAGACCATCTTAGATTTATTCGATTCTGTTAGACATACACATGCTGCATTCGTTCGTCGACGGACGTAATATCAACCTATTAGGTAAATATACAGCGATAGCTTTTAGAGCCGCTTTTTGTAGGTATGATGCGTTGTGGTTGTAAAGCATTAACTGACTTCTCGCCTGGCTTCACAACAGGCCACGTTGACGGGTCAAAATACACTGACAGTACTGAAGATGTCCATGAACATGTTAATTGATTGGAAGGAATGTAAATTCGAACGCAATGGCGGCTCTCAGGACAGCACTTCTGCCTCCACTGCTTCTATCACTCTCCCTCGCTGCGTTTGTCATTCTGGGAATTTACCTCGTATGAATGGATAGGGATGAATCAGCGACCGAGTCTTAGTCAGGGTCGCAACGCATGAGGCCCTGTCGTGAGCAATGCATGCCTACATACACCACACCCTCCACTGCAACCGGCTACCCCAACATTTACACCCGGAGGCGCCCCTATCATCAGTTACCGAACTCTCCACGTGGCGTCCTCATTTCGCACATCCCTCGCTGTCGCTACGGTTATCATTAGTTTAAGAGTACTCATCCGGTAAATTTTCGTTTCTTCCCGCAGGTGTCACCGCATGCCACTGAGTGCCCTGAAAAGATAGGCTCCTGTTGCAAAGGGTTGTGCATCTGCACTGGCCATCGCAACCCGTGCGTCGCGCGTAGCAGAGCAGCACTGGAGCAGGCCTACATTGGATTCAGGGCCAAAAGGGATTCTCAACGCGCCAAAGAAATGCGCTTTATACGCTGCTTGCGCGACTGCAAAAAAGTCTGTAAAGCGTCTTCTTGCCCCAAGAATGAAAACGAGAAAACGTGCAAGAGCAAGTGCCACTTACGGTATCAGTTTTAATGTGCCACTCTGGCAACCTTGCGAATTTCTAGCAGTTAAGTAGACAATAGAATACTGTCAATCAAAGACCAAATTAAAGCCTCGATTCTAAAACCGTTTACCATTCCCGAACAATCTCGACTTAGAAACCATGTGACCGTAATCGCATTCACTCCAAGCGTCCTACTGTGCATTCCTAACGTACATGCAAGTGGAGGTTTAAAGCAAAGATTTAGAGGACGCATAATTACCATTACCTGTGATACTGCGATAACAGAACCGAAAGCAGAACAAATATATCCTACAATTGGAAAGGGTAATTTCCCCTGTGTACCTGGCTCTCTGCTAACTGCACCAGGTCACAGCTGTACCGGCCTTGGCGGGTGACAGGATTCTTACCGTTGCAGAGACCTTTCCGTCTCTCCCACTTCTATGTAGAAGACGAGAGGTGATTCCTCTCTCTTCACATCGTTCCTGCCCACCGTGGCAGATGGCAGGCCACAGCTGGCTGTACTGCCTATCAGCATTTGTAGCCGACAGGGCTCTTTATGTGGCAGCCACCTTCTGGTCCCAACTTAGTCTCCCCCTCTCCGAGGGAAATTTACAGCCCTCCACGATGCCACTTGCCAACTGTGCAAGCTGGCAGCTTGCCCCCCGCGCACCAGGAAAGGTGCTACTTATCAACGTGAGATGGCAAAACGTTGCACCACCGGCATATTCAGGAACATGGTGCTCCTACTATTGCATAATAATTGCTTTCCTGGTCATCGTCATAAGCAGCAGCGTAACTACGTTCACTGCCAATCAAATATGCGTCGATTAACCCTCTCCAGCGCTTGCTGCTGTCACTTATCCCTGCTAACTTCCTAATCTCAAACGCCCCCCGCTCCCTCACCACTATTACGGGGTTTCAATGCCTCGAAACTTCAAGCACTGTTTCTGTTGACTATCTTTCATCAACTACACCTATCCAAAGCGCCACTTGTAGATATATTGTCAGATGATTTATGTTAATCGAGAAAGAACGCTTGAAACTTCAGCTCCCCGATAGCTGCGTGAGCAAATACGTCTAGTACAGAGCATTAAAAGAAGATGTAATTCTTTATCTTTTACACCTTTCATTGCATGAAACAATGAACAATGCGAGGCGAAATTATTGCTGGGCAGAGGAACCCTTTCATTCATGTCTGGTTATTTCGACAAGCAACATTATTTTGTGGTTAAACTTGGGGCTCCTAGCCTATCTTAACATATCCTAGAGGCTAGCCTAGCGTGCTGTTCGAAGAACTAGTGAATAATTATTAGGATGCCTTTGTGCTGGGTGAGGTTAAGAGTGGAGATGAAGCATATAAAACTTTGAAGGGCAAACCAGTAAAACCTAGGTGAAGAACTCATAGCCAAACTCCGCAGAAATTACTAGACAGTGCCAGTAATTACATCAACTCGTAATGGCGAGAGAGTGGAAAAGGTGCTAGGAAGACGTGGAATCGGCAGCAATCAGGGGAACAAGAACGCAGTACCCTGTTGCCATAGGCGACTTGCATGCCAAGGTAGGCAAAAAGCGTGCAGGACACCAGGAAGTGCCGGACTAAAATATAGCTTGTAGGAATAGGACTGCGGAGCCTTGAGTCAGGGTGATAGAACCAAATAGTTCAAGGATCTAGAATACTTTCTTGCTCAGACGGGAGTCGCATCACTGAACTTGGAATAGCCGGAATAGTAGCTGCAAAAACTTCTCACGCGTGACGCGATTGATGGGGAGGGGACTGCTTTAATATGTTAGCTGGGATTTTGTTAGCGCACTGACTCGTAGCGTCTCCTTTGCACATTGACCGCAACTAACGTAGGTACCACAGACTGGTAGGGCGCAAATAGGTACCGCAGCGTGAAAGGCTGTGAATTCTTGAAATTGTATGGGAAATTGTCCACGTTTCTGAAATGGCATGTCGAGTTTGATCACGCTGGTAATCAGGCGCCATGAAGCGTATGCTTCAAAACAGGTGAAGCGTTCGAACCTTAGCTTGTTCGTCCAGGTGCCCGCCTGTGCCTAGGTTTCTAAGCGGTCGCAAAAAACCGGCCACGCGTCAACTTCCAGCTGTGACATGCAAGTGTCTGCGTGCTCTGGCTTTTTGACTGTAACGAGCAGGGGTGAAACAACGGTTTCCAAACCATAGCTCAAGAGGCTGGCTGCGAGGATCAGGTAACCCCATATCTGTTGAATTGCCGTGTGGAGATCGCGGTAAAAATTAGCCAACCTGCATACACAGTGCCTTATGGCTTGAACCTTAGCGGAATTTTTTAAGGCCATTAATGTTATCTTAATCTACGTTAAAACCCTGAATTGAGAGTCCTTAAAGGGACTATGCAATAAATTAATTGAGATTACGTAAAGCAGACGGGAGATAGGCATTGCATCACTCCTCACACCAGTGCAAAAATTTTTGGGCTAGCAGCAATGACAACGAAGTTATAGACGATTAAAAATTACGCTCCTTCTTTCCCCCCTGAACTCGTACACGCGGGGCACCAGAAAAAAATAAAGAAAACCACTCTGGGAGTGGGCCCCGCCCATGAAAACGTCACTCGCTGACGTTCGGCTTGTGACTTCCGGTTGTCGCATCCAGCACCCCATAGCAGCGTCGGCAGCGGCTCTCCGGTCTCTTCGCCTTCCTGAATTGCGGCGCGCGTCGAATTTATTAGCTTGTCACTGCGACAAAGGCACTGCGAGTGGCTCCCGAACTCCCAACAGAAAGAGGCGGTAGAGGTAAACTGAAACCATATGCGCGAAGGCAATGCCCTGGCTCACACTTGCCCGAGGGGTCGCGCGGCGGCACGAGCAGACGATTTTTACGGTCACCGAAAGTGTGCCCGGGACGTCGTGGCTGCCGCGGCTCCAGCAAATGACAGCGTGGTGTGGTCTGCCGACGTCATGGGACTAGTGGCGTCTATTTTCCTGATTTTAGTTACAAAATCGGTCACTACGAAGACATCAATCTGCCGGCGGATTCTAAAAAACAGTTTTTAAAATTCATAATACATTGTAGGCTCAGCTCCGAAGACTCATACTTGGTGTGAATGCTTCTTAGCATCATTTCTAAGCACTGAAAACATTTGAAAGCGACTTTTAATTCATTGCATAATCCCTTCAAATAAAGGGAACGCCATATATGGCAAGCCAATTGTAAACCTGAAAAGGATATAGCAAGAGTACCGCGATATATATTGTCAATGGGATGTTCGAAATCAAGAACATCCGTATCAGCAGCGTGACTAAGCAAGACATTCCGGAAATATGTGAAGCCAGGAAATGCGGAAAACGCAGTAACATCAATGGCATTATAATGCACGAGAAACCTCGGAAAAACACTCAGAAGAGCACGTTTATTACTTAAAAAAAGAACCTATCAAAATTTCAGACATTTGCAGAACTCCATGACGGTCTTAACCAAAAAAATCTTCAGAAAAGGCTACGGAAGGCTTCTTTAAAATACAATTCAAAATAACGAGGTAAAACATGGGTCCGTCATGCTATGACAAGTGACAGGCACTTTTCTCCACAGCCACGTATGCATGCCATTTGACACACGTTCTGTTCTACTATCGGAAAACAGGACTGCGATATGCAGATAATGAGGCACATGCGCATGCATTGGAACAAATCGTTTAGCTGTTGGCGTTTGTCCGGGACAGTGTTGTCGTGGCCTGGTTCGTGATCCGGTTCCACGCCTGCTCTACCGCCGATAGCGCACGGATTTGGATCGGTGTTGCAGACGCAGGATCCATCGCAGCAGATGCCTCTTCCCTCGGAGCATGCTCCAGCGAGTGGCGGGAGCTGCACGATGTCGTTAGAAAGCAGAGTAAAGCATCTTTGGTGGCGTACAGCATGACGCCACGCATCATCATGCGTACAAAATCTTGAAAGGCCTTGCAATGGGGACTGCTCGTAAATCCCTCATACATGGAGTTAAGTATTGTAATTGTCTCCAGAATTGTAACTTCTGCTTCTGGTAATAATGGGGATATCTTACGAGACTGTAGTTCAAGAAAGTGTCAAGGACCACTTTTCCGAAGCCACGTGATAGCGCTCACTAGACTAGTTGCCGCCCTTCACTGTTAAAGTTTGGAAGCACAAGGAACAATTCACTGCACTACCTGCGCCGCTGAATGTTAGACGCAGCGCGAGATGTATCATGAAGAAAGATTCGTTACATCCTAAGGACCCATGGTTCGCACTATTCCTTTGGGCTTCCATTGTTGAGCGTCGAGAGGAGCTAATGCACAGAACAAAGAAGGCGACACTTGCCAAGGGCGAATCAAAACGTCAGGGTGAGGTTTGTAAAGTACAAGAAAGGAGATGCGACTCCTCGAAGAAGTGGCCGTCAAGTCGAAAAACACAGCCAACACTAAATTTCCTGTCCTCACAAGCAATTTTTCACCGCATATTCGACGAAGTTATAACAACAAAAATTTTGATACCAACGGCAAAATTTTCTGTAGTGTTTTGCTTTTTCCTGCCTTAATGACCGATACAAAGTAAAATATTACGGCTTACACTACAGTATTGCTGATTAATGATATATTACTAGAGAAAAATGTCTTCTAACGTCGAAATGAAAAAAACTCATATTCGTATTGGGGGCATGACTATGTCATTTCTTGCGAATAGGGATTAAATATACATAGGGAAGAAGAAATCAGGTGCCAAAGAGCTGCTGAAATAAAGGTCGCGTGCTGTAGCACTCCGGTTGTAGCTTTAGATTCTGTGTGCATAACTGCTCCCCGCACCTGGCGGCAAGAAAATCAGTTACCTCTGCTTCATTTCTCGAAGCAAAGCTGTAAGTTAGGGTGAAAATTTTGGGCTAGAACAAATGAGTCCCTAGTAGAGTTGGTAGCGATTGAGTAGAACTCCTGGCTTGTGTGGTAAGGTGTGAAATAAAAGTGAAGTAATTAGATGGCGCAGCTTTAGTGAATGCGCCAAAGGATTGTGACGGGGCCAATGGAATGTTTATGGGGTAGCGCTCGATCGCAAGCATTGTCTTTGAAATCCATGACTTCCTTTAAATACCCGCTTGCGCAGATCTCAAGAATACTGCTCGAACCCGTTCTGACGTATGTCGACACGAAAGTGGCCCACTACTTGATAACGACGGTCATTAATCAGAAACCTACTTAAGAAACTAAAAGAATGCGTTGTTATTGTTAAGTTTTCCTGTGTAACAATATCACTTACCGTGCAGGCCATCTTATCAGACACTTCGGGCAGGCACATTCTGTGTGGAAGCGGCCTGTCCTGAAGAGCAGAGAGCGACTCGGTGAAATTGTGCGGCGAACAAAACAGCGTCATTGAAAAAATTGTCCGCCAACATCATTGTTTGATATAAAACTTTCATTCAATACAATAGCGGTGTTATAGACAGAAAATTTACAGATCGGTCAGCTGCTGTCCTTTAAGGAGGTGTGCACTGAGGCAATCGCTAATACGGTCAGCTAAACAATAGAGTTCAATAAACCAACTGATCAGCCAGACTTTCGTAAAGGCCACTCGGCAGCAGATCATATTTACACTACCAAAAAGGTGATGGAAAAATGCACAGGATATAAACAACCTCTTTATATACCTGTCATAAATTACGACCAAGCATTTGATTTAGTCGAAACCTCAAAACTCTTGAAGGCATCATCGTATCAGGGTGTAGATGAGCCTTATGTAAAAATATTCAAAGATATCCAGAATGGCTACCCAGCTACCACAGTCCTCCATAAAGGAAGCAATGGAATTCCAATAGGGGCGGATGTCAGGCATGGAGACACGATTTTGCTAATTAAATTCAGCGTCTCCTTGCAGGAGGTATTCGGAGGCCTGGATTGAAAGCACTTGGGAATAAGAGTTAGGGTTAATACTTGAGTAATCTACAGTCAGGGGGTCGCGTCCCATGATAGCCTTGATGTCTGGTCCTAAAATGTAAAAAGGAGAGAGCTGGTCGTCCCGTGATCACACCACGTGATCGCATGCGGTGATATCTAGCCCCACTCCACACGCGCATGCGCAGAGCAGCCCGGAAAACTCACTGTAGATCAACCTCCTTTCTGTAGACGCCCACGCCACGGGCCGCGCTACCTTTTCTCCTCCCTAAGTGTTAACAACTGTTAATGATCCCTGTTGCACTGTTGTGGGACAGACCTACTGTATCCGCCAAGGAATTTGATTGGAGCTTCACATTACTAAAATTGTGGGTACTGCTGGCACTAATTCGGCCATATCCATCCGACAGGACTTTAAAAGACGGCCAGTCCTCAATAAAAAAAAATATCGGTGACAAAATTCGTACATCACTCTATATCACTTTATATAAATATATCTTGAAAATTTGCAGGTAATGTTAAATATGCTGGCCATCACGCACCGAGTAATCCAGAGAAGCATGCCTTGCGTCGATTGCCAATCGGTTCACTGTCTTTTGCGGCATGGCCTCCAGTCCGAGCAAAACACCTGGAAAAATGACTGCGAAAGTTTTCTGTCATTCTTCTTTTTGATCATTTTTCAAATATCTCTCGCCGGGCCTGTATCAGGACGACAAGAAGAAAACACATCTTCCTGGCTGTTTTTATCTAAGCCAAAATCTAATGATATTAAGTTCCCTGTTGATTTTGCGAATGTTAAAAAGCCTTGAACCTCCACTTATGAAAAATTTCACAACCCGAATCACTCATTGGAAGAATTTTACTCACATGCATGAAGGACCAGCCTCTGTGACCATTTCGCCGTGGTTGGCGTCATCTGCTTCTCATAAACTGTCAGTCCGAATGTTCACGTAGAGTACGTTGGAAATATTTTGAAAACAATCCACCTGCAGTCAACCTCCGCATGGGTCTAGACAGCGATGTAGCGGTCGATGTAGCTTGATTGCTGTAGGATTACCGACTAAATTGAGATTCTGGCATTGCTTGCAAGCCAGCACGAACGCATTTCGCTCTCGTATTTCGCAAACATGGCTAAGGCCGTACTCCTGCACTAAAAATTTTTACATCAGAACTATTTCAACATAAGCTATCTCCAAGCACAGTACGATAAGAAAGGAATGTAGTTACAACGAAAAGCTAGCATATGCGCTGTAAATTTTTTCTTGCTGGAGATCAGACCCTGGAGCGGACGCAGCTGTTTCGTTTTGTGTAATTCAGTCGGTTCTGTTCACAGCTGGCGGGCTGCTTTGCTTTCCATGTCATTGTTCTTCACATTGACGGTATCACTTGTTATTCTCAACAGAACGATGTTAGAATATACAGCTGAAAGAGTTAAATACCGCTAACCTTCCTGCAGCCGTACCAGAGTAACTGATGTACAAAGAGAATTGGTCAGGCTGGAGCTAAACTTGTCGCTATTCCGGAGAGAGTAATATTTTTGGTAAAATCAGGTTATCCTGCTATTAGAACTAGGACTAATATCATTCTTGAGTAATGAACACTTATTAAACTGTGGTAAGAATTCATTGGAGCTCGACATGTCTTTTTGCTGCCTTTACAGTGTATTCAGCACGTGCAAAATATTCGTCCATAAACCTTGTGTCTGTTCGAAGAGAAAAAGGTAATTTACCGTTTTAGTGGAGCGTAACCTAAGCCTTGCTGCGTTTATTGCGAAAGCAATACTACTCCCAAGAACGGCCTATCGCGTAGCGGCGGCCACTTGGCACGTTTGACCATTAGAATGACCCCTGACGTCATACCATGTCTAGTGACATCACTGCGTGACGCCTTACCAGGAGCGAGTCATACCTCCCGCTAGAGGCGCTAGTGACGTTATGGCGTGACGTCATACCAGGAGCGAGAGGAAGGCTACCAACTCGGCTGGTCGAGTAACGGCGGCCGCTTGGCCCGGCGCGCTGCGCTCTTCCCACTAGAGGCGCTGCATATGCAGTATAAAACACCTGCTTTCGCAGCCTACCAGGCTTAACCAAAGCTAAGCCCCCGCCAATTTTTTTCAGTCTGGCGTTTTCAGTGAGCCGAAAACTGCAGCCATTAAAAGGAAAACTACAACGAACAGAAACACAAGAGCTAGAGCATTGCGCTGAACGAGCATTGACAGCCGCCAGGTCTGAACAGGAAGTACATTATTGCGCTTTTTACTGGCATCGCCAAATAAAGGTAAACAAGGGTTCTGTAGCTGCTCAAAAAAGTTTCTCTCTGCATTGAATGTTGAATGATGATAATTGAAGAATTTCTTCTAGAAGAAAAATTACAATTTTGCAGAAGCGCAGCTTTCGAGGACTCAATTTTGCCTCGCCGAATTGGAACCTCACCTTGCGATCTAGTGATTGGAAGGGTGCTGATACCAAGGCGCCTCTTCATTGGCCCCTTACTGTGAAATGACCTCATTTGGGCAGTGAAGTAGCGGTTTGGTTGTTAGCTTTCTGTATTTTTCCCTCGATGCATTTGCTTCTAATTTTGCCGTGCTCGATAGGCCGCGCTGCGGCATTAGCATCCTCGTTTTCACTGCTCTTCGCTTAAAATCCTTTTCGCCATAGCTACTGCGGGAGGTTCAACTGACGGCTGAATGTAGCTGAAGATAGCCGTTTCGAAGCATACACATTGAGCCATACCGCACAAAGAGGGCGCGATAGCTAGTCACACCTCTTGAACTCTCAGCTCCATTATGAACTGCGTGTACAGATTTATTATTTAACAAATGTGTTTACAACAACATAATCACAGAGCCATGCAGATTTAATTTGCGACGTTTAAGACATTCTACAATGCCCCGTTCTTCATTTAGTGTCAAAGTGGTGAAAGACTTAAAACAAAGTCTGCTCTACAATCATCGCCAGCGCCTAAAGAAATAGAAAAGGATATATACAGGTTTAAAACAGAGAATTTGAAATAATAGCTGCCACATAGTAAATATGGGCTGTATAGCGAAAAGTGAGCGCTGATCTCCTGGCAAAGGTAAATTCATAATGTTAAGTGCGGATTATTTTCTTAAGGCCAAACAGCCGTAAAGTAGTAACGACCATCAATATTGTTGCCTTACTGGGACCCAATTCAATGATAATGCCAGTATTTTGATCATTGAGAAGCGAAAAGAAGAAAAAAAGCACTTCTAGGCTAAAATTCCTGAAATTCCACTGTCCATATGATTCTGAAATTCCACTGTCCATATGATTACAGTGCAAAAATTAATACCATGTTTAGCCTGCAAGAAAACATTTTTAATACCCTTCATCACAGGTAGAATACACACATACCTTAACAATACACGCTTGACAATACACACATGCCTTAAAGACAATTACCCGTTACACTCATCGCTATTCTGTATCCCACCACTATACACTCGCAACGCCACTAGAAACTTCCTTCTTCCTAAAACGAAAAATGTCTATGGAGAAAGAAGGATGGCCCATGTTGGTATTAAGCTGTGGAACAAGCTTCCAAGTGAACTCAAACACTGTAAAACCTTTCCTGTGTCATTGAAGAAATATAAACAATGAGTAAAGCCAGCGTATTTTCTTTCCCATGTATTTTTGTTTGTTTGTATGGGTGTGTAAAAGAAGTTGGGTGCTCTGAATATTGTTGCTCTATGTACCCATTTATGTCTTTCTAATTTCATGAGCTTTTATATGTAATTAATTTTTGTTTTGCCAGCAATTTTCTAATTTGAAACTGAATTGCATGGATCCCAACTAGCTTTTAGCTAGAGATCCAGATGTTTTCACAAGCACGCCTGCATGAATGTTGAGAAATAAAATAGAATCAATCAATCAATCAATCAATCAATCAATCAATCAATCAATCAATCAATCAATCAATCAATCGAACATTAGCGATTCATGCTTTTGAACGGTTTATGGTTCATGGGGTTTGACGTGCCAAAGCGACATAGGCTGGGAGGAACGCCGTAGTGAATGCCTCCGGAAATTTCGACCACCTGTGGTTCTTTAACGCGCACTGACGTCGCACAGTACACGGGCCTCTAGATTTTCGCCTCCAACGAAATTTGACCGCCGCGACCAAGATGGACCCCGCGTCTTTCGGGTCAGCAGCCGAGGGCCATAACCACTGACCCACTGCGGCGAGCTGCTTTTGAACGTTCCCTTAGATACTGACGCCCTTTACCGAAGTTGGCAGCTTAGTGCAAGTGACTAATTTCGTTAAGAATTTTTACTGTTAGTATGTCTGTGATCGTAAGCTAGGTACTAAGAGTCCACACTACGGGTCATAGATCGAGACTCAAGCGTTACTGCCGGAGTGGGAATTTGGTGCAGCGTTTCTGCTATATTTTAAGCATAAAAACCTTTAGCCGCCATCGTTGTTACTCCTTCAATGGAAGGAAGGGAGGCCACGAAGGCGGACCTGTGCGAACTCTGGCGAAGCTTTCAGTGACCCCCTCGTTATTAATCTACGCTGCCGTCAGGGCAGCGCATGCGTTAACGAAAGCGCATCTGTAATGCACCCCACCGGCTATTCCGTATGTGCACGTCACGCAGCTGATTGCAACATCGCATTGAAAACATTGGCGCCCCAATCAAACGTATCTGCCCGAACTGTTGCCCTAGATTTTATCTTTGTTTTGAACTGTTGTTCCAGATTTCAGGAGGTGTAGTGCCTAAAAAATGTGAGATGAGCTACGAGACGACTACGCTATGTATCAAGATGTCTAGAAGTGGCTTGCACATCCTGTGAAGGCATCTTGTAAACATGTAGCAGCCTTTCATGGGCCAGATGAACATTTCTTTAAGATGCCTTGTTTACCTTTGCGAGACGCCTTATAACCGTCCATTTGACGAATTGGTGTTCAGTGGAATTAATTAACAAACTTTTCAATTCGCCCCTTTAGGGGACATTTATATATGAAGGAATCAGCGGCGTTCAACACCGTAAACGAATCCACGTTTCCAAACACTTGTAAATGACATTGTTGTACGAAATATCGAATGTGCATTAAGGAGCGAGGAGGAAGAGGTGCGGGAAGAACTTTATTAAAAAGAAAGAAATGGAGTTGTTCAAGCTTCTGGGTAGGGTGCTTATTCCACAGCTCCACTGGCTTCATAAGCCCGAGCCGCAACCAGAGCGCAAGGTACGCACAAGTAGCATACCCGCGTTTAACGCTGGGCCAAGAGCAGAGCCCTTACGCCACAGAAACGGTGCTGTGTTTCAGAAAATTATTACGAGACTGTCACATCGGCGCAGTTCACAAGATAAAGCGAGAAGCGAGACTGGCAGCTATTACTGCCATTTGTCTTTTAATATGACTACGAATGCAGCGAAAGCCCTGTATGGATTGCTTCTGCATGACAACACCGTACAAAAGGAGCTAGTCGCGAGGCCCGGAATGCTCCGCGACCAAATCAGAATTCGTGCGCCATAGGCCGAACCCTAAGTATACCACCAAATTGACTTCTCCATAGCTACAGGCCCTACCACTGAACACGATGGGGTGGGGTAAGAGTGTTGGGACTCTTTACCCATCGTAATCTATTCAGCACCCTATCTCCACTTGCGGAAATGTGACGAGAACGCTTAGAGGTGACCATTCGCAAACTCTATAAGCGTGTGGCTGCACCATTGAACACGATGGGGTATGATTGTTGGGACTCTTATCCACCGCAACTGCAAAATCGATACAACCCTGCAGAAGCTACGCAAGATTGGAGACCAGGTGGGCCGCATGGTTCGCCGGGTATCTAACAAACAGGGGGGTGGAGGGAGGTTACGATGCAAAGACGATCCGAGGCTTGGCATTGCATTATTAACCAGCCAGCCAGTCTATTCAGAGCTTGCTTTAGAGACATGTACTGTGGTGTCTATTCCTTTCGGGTATACAGCAAGACATGAGGGACAGGAATTTCCTTGCCTTAAAACCAATTTACATTTGATTTCATTTTCGTTAAGGCCCTTACGGCGCTGTTTAGGTATTGAGCGAGATATGAGAGAGACAGGCGTCGTTTCTTTTCCGTAAAACCAAGTTTCTTTTCATTTTCTTTCCCTTACTGCACGGTTCGGGTGTCCACCGATATCTGAGAGTTTCCTGGCGCACTGCTCGTCTTTTATTGATTATTTGTGCCGCGTGTGACGTGACTAGTTTCGCGCATGCGCAGCTGTGGCAAATCTTGGCTCTGACGGCTCACGCGAAGCGCGGCTGTGGTGCGGGTAGTGAAGCTTTTCGCTTCAAAATGCAGTCTCAGAAAGCGTACAGTTGAAGGTGCATATGTCACTGGTCCGAATCCCTGTTGCAAGCTACCTTCAAACTTGACATAAACATGCAAGCTATATGCAAAGAGGAATGCTATGACATCACCCAGAATGCTATACGACGAACGGCTGCTCAAAAGTTTCATGAATGTATTCAGGAACATTCCCACCACATTGAGGTCAATCAGAGAATACATCCCTGGGATTCTGTCTACGCCTCTGACATGTATTGCTCAAACCACCGGTCTGTTTCCATTCTGTTCCGTGGCTGCTCGTGGCAGCGATTGCGACAGCTCGGGTGTGACGCCATTTCTCTTTAGATTTGAGTTCCCAACTAGACAGTAATTTTCTTTATTTATTCAAATGTCTGACTTGCATGACTCAAGTCGTGACCGATGAAGTGGAAGGGAGACAACTTCGGGTGACATATTTTCTGGACACTTCTGGTGTCAACATAGCCATCTAAGGGTTTCGCATTAATAATCGACATGAAAGTTCCACTTTGTCGCCGGTGGTCTGCTTTAACGGTGGCATCTCCCGATCAGTCCTCCAACCTTCGGTGCCACTCGTCACTGCTCATAGTATGTTACGTTGCTGCGCTGTGACTTCACTAGTATGTACTGTTGAGTTAAAGTGTTGAGTGCAATTAACTATCGCGCTAGGTATGTGTCTCGATTGCGATAAAGACCTATTATGGGCTCTTAAGTTGAAAGAAATGATCTTCTAAGCGTTTCTTGCGTCCAATACCTTACCGCGAGTGGCCATGCAAAGAATGGCAGCCCCCAACATGCTTTGCAGCCCCGTAATTTGGCGTCTGAGCCCATTTAAAGCTCATGGAGACCACGCCTTTCTGATTACTTAGCGAAACTATACCTCAACAGGGTTACAAGTCAAAGTGGATCCTATTTGCAAAACTGATCCCTCAAGTACAACGAAAATTGCAGGGCATAAAAGGGGCATGCTCTTCCTGTAAGATGTGTTAACGACTTCACTCTTCTCACGAACCCTGGGGCCATATCTGTAAGCTGTCCATTTTCTGTTGTCTATTTCGCTTTCCTTCGGTCGCATGTCAGTGGTAACTCAGATATACCTGCGGCTTTCAAGAGTTTGTGGCAAGGGTGCCGGCCATTTTGTGGTTGGGAACCCGACCTTACCATTGGCAGAAATTGGACGCAGTCTGAAGTGAAATGTGATCTGCATCGCAGCGTTCTGTCAACAGGAGGCGAATGGACGTGACCACTAGTCGTCATTGGCTGCGATATGCAGATAATGGTAAGGATGTCACTTGTCACAGACGCATAAAAGCTGCGGGTATGTCTGAGTGGGTAGCGACATAGGACCGAACAGACGCAAAATAGGCAACGGAAAATGGAGAGCTTGAGGCCGATGATTACAGTACGCAGATAAGAAATATTATCACAGGCGCGCCGATAGAGTAGAAAATTATCGTCTGTTTAGATCATGAAAACAAAAACTACTAGAGGAGAGCTTACGTGATGTCCGCTCGACATTTGTATGACTTTATTCACACCCCAAATGGCGTTCACTCGTGTCGCTCAACGAAGGCGAGACTTGTAGCACTCCTGAATGCACACATTACGGCACGTGTGGGTACAAGAAGTTTCGTTCGAATCTTTTCTTTTCGACCAGCACGTTTTCCACGAACAGAATGTTCTCTTGCACGCACAAATGCATGGCTTCTCGCACATATTAAGCCTATTCATCTGAGGCTTTTTCGTTTTTTGTTTTATAGGGCCTTTTGTACCTCCGGTAGGCCGCTGTTTTCTTTTAGTAGTCGAAGGCGTAATTTGGGCGGGGCACCGACATACTGGCGGCGTAACGGATGTCGCACGGGGTGATAACTGTTTTGGAAAGACGGAAACACTACTTGAACCAGCTGAACTTCCTTTGCTTGTAGTGGCTGTCCTCCTAGTACTCGTCGTCATCCCTTTCGTTGCGTAAATCTTGGTAACGTTCCCGAAACCTCGTTGTTCAGCGTGTCGTGCTGTGACCGGGTTGATCTTGGGAGCATACGAGGTTGCCGCGGCGTGACCACTAGTGCTCTTGTTCAAGTCTGGCTTCTGACTCTTGGAGAAAATCTTTGGCGACATGGCTGGAGCAGGAGCTTTAGATGCAGCAGTGGGATGTCCAAGAGTAGGCTGAAGCTCAAGAAGCACAGTGAGGTTTTGCCTAGAGCTAGCTGAATCTGCAGCATTTTGGCCACTGGTAGTCGTCGTCATGCATGTCACAAGGGAAACTGCAATAAAATACGCGGCGGAGAGAATGAGATGCGCCAGCGTGTAGCCCATGTAATGTTTCCAGCATTGCAACTAAAAGGGCCTGTTGCAGGAATACATCATTTTGATTTCATAAATCTTGGCCAATACGCTAAAATATGCCACTCGGATGACTGTTTTCTACACTTCTCCATACTGGATTATCTTTAAGAAAAACTTCGAGCTAAGGCTGGTAGAGAACACGTGGAATAAACTTTCTGCTTAGTTGGAGATTATAGATAGCAATGACGAACAATTCTGAAATCCTTAACGAACACCTCATGTACAAAATAGAATAATTGTATCATAATTTGAAGGAATCATAGTTCGATAAGTACGTTTGCTAGATGCCCATTTCTATGCTCAACGAGGCACAAATTTCCGCTGGTTTTCATAAAAATTTGCGGTCCTGCCACACAGATGCTGATACCCCGAATTCGTTTATGGTGAACATTATAAGCTGAATTTAATTTAATTTTGTAACATTCCGTCTTTTTCAGTGTAATCATTGCAACAACAGAAATGAGCAAGGAAAACTAACAGCGCCCAGCTTACCAGTGGCCACCTTCATAAGAATCATGAACCGCCAACCAGCAGCCAAAGCCATAGTTGAGGCGGGCGCGACTGTTCATTCTGAGGCTCCCGTTTCAAGGCGCGCCACTGTCGCTTCTGACATACTACCGTGAACACATTTAGATCAAACAGAAATAAAAGCTGGCATGCTACTGTATAGCTTATACGGCAATCCTTTACGCTGGCGCCTAAATCAGATGCATGCTACCGTTATAGCTGTCGTGTTTGTCTTTCTCTCGGTTTATTTAGCGGCTGCTGCTCCTTGCTCTGCGCAGGTTTTTGTCTGTTGATTTAGCCGCCCGGAACCGACTCGTAAAGCAGCCGGAATGAAAGCGCAATACCATCACGAGCTTCATTCAAACCGATGCCGCCCTAAGTTTGCGGAACCGTTGCCTCCGATATACCTGGCCAGAAGTCGTTAATAGCGTGTTCCAAGAGCCTACATTCCTTTCGGTAATGACGGCTGGTAGTACCAACGTGGTAAGTCGCAACGATGTGGTCTCGTAATACTCTGACTAGCATAATTTTACCACACTGGTGTTGGCCACTCCACCGGCGTGTTTTCACGGGATGACTTAAAGCATCTCAGTGCTCCAAATAGGACAAACCGTGAGCAGGCACTTGAAAATAGTCTTTGAGCGATATCATGTCCAGCACTTACTCCTGTGACAAAATACATGTTGAGTACATTTGATTAATGTCTGTTTGAGGTAAAGCAACAAGTATTTATCGGATTGTTTTTTTTTTCATTTGTGGAGTGAAATGCGCAGACGAAGAGATACAAATGTCCCTCGAATTTTGATGTTAGGTTAAGTTCAGATAAAGCTTACATTTCATTTCTCATATGTCGCGAACGCTGACATATGGACTAGAATACTAACAATGGTACAGTGTGCAAAAGTCCTCTCCAAGTAGTTTTTAGACCTTGTAGAGTAATTTCTGTTCTCTAAAGCTAGAATACCACAAATTGTTTGAGAGATAGTCAACTCACGGAGTTGGTTATAAAAATATTGAAACATGCTTGTTGATCTTGCCTCATGGTGCCAATATCAAGTGCAGAAATGACGGTTTAGGCAAGAAATTACATTTTTAATTGGCAAAGAACAACAGGTCGGGGTTCTCGGCGGAGCCATGTTAACATTGTATGCGTCTAGATATACGCCATTTTATGACTATGCCCTAGACAGCCTGCTTTGCTCTTTCAGCAAATCACAGCGACTTTAACATTGGTTGATTACCTTTTATGTTTTCTGAAACGTAATCACACCATCCAATCCGCTATGCTTCCAGCGGCAGTGTCATAGGCAGCGCTGTTCCCGATGTGTGCGACTTCACTTCAGAGTGATTATTCATTAACATTGCACCTCTAGAATAAAACACTCAAAGTTACAGTAATTACGCTGCAAGAAATGTGACTGTGTAGATGAAAGCGAAGTTTGTATTTTTTTAATAAGTTAATATATTACTGCTCAAAAGTTACGCCCAACCACTGTAACGGCCTCACAGTCAACAGTGTTTGTAAAGAAAAAAATAATTAAAAGTGGTCGCTGGCATCTTTGGCAAATACCCCCCAAAACACTATTGTATTGCAAGTAGATTTAACATAACCTTTATGCTGTTTACCTTAGTTCTCATAAGAGCTATCCAAGTTTGGGGAAGTTTATTGAGGCCGAAGTTTGAGGAATTCGCGACGAGACAAAAGGTGCATTGGTGTGAATTCAGCAGGCTAGTTGCAGAGCCAGATCATTTACTCGCATCTCTGCTTAACTAGTAATCATCTGTAGAGCCACCTGAGTCCAATATCTATTGTCGTTGAATATGGTCGGTCCGATGCAGCCGTGGGGCTGCTGAAAGCGACCAAAAGAACACACTAGCCACGTTCGCTGTGTCCAGAAATTGAAATGAGGATAAACATCTCATTTCCGCCCTTCGCTGACAACAGAATGCGAGAAACTCGATATAAGGAAAGAACAAGCGGCTGGAACGCTGATCGATATTACACCTGGTGGCATAAGTACGCGCTTCGGTAATACCACTGCTCATATACAGTGTTTCGCCCAATAGGGTTAGAAATTTCAAAATAGGTTTCTTGAGTTAGGGGAATACTTCGGCAAGGCATTATTATTGATGGTGTGCATACGAACACAGGTAACTTAATTTTGGGAGAAACAGCATAAACACAACCCAAAAGGAAATATTATCAAGCAGCTGAACTTTCTATCCTAAACCAATATGGAGCTGAAATGTGTTGCCTAGCAGGCTGGTCAAATATTGTTAAATTTACAGCTTTATAAGTTATACAGTCAGGACTCGCACTTATTTACATGCTTCGAGGCCGTCGTAATTTCCACATAAATTTCTAGTTCATCGAAAATGTCATTATCGTTTACACTCCAGAGAAAGAAATTTTGGAGCCTCACGCGGGCGAAAGCGAAACCGAGCAGACGGAGGAAACGCTAGCCACGCCTACGACCACACGTTGCACAGCAGCGAGCCTATCCCGTGCTTTCCCCAACCACCTGCCTGCGTAGGAGCGACAAGTGGGCGAGGTTGTTACAGGTGCGACTTTGTGCAAGGCGCGCTCATAGGAGATGCCACCGTCTTGTCTAGGTAATTGGTTTCGCTTTTGCCTTTGAAACGTCTCCGAATTCACTCCTCTGCAGCGCCGGCGAGGATGGCTTTATCGAAAATCTAAAAACTTTTATGGATCTGTTTGTGGTGGGCAACAAGTGTCTCAATAAATGAGGAGCTTAACCGTAATGTCTAACAGGGCAATCAATTTATTAATGCTTAAGCAACCTTCTAGTTAACAATTCTTAGCTGTGATCGGATGCACAACACCAGTGGAGATGCTATCCCAAAGCGCGCATGTTCTTAATAAAATATTACATTTTTAATTGCCAGCAGTCTTCCGTGAAACGCCACCTTATTCATTTGAATCAATTGCCACTTCCTAACTGCACTTAATTTCATGTAATCAGTGGAGCAGGAAAATGAATGTTAAAAATAATTCTAATAGAGATAAACTCCATGTGGCCACCGGCAAGAGATCCAAATTGTCTTTCCAGAAGCAAAAGCCATAGTTGAATCATATATGACTGCTCATTCTGTGGCTTCCTTTTCAAGCCGTGTCCTCACTGTGTTTGACATACGACGAGAAATACCTTTAACTCGAGCCTCAATAAAAGCAGGACTGATACTCCCTCGAGCACGTTGGATCCTTTGCGCTGAAAGCTAAATAAGAGACGTGCAGTCGCTTTAGCCTCGTGTTTCGCTTCTCCAGATTGATTTAGTAGCTACTCGTGCTTGCGCTATGCAAGGTTGCTTGCTCATTTACCAACAAGGAGCGCAATCATAAAGCAACTGTAATGAAAGCACAGAAACATAGCAAGGCACGTTTAGAGTGACACAAGCGCTACTTCGCAGCGTCTTACCTCCGCGCCATGTGGAGTGAAATAAAGATTATTGCACGTCCTGAGAACATGCTTTAAAAAAGCGGTAGCATTCCTTTCGATAATGGCGCCTACGAGTCAAGACGAGAACAAAGCTCACACACCGAGGCACAGTTGTCGTTTTAACTTTGTGAGATCAAATTGTAGTAAAAACGAATTTTTGTTCATAAATAAACTATAATATCAGTTTTTGTGCAGTATGAAGACATATCTGCTGGGTTATTCTGCAAATATATTTTAGGACCCCGGTAACTACAGGCATGGGAATCGTTAAAAGTTTCCGGCTGTTCAGCCAGACGCTATTGACCTCGGGAAATAGATAAATATAAAGCTCAAGCTGACAATAAACACGTTCTAGGTGTGCAATTACGGGATTTAACCGTGACTTTGGTGTTGCAGCTCTTACAGCAAATGCCACAAATACATGATTTAAAACGTCTGTAATCGAATGATTTTTACGCAACCAGCCTCCTGCCTGAACCGCAAGTGGGAAACGTTTTACCAAAGCTTTTAAAGTGGGTGGGACGTTTAGGTTCAAGTACTTTTGATATTCTGTCTCATCAATGACATTTTAATACTAATGGCTGTAGATGGACTGCACATGGACGTCGACGCCAGGGATGGCACGGAGGCCCACCAGGGAGACCAGGGATCCCCCCGTTGCTACGTCTTCATTGACTACAAACACAAATTTTCATGACCTCACGCTCGTAAGAAGTCTTCTATGAAGAGAGATTATAGTAGTGCCCACCAGGGGCGTAGCCAGGGTAGGGGGGGGCTTATGGGGCTTCAGCACCCCCCCCCCCCCCCCCCCCCCCCCCCCGTAATTTTTTCGAACTGTCACCGACCGCAGCTAGACCCAAGTACATATCACGACTTCTGCTATCAAAGTTTTGTTCTTGCCTGTATGTTCTATCTTTCCTTGGTTGTTTACTTTCTGTGATTGACGAAACGTTTAGTGGAATCCCCCAAAGTGGAGTAGATTTGTAATAAGGGAGTATTTACTCACTGACGTCCACCCGAGCGCAGCGCACCCGAGTGGCTGCGCTCGGGTGGACGTCAGTGAGTAATTACTCCCTTAATACTTTCTGTGATTGCGCAAGATGTTTATTTGCCTTGCTTGACGCATTAAATGGTGTGACTTTTGCTTAGGTACGTAGATTTAATGAGACATAAGTGTAATTCAGTATTTTGTTGCGAAGTTTTGCGCATACATAGAGTGACTGTTGTTTCCAGCGACACTTTTTTCCCTTTTATCAAGTTGTATCTTCGCATTCCTAATATTCCATTTTATCTTCGCACTTCTAATGTATGTTTTCCGGAACTCCAAGTTTTTACTTGTGCTTGCTGTTGCGACTAAAATTTCGGAGCAATTACGCGCAGTACATGACCGGTGACAGCTGCTGCTGTGCAGTACACTGGAACGGAGGACAGCGTCATTGAGATTTTTCCCCGGCCGTTGCATATGTACAAAAATGTAAAGGTTCTTGAACGACAACAATTCATTAAAATGTTTGTCCTGTACTTGCTCATTTCATGGCCTTAAGGTTTTTATATCAGCGGCACGCAATGCTTTGCTGGTTTCGGATTGATATAGTTCTAGACTTCGTGAGATATTATCCTTACTTATTAAATACGCAAAAATGTGAAAACATTTGCATCATTTATTTATACCACGATTTTTATGACATGCGGACACAATATTTTATTTTAAAAATACAGATATCATTTTTCTAAACAGTGCGTAGCGTTATATACACAATGGCATTGTCAATATGGCAATGCAGTTATTATTCTTGCGTTTGATCCCTCCACAAATTCTATGAGGAGGCCGCGCTGCAACATGAGCGCACCCCCCCGAACAAAATTTCTGGCTACGTCACTGGTGCCCACGAGGCTTTTACAGTGCAATTGGAGCTTTCCGGTGATGCAAATAAAATAATCTTCAATGTAGATATCTTGGTTCGAGAAAGTGAGAGAGAGAGAGAGAGAGAGAGACTCTTTAATGAAATGCAGAGAATTTAGCCGGCGTTTAAAAATCGCTGGCATGCTACTCTGCGTAGGAAGGGGAATTTGGGAGAAAAAGACAGAAGGAGAGCCGCGTGGAAGAGGTAAAAGAAAAAAAAAGAAGATAAAATGCGGCCATGAAATGGGTACTAAGGATGCAATGGCGAGTATTGATGTAACCTATGGAATGATGGAGCCCATAGTCCGACAAATGGGCTGACGAAGTTCACTGCATGAAGAATGCATGAAGGTAACGTGCAAGTGAGTTTAGAGCTTATCTAGATGTCCAATGTCTTTTAAATATGTAAAAAGAAAGTTCATTGCAAGTCTCTGTTGCCTGAAGCGGGCTAAGGGACCTAAAACTTTGTCCATTGTTAGGGGCACTGGGCATAGCTTCTGCATGCAATGTTCATAGTACGCACGCTCGTTAGCATACGCAGGGCACACAAGTAGGATATGTTCCACAGTTTCTATCGAGGCACAATTGTCACAATGCGGACTGTTCGTTTGTCCAAAACGGTATCGCAAGCGGTTTGTATATCCAGAATTCAGACGAAGTCGGTGATAAAGTGTTTCCAGTTGTCGAGGAATTCTGGGTGAGAGTCTTGATCTAAGATGTGGGTCGATTGAGTGAAGAAATTGGTACTGATGTGTCGGCAAACTCCAAAGCCGATACGTTTCTTCGTAAGCAAAACTTTTAGCCATTTGGGACGCATCTGATTTCGTGAAAAAAGCTCGAATGTATCTCCGATGTTGATGGCCCTTACGGCCCGCTTCATCTGCTTTTTCATTAGCCAGAATGCCACAGTGAGCAGGTACCCACTGAAATGTTATGCAGTGGCCTGCGGCAATAGCTAAATGATGTATATACCCGATGTCGAGGGAAACTGGCTGGTGATTCGTTTTCTTCAGCAGACAAAGTGTTTGGACATTCATCCTCTTAAAGCCATTATCAAGTGTTTTGGTCACAAGCATTTAGTGGTAGAAAAACAAGGCACTGAACAACTAGTACTTTTAGCGAAATACAAAGTGTGAAGAAAAGTAGTGGGAATGCTGATGCATAGGGCGCCGTGGAAAATGAACATTTGCTGTGAAATGGCTTGAGAACGATGGGAGCTGTTGTTCGTTGAGATTGTTTCTCCCAGAGGCTTTGCTGAGGCGCCACACTTCAGATTACTACACGACCGCAGGTAACAAGCGCTACGTCGGCCCTGTTGTTTATTGCAGCTCTTAAAATTAATGCGCACTGTTAGTTCTGTACTTTCAATTTGTGCGGTGCCATAGCATAATACTCATCGTTTTTGCCATTGACCAGTCGTGTCACAGATCTCAGGCATTGCATTTTTAAAATGAACCATTCCTTTTCATTTCATTCGGTCGAGGCGTGAATCACTCCAGAAGCAACAGGACGTGGGAAGAATATTACTAAACACAGGAATGGCTGGCCTCGTCGCGGCGTTCTTCACTAGGCATTCGATAGTGCCGCTGCATCAAATCCTGCCCACTGACTGCAGCATTTCAGCGCCAACTTGCGCCGCCAGCAAACGGCCTCTTTCCAGGCATGACATTAACGAAGATTTTGGTTTTGATAGTGGGTTCATCGTTTTTCTTCGACAGATTACCACAGCGCTATAGAAAACAGACACAAAAAGCAGTACGGGACAGCGCCAGTCCTGTCTTTCGTGTCTTCTTGTGTCCGTGTTCCACAACGCTGTGGTAATCTGTCGCAGAAAAGAAGAGTCATTAATGCCAGAAACGATCGTCTGGCGTGCAAAACAAGCCACCGTGCTCCGTCATTCTTCGACATAGTCACCACCCTACTAGTGCACTTGGGCATGTGGCGGGCCTCTGCAAGACAAGTGGCATTACGGGAGTGTTTCGGCCTCAAGCACCGCTACTTCATACACCTTGGCTACGTCACCGGAAGCAGCGACAGATGTCATAGGATCAAATGAAGTATAAACAAAAAGTAGCTTTATAAATTTCCCTCCAGGTGTGGCGAACAACGTATTGTTCACTGGCTGTCAACTGAAATGTTATAGAGGACAACGGTCACTGAAAAAGAGCCAAATGAATTCGAATGAATACTTAGCACGAAAAATACGAGCACACAGCCGTTCGTTTTTTATTGAGACTTTATTGAGATGGATGTAAACGATGATGGGGCCTGATTGTGGTGCCGGATACTCCTCTTCACATAATGGAAGAAAAACGGTCTCGTGTTTCATGCTGTCTGCATTAATCGATTTGATTTGTTCCGCTGTACCCTGGGTAAGGAACCGTTCTCATTTGGGGTCCCAGGGTTTAATCGCCGTTCAACACGTGATTTCAGGGTCGATTACAAACTTTATAGACAGCAGTTTGAGAAGGTCCTTTCAAACTGATATAAAGCACTAAGCAGGATCTAGCTCCATATAAAGCCCCGTCCAGGGACGTTGCTCCCGAGAACATTGTAAAAAGAATCTTTCGGGCGCTACCGTGTCTTGACGCGTCAACGAACGTTTACATCTGTTCGTGATGGCATTCTGGACCTGGAGCTTTGTCTTGGTGTGCTCACTCAGTTAAGTATTTTCTAAAGACACACTTGCTTTTCACCAATAATAAAATATTCGCTCAGGAAGACATTTACTAGTAGAGATGAAGTAGTTAAGTAACATTTCTGCAAGGAACAGCGCTCTGCCCATTAAAAAAAAAGCAAAATACAATCAATTCTGCAGGCACAAGAAATGATACACACTAAACACGAATTTGCCATCATGACGATTTCAGAAAGACACATGTTGTTTCAATTCCCCTGCTTTAGACATTCATTCCTTTACTTGGAAATACAGTCAGTTTATGTTGCGTATGTGCGCTGTTTTTTCGTTTGTGTTGTTTCATGTGTGTATATTATGACATGCTTCTTCCTGATAAAAAATCAGTTGTAAGTTCAGCGCTGCGTGTGTCTTGTCTCCTTCTTGGTCTGTGTGTGTTTGCGATGTTGAACCATCGCTATGAATCTACACCAACTAGCCCAATCTGCAGTTCTTCAGTTTATGTATTGACTGCATACCTGTCGCCACGTAACATGAAAAAATTTTATTCCCATCCTTGGCAGGTAATATTTTCGTCACAGTGTCAAAAACTACCTTCGAGACGTAAGAGTCCGCTTCGTCTTAATCCTGATCGGATTCGGTACAGGCACGTTAATATATTTTTAAAGGAATTAGTAACGGAAGGTATTGTTTTGCCAGGTCAACTATCATCTGTTAGGCAAGAATATATAGGATTTTTACATAAAAATGACACATCAATGAGTTTGAAAAAGTAACTGAGATTTCAGTTTAAACCGTGTGCATGCTCTACTCCCCGAATCAAAAACAGAAACAAACAACGGAAAAACAATACGGAGCAGTCGAAGGAAACCTCATTTTTTACGAAGGTACCCGCAGAAAAATTTATAAAACAAAACATTTACGAGGGTCGTTTGGTATGTATGGTAAAAAGCAATTAATTTATCATGTTTGGAGAACTGATGCCTTATTTTTCAACACGGTTTCCCTCCAGCTCCACACATTTTCTTCCAGAGATGCTCCGATTTTTTTAAAACCCCTCAGAAAAAAAAGGATGGCCCGAGGCCCGGCAATTCAAGTACTTATTTAGTGCAGATAACCTCTTCAACTGATGAGAACTTTTTCCCACCCAGCCATTTGTTCCGATTTAGAAATAGAAAGTAGTCGCATGGGACGAAATGTTGACAATAGGAGGGATGAGGCGCACCCTCGAAGCCCAACTCATTCAATTTGGCGATCGCAGCAATTGATCTGCGGGGCTGATCATTGTCTTGGTGAAAGAGGATTTCTTTTCCCTGCAAACCTAGGCTGTTCAGTGCGCATTTCTTCTCTCAGTCGACATAGGAGTGTTGTATATTATGTCATCATCATCATCATCAGCCTGACTACACCCACTGCAGGGCAAAGGCCTCTCCCATGATTCTCCAATTAACCCTGTCCTTTGTCAGTTGCCGCCACTGTATCCCCGCAAAAACTTCTTAATCTCATCCGCCCACCTAACCTTCTGCCGTCCCCAGCTACGTTTGCTTTCTCTTGGAATCCACTCCGTTACCCTTAAGGACCAGCGGTTATCCTGCCTTCGCATTACACGCCCTGCCCAAGCCCATTTCTTCCTCTTGATTTCAACTAAGATGTCATTAACCGTTAACCATTAATGTCATCCTGCATTAACCCGCGTTTGTTCCCTCAACCACTCCGCCCTCTTCCGATCTCTTAACGTTACACCTATCATTTTCCTTTCCATAGCTCGCTGCGTTGTTCGTAACTTAAGCTGAGCCCTCTTTGTTAGCCTCCACGTTTCTGCCCCATAGGTGAGTACCGGTAGGATACAGCTGTTGTATACTTTTCTCTTCAGGGATATTGGTAAGCTACCATTCATGATCTGAGAGAACCTGCCATATGCGCTCCACCCCATTCTTATTCTTCTAGTTATTTCCCTCTCATGATCCGGATCTGCGGTCACTACCTGCCCTAAGTAGACATATTCTCTTACTACTTCCAGCACCTCGCTACCAATTGCGAACTGCTGTTCCCTTGCTAGGCTGTTGAACCTGTTTTATATTATGGTACCTTTATCTTTTTGCCATTTTGCAGGTAGCCTAGAAATGGTTTTCCTCGGGAATCCCAAAAGACGCTCTCCTTCACATCTTTGGCCAAAAAAACAGTGTTTTACTTTTTTGGAGCAGTTTCAGCAGGCTCAGACCAATGCTTGACTGCTGTTTAAACTCTCGTGTGTAATGATGTATCCACGTCTTGACACCTGTCACAAATTGACACAAAAAATCCTGCGAATTACGAGCACGCGTCGGTAAACATAGCTTCGAGATCTCTGTCTTGAACTGTCAGTTTCGGTACCCATCCTGCACAGACTTTCTTGATCTGTAATTTCTCATCATCTGCAGTTTCTTTCCGTGATGAGGTGCCTATAATTTCAACGGTCTCATGTACCTTCACTTGGTGCTCTTCCATGCCAATTCTATGAATTTTCAACACTATTTCTAGTGTGGTAACCTCCACTTGACGTGCAGGAACGCGCTTTATCTTGCTTCGATATTCGGCCAAATTTAAAGCTTTTTATCCAGTAGTAAATGGTCCTCCGTGATGGTACAGAGTATCCATAAATTTCATGAAATTCGACTATAGTTTTGGCAGCAATCCAGTTTTTTAAGTAAAAATGTTTGAGTACTGCTTGGAATTACATCTTTTTCTCAGTTTGGCGGGAATCGCCACGCAGATGTGTAAATCGCTGTAGGAAGCCTACTAACTATCAGTGTCGGTGGAAACAAGTTCTGCCGTCATAAGAAGGCTCTTCTCGCGCGCAACAAAGATGAAAACAGAATTGTAGCGCAATCTCTCGTATTTTAACCACACTTATCAAACGACCCTCGTTTATAATGGGGACCACCGCAAGAATCACTTCAAGTTCACGCGAACCAGCTGCTCCGAGTGGACTGCTGCCGTCGTTCTTCTTTGAACATGTGCGTGACAGATGGAGCCCTCCAGTTAAGCCCGCCGCTTCATTTTCTAGCGCGAACCACCAATTCAAAGCTGTTGGAGTGATATAATCACTGTTCGTAAAATTTCCCTTATCATTGTTTAGGTTGCTTAAGTTGCGGCTTTTCGTTCATTTTGCCTGGACCTAGACTGTCCGCATAGTATAATCACCAAATATTTTTTGATATAAAACCTGCAGTTCATAGCAACGACTTGGACACGATGCAAATCTGAAATATGCTGTGCAAGTTACCTTTGGGAATATCGGTCACAACGTTGCCTAAAACCACGTTCGGTACGGAGAGTCGCTGTCCCGCCGCAGCTTGGTTCGAATACTCCGCGAAACTTCAGGAGCATTATCAACACTCCAACCTAGAGCCATGGGAGATTATTTTGTACGGCTCGGACCCGGAGTTCAAACTCCTTGCGATCGGCAGGGCTGGAAAGATCGCTGCAAGGCTTTGCTGTATAGCCACCGGACGTCCAATTTGGAATAGAGCTCCCTATGAACTGCAATACAAATATCCCATTATTTCCTTCCGCACAATTTCCTATGAATAATGTTGATCTACTACCAATGCTGCTCCAATAATGCGCAATAATACGGTACAGCTTTTGTCAAAAGTTTGGAGCCCAGGGGGTTTGCTTCTGAGCCACACTGTGTGGTTCGTAATGCATCTCCAACGCTCCAAATTTCCTGAAGGTAAAAAGATATCTGGCCCTGTCTTCTCCAATGAGTAAAGCTGCCACGAATGCTTCAGGAGTCCCACTACAAGGCTTAGAAGCAAACCCCCCGGGCTCTAAACTTTTGACAAAGACTGTACATGACTCCTCGCACCGCCGGGCGCAGCCTTCCCCTCGATAGTTTTTGACCGTGCGTTGTTCAGCGGCAAGATGAGGTGGCGTGTCCTTAGGGTGCAGAGAATATATTAAAACCGGTGCAGTCACGTGTTTTTGTGTGAAGCGCAGTATATGACGTGAATTCGTTGTCTTGGAAGGCTTCCTAGAAATCATTTCACGCCTGTTACTTGCGAAGATAGCGGCAAGTAACAGGCGGCAAGTAGATATGCATAGATAGAATGCATATCTCATCAATTCAAATTGCTTATGACCGTGCCTACTTGAAGTTTGTTGCTTTCAATGTGTAATATGTCCCTTTCCTGCAACGGCCTCAAATGTGAGGCTAGCAGTATGTTAAAATAAATAAATAAATAAATAAATAAATAAATAAGTCAGGTGCCGCCAGATAGAGCCCTGTTCGAAATATCATAACATATATACCCTGGCGGCCGGCATTTCTGTCAATGGGCCCGTCGTCTTCCTGCCGGCGAGCGGACGGCGTCACCTGCCATCTCAGCCTTCTACTATGCCCGGGCCACTTGGGAACCAACCATCGCCACCACGAAGCTTCAGTTCCACAGAGCTGCTTTCACGGGTGACCTCCCTCGGACATTGCTTCAGTGCGGCCCTGCTCATAGCTACTCCTGCCCAACTCCGCGACGGCCACGATGAGCACCTAGCGAGGCGCTTTTCGCGCCTCTGTTCCGCGCCTTTCTTCCGGCGCCTCTCATTGGTGCCGGCGGGCAGCTATTGCGTCCGCTGTGCTACAACTCACACCGCTAGTGGTGCGGTGCTGTCGGTGTTGGAAAAGTCCGTTGGTTGTGTCCACCCCGTCCGTATCACACCCACCTCAGGGCGTCTGTTTTATGGAATAGCGGATGTCCTGAAATAGCTGCTTGGCCCTTCCGGATGGCGATGCCGCGCGGTAGCGGCGGTCGGGGCTTGTGGTAGCTCGCGCGTTCAGGGGTAGCTACAGCGATGGGTTTGAGCTCCGGGGTAAGAAGTGACTGCTGTGCGGTCGGGACGTGGCAGTCAGTGCAGATGTGTCTACCGGCTTGGCACCTTGAATTCCCCAAATTCATACTGCTACGGATATGTACCAGTAGAATATCCTTCAGCCGCTTGTACCGCGGCTCGTCGTCACCGCGTCGCCCTGGTCGTGCCATGACGTATAGCGCCCACCGACCTGTGCGCACCTACCTTGATTACGCCATCTGCTACGCCAGGTTACATCTCAATCCTGGCTTTTTACCCCCAGTCGTCAGCCCCCTACCCACGCCGCCTTTGGCCGGCGCGAATCTCCTCTTTTTTGTTGTATTGCCTCCATCACGCACCGGACCTGCTACCTCTCTTTTATCATTTTACCGTGTTGCGAAAAGCGCGTATTTAGCGTCAAACCCCTTTCCCCTTTTTGTGTTTTTGTCGATGGCTCGAGCGATAACCGCTTCTGCTCTTCTTTCCCTCTGGACCCCTTCCCACCTATGCTCTCTACACATATTTTGGCCTGCTTTGCCAGAATAAGCATTCATTCCTAGCCAGGTGTGTCTGCGTGTTCTTGCCCATGGTGGCTTAATAGCTGGCAATGTAAAAGTGGCGATGAGGCCGGTTTTTTTACCCTTGCCATCAAGAAGGATCCCGTAGCTTCTTGCCTTCAAGCTGTGTGGGAGCCGGCAACGATGGCCGGCCTTCAGTTGCCGGACTTAGACGAAACAAAAGTGGAGGCCTTACCTAGTCGGAGAAGAAACGTATTTCGAAGCGAACAGTGTAACGGGCTCGCCTAATTAGAGAGCACGACCAGTTTCTGCTGTGTTTAGCAAGACAGTTGAAGTGTTAGATGGCAGAGCTGCCCTACGTCCGCCAAATTAATTTACATGCAAGGAAGTCGTTCAATGTTTTGAAAAGTGCTACGACTCGAAGAAGCACGAGATAACCGAGAGCTAGAAGTGCTTCAACCGCTCACACCTTCGCGGCGGAACTGTTTCACGTTTCTGGTTGGTATTCGCCGAATAGCAGACAACTGCAATTTTGGCACGTCACTTGACCGCAAGCTATGGGACTACATTGTCTGCGGCGTGCGCTCAGCCACCCGGCGGAAGCAAAAGGTACAAAAAAAGAATTTCACGCTAGAAGAGGCCAAAGCGTTGGCACTTTGTGTCGAAACCGCTGAAAATGATGCTGGAAATATGACACCAGAATCGATGCCCTAGCTTAACCTGCATGCTTCCCAAACCCAAGTCGGTTCAAGCTTCACGTGTTCGTTTTGTGCCGCAGCACTGTGCTAGATGTGATAGCGGCAAACATGACGATAGCAGCTGTAGTTGGATCAGAGCAAGGTGTTATCTCTGCGGCTATCGAGGTAATCTTGCAAAGATATGTCGCGTCACCGGCAATAAAGGCCGCGTCGCACCAAAAGTAGTGAAGGGAAAAGCTTCGGCTCTCGAAGAAGCGAAGCCGCTCTTGAGGATGCTGTGCCTGAGCACGATGCTGAAGGCGCGCGATTGCTCACTTTCTGCACGAAAAAGCCGCCTCGAGCCCCCGATACGGCGCTCGTTCGCATGGCATGGTGTGCAATTTCTCATGGAAGTAGATACAGGTTGGCCTGTGTGCGTCATTTCTCGGGATGTTTTTGGCAAGCATCACGAACAGTGGCCGGCGCTTAAGCCTTCGCGTGTCAAGTTACCTTGTCATGTTGTACCACTGCCAGTGCTGGGAGAATTGCAGCTGTGTGTGCTGTACAAGACAGTTTCCGTAAACTGCTCGCCTATTGTGCTCAGCTGCTCGTGCCCAAATATTTCAGGTCGTGACCTGATTTCTTCGCTTGACAGAGCGAGTGTTCCAGTTCCTCGGTCGTCGACGCGAAACTTCCCAGACGCACCGCATGAATCTACAAGTCCGACAAACATAGTCGGCGACTACCGCGATGTTTTTTCCGGAATCTCGATCTGATCAAGGGGCCTCCTTCATGCCTGCAGCTGAAGCCTGGAGCCGTGCCTAAATTCTGTAAGGTAAGATCCAGTCCTTACGCTCTAAGAGACAAGGTATCGCAAGAGGTGTACCGGCTGGTCTCTACTGGCGTACTCTCGCCGGTCAAATATTCGGATCGGGCAACTCTTATCGTGCCAGTACTTAAAAAGAACGCCACAATCAGAATTTATGTATACATCAAGGCTACCCTTAACCCATTCTGTGCAGTAGAGCACGGACTTTGCATCTTTAAATGGAGTAGAGTATTTCAGCATACCTGATTTGCGAGATGCATACAATGAAGTTCCGCTGATGAAGCTTTATGAACCTGTGCGTCATTAACACACACAGAGGGCTGTGTTACTATAATAAGCTTCACTTCGGAATACTCTCCACTCCTGCAAGTTTCCAAAGAAAAATGGATGCGGTACTATCGGGCTTATCAGGGGTTCAAGCATTCCTCATGATATCATGATTCAAGCATGATATACTGGCTGCAGGTAAATTTGTAAATGGAGGTGAAAGCCTTAAAAAAGTGCTAGACGCTTCTGAGAACGTGGATTTAAGCTCAGATCTAACTAATCCAAGTTTCAAAAATTTTGAAAAGCCTCACTCCGGCTCGTCCTCAAATGCTCGAGTACAGCACCAGAATATAAAAAAAAAACCTCCATCAATCGTACAGGATCCAAAATATTTTTATTTTATTTTATTTATTACATACTGTTGGCCTCTCTTTGAGGCCGTAACAGGATTGGGTGCACATATGCATGAAAAAGTACACAATAAAAGACTGCAGAGAAGGAACTTTTCACTCTCATAGAAAGAAACATGGTAAATGACACATGGTGACGATGATAACCGTTTTGAAAGTGGTTTGCTACCTTCGACACGAATGCTTCAGGAGTGAGCTGGCTTACAATTTCAGAAGGCAACATATTCCACTCACGGATTACATGCGGGAAGTATGAAAATTTGAATGCATCACTGTGGTATCTATATTCAGATAGATGTTTTTCATGTTTTGTTCTTGTGACACGTGTATTAGGCCTAAGCAGGTATCTAGTTTTATCAAGTTTTGTGTCCTTATTCAAGAGGAGGAACAAGAACTTAAGCCGCAACAGTCTAGCTCGTGTGTGAATTGTAGATAGGCCGGCTTTTTGTAAAAGCAGTGAGGGAGAGTCATGGCGACTGTATTTGTTATAAATGAAGCGGACAGCTTTCCGCTGAACACTTTCTAATCTATCAATATATTGTTTATTCTAGGGCAACCAGGCAATAATACTGTATTCTATAACTGAGCGGACAAGTGAAATGTAGGCTAACAGTTTTGTTTCAGGTGAAGCAAGTCGAAGGGAACGTCTTATGGTATAAAGCGCGGATTGTGCCTTTTTGGCAATGTGTGTCACGTGCTTGTTCCACCGTAGATCGGAGCTAATAATCACACCAAGATACTTGAATTGCTCTACTTTTGTAAGGGTCTTCTGTTCAATTCCATAAGTGAAGTTTAATGGTTGTTTCTTTCTTGTGACGGTCATGCAGACGGTTTTCTCCAGTTGAGGGCCATCTGCCAGTTGTCGCACCATTCCGATATGTACAGCAGGGATTTGTTTAGCAGTATTTGGTCGGCAGTGCTATTGATTTCTTTGTACATCACACAATCATCCGCAAACATACGTACTGTTGCATCAATATTCTTGCACAGATCATTAAAAAAGAAAAGGAAAAGAATTGGGGCGAGCACTGACTCTTGTGGCACGCCAGATAATACTGCTGCTAAATCCGACTGGCTGTTTTCAAAACAAACAAATTGATGTCGATCAGTTAAGTAGGCTTTTATCCAATTAGTTATTGATCCGTTTCCAAGAAAGTGAACTAGCTTGTAGTGAAGTTTAGAATGAGATACCCGGTCGAATGCTTTTGAGAAATCAAGAAATACCATATCTATTTGCCCCCCTTTGTCTATTGTCATAGCTAGGTCGTGGACAGTTTCTACTAATTGCGTTGTCATGGACAAACCTTTTCGGAAGCCATGTTCATTGGGAAGAAGTAAATTGTGGTTTTCTACAAACGTTGTAATGTGCTTCAAAATTAAATGTTCTAAGATTTTACAAGCCGTACATGTAAGAGAAATAGGGCGATAGTTGGAAGCAGTTGCTGGGTCTCCTGATTTATGTACCGGAATTACCTTGGCTATTTTCCACATTTCTGGGAGTTCTGCATTTTTTATTGATTTCTTGTATAAAATAAGCAAATACTTGGAAATCCATTCAGCGTAACGTTTCAGAAATGCGTTCGGTGTATTGTCTGGGCCTGCCGATTTTTTCGTGTCAAGACTGAGAAGTAGGGCAAATATTCCTTCTTCAGTTAGTGTTATTTCCTCTAGTGTATTTCTGCTGTCGTTAATATGGGATTCTATCGTATGGGTGGTGCCATCATCCAGCGTAAACACAGATTTAAAGTAATTGTTAAAGGAAGTGGCTGTGATTGGTGCTACATTCGGATCAGGTACACTCTTTCTAGTCTTTGAGTTCAAGTACCGCCAGAATTTATGAGGAGCCGTCTTAATAAAGTTAGAAAGAGTGACGTTCATATACTTCTGCTTGGCCGCTTTCGGTTTGGTTTGGTTTATGGGGTTTAACGTCCCAAAGCGACTGAGGCTATGAGAGACGCCGTAGTGGAGGGCTCCGGAAATTTCGACCACCTGGGGTCCTTTAACGTGCACTGACATCGCACAGTACACGGGCCTCTAGAATTTATCCTCCAAATAAATTCCAGCCGCCGCGGCCGGGATCGAACCCGCGTCTTTCGGGTCAGCAGCCGAGCACCATAACCGCTAAGCCACCGCGGCGGCTTTTGCTTGGCCGCTTTCACAGTTTGTTTGAGTGCTCGTGAATAGATGCCGATTTTCGTAGCGTAACTTGACAAGTACAGTCTGCGTTTCAGCTTTCTTATACTCCGTTTCATACATAGCTGTCAACGCAGCCAAGGGTACGGCGCCTGTTCGCGCTCCTCGTCCGCATCGTAATGTGGTGCGTCGAAAGTGGAAAGAGTAATGAACTCAAAATTAAAGTTATTGTTGGTTAATATTCCAGTATAACGATAATGGTGTTTTATTTTGCAAAAAGATTGCTTTTTCTTTAATGTTCTTCAAAACAGAGTGCCTTAGTTTTCTGGTTTTTTTTCGGCTCCTCCTGTATCAGGTTTTCGCAGCTAGGCCGGCCGGCGATGTCGTCTGCTTTCGTCTTTCGGTTTCGGAGTCTGCGAAAATGGCACCGCTATCTCCTACTCGCTTGTTTTCTTCGCCCACTGCGGCTTTAAAAACATCTCCTGCTCGCATATTCTCCAAGCTGAAGCCTCAGAAAATTTCGAAAGACTGCAAGCAGGTGATTGTCAACAAGCAGGTGAATGACCATATTAATTACGTAGTTCAGAAACTTTCCAGAACAGTTGGTATCACGCGCCGCAATTGCTTTAATTTTCCTATTTCAGTCAACATGTTACTTTACCACTCTTTGTTCTCTTCTATAGCCAACTACGGATGTATGGTGTGGGCAACAACAACAGCTGAAAATATTAACAAACTCACAGTGTTACAAAAACGAATTATACGCATTGCATGTAAAGTGCCATATTTCTTCCACACTGCGAGCCTTTTCCATCGACACAACGTCATACCAATGAAGTCCATGTATAACTATAGGCTGTGCTATAAATATAAACTCGCCATAATGAAAAATGATGACTCCTTACTTACACTGGCTGGGCTAGAGCAAAGCAGAACTGTGTATGATACCCGCGCAGCAGAACCTTGGAATGTTAAGAAATGCCGCACAAACTATGGCAAACAAATGTTGCAGCATACCTTACCGACACTTCTGAACCAGTTGTACTGCCACAAGAATCTTGATCTATCCAATATTTCTCTTAAAGAATTGCCCGAAATGTTCATGTAATTTTTTTTTCTTCCTATTACCACTTTGAGTGCACCTGTCAATTTTGCTGTCATTTACTTTCTCCTCCCTGTGTTTGCCTTTATAGTCTCTTTGATCTGATGTATTTCTTCTTTCTTTTATAAGCACAATGTACTGCGTATTGAACGTACATGTCTCATTCTCTGTACCGAACATACTTTACTTACATTTTGTTTGATGTTGTACTCCGCCACCGTCAATGCTGCACTGTAAGAGGAAGCCAGGACCTCTCAAGCTGTCTATACAGCTTTTTCCCTGGCTGTCCTCGCAACACCCAGTTGCGGAAATAAACCTTCAAACCTTCAAACGTTTACTGTAGCGTAAGGAAGCGCTTCCCGGAGAAGAGTGCACGTGAAGTTCTCGAAACTGTGGGCGAGGTGACCGGGGTGAGCCCGCGGACAGTTGCGAGGTTCAAGAAAGAAGGTCTCTCTACTGGAATAAGATCAACTTGTGTGCCGCATGCTAAAAAGTCGCTCATTGCCCGAAAAAAGCACTTCGCAATTACGTCCGTCGCCAATAGACTACACTGCCTTTTCCCTTCGAAGCAAGTAAAGAGCGCTGTGTTTTTCAAGGTAGGCATTAGAGTTTGACAGTTTCGACTTTCTACCTAATGATTATTTTAATAAAAATAAAAAAAGAAATGAAAAAGAAACCAGCCAAGCCGGGAGTCGAACCTTGGCATCTTGTAAAATGAACACACAGGCGCGCGCTTCGTACCACTCAGCCGCGACGCGAGGCGGACGGATACATTTTGCTTGTTTTTTGCAGCGGACTACTTTCGTACCTTTGGCAGCGTTGACAGCTATGTATGAAACGGAGTATAGGCGTGCAATTTTGCGCTTCAGATGTATGATCCCTCTGGTTATCCATGGGTTTGTTCGGTGCACTGGCTTGGCTTTCTGTGGGATATACTTAGATACACAATCTTGTACAATGGTTACGAAAGTCAGCCATAACTGGTTGACAGATATTGAGGGATCTTGGGAACTAACGCAGAAATTTGAGTATGACAGTTCCAATTGATCAAGAATGCTGACATCATCCGCGGCTGACCAGTCAAGAATCCATGTTTTTTGCCTTTCAAGTCGATATGCTTAACGGGAGGACACATAATGTAGCCTTGTGATCTGATAGACCATCTACTACCTCGCTTGAATAGTTTGCAAATTGAACTATATCGCTAATAAACATAAGATCAAGAGTGCTAGTACTTTCTTTTGTAACGCGCGTTGGGTCGCGGATTACTTGCATGAGACCGAAGTTAAAAGAGATGTCAAGCAGTGCTTTTGAGCTATGTATGTCTGCATTACCGTGATGGAGTGTTTCCCAATTGATACCGGGAAGGTTAAAATCGCCTGTAAGGATAACTTTTTTTACTCGTTTAAGTGGTGTTCCATGTAGTCTGCCATCAGGCATAACGTTTCGTCGGTATCATCAGGCGGGCGGTACATCGTGCCTAGATAAACCAAGTACTGACCCACAGTGACTTTGCACCAAAGCGCTTCAACGCCATCGATAGCTGGCATGGTCGCTGCGTGTATGCTATCTTTGACAAAGATTGCCACTCCACCGCCACGTGAACATCGGTCTTTACGCATGACAGCATAGCCAGGCGGAAAAATATCCGCATCTGATATACTGGGAGAGAGCCAGGTTTCTGTTATGGTGATAACGTCAGGGTTATGTTCGATTAAAAAGGCTTCAAGCTCAGATGCTTTATTCACGACGCTTCTGGCATTTATGTTGGCTATTGTTAGAAAGTAGGGCGTGACGTGTTTGCTTAGTTTTTTTTTCCTTCGTGGTTGTTTTTTTCCTACGGTTACTTTCGTTTCCGTATCACAGTTCCAGGTATAGAGCACATCGTTAACTTTAATCTTATCATAGACCAACGAAACTTTGTCACCTTTATCCTTGTTTGGCTTGCAGCTATCCCAAAGCTTTTTTCGGATGCTACGAAGCCGCGGCGAAAAATCTTCGCTTACTGATATCTCGGAATCCTTCAGTTTGTGAGAGTTTTGGAAGATTTTCGATTTGTCTCGAAAATCACATAACTTGAGAATGACAGGTCTGGTTTTGTTGGCCTTAGCTACACCTAGGCGATAAATTCTTTCAACTCCCGAAATTGTGACACCAAGGGTGGTAGCTATGACTCCGTCGACAACTTCTACCTCTAGGTCCTCTTTAGTTTCTTCTTTTGATTCTTTTATCCCATAGACAATTACGTTGGACCTTCTGCTCCTATTGTCTAAGTCATCAACTTGAAATAGTAATTTGTTCATAGTGCTTTCTAGACACGCAACTCTGTCTTCGACGCCAGTCATTCTCGATTCTACAAGGGATAACGTGTCGAGTTTAGTGTGGATCGCTTCTAATGATTCGTTAGTGGCCTTGTTTTCGTTTTTGATCTCGTTGACATCAGCAGCAATCTTTCGCACTTCACTCAACACTTCTTGCAAACTAGGGCCTGGATTAGATTCCACGTCGCCGACTAACAACAGCAGGCACTTTAAAGAGGTGAAATATTCAAAAATGGCAGAACACATTTGCCGTGGGCATGGCAGCACCAACAGGAAGATGTCATTACTTCGAAAACATTTACCGAAACGCTTTCTCACCTGGACAAAGAAAACGAGAGGGTTACTGGTCATCATCCTAGCAGTGCCGTTATGCCCAATGCCGGTGCAGGGCGTGTCGCCGTATCTATAGGCAGGTGATATCGAGGCCGTTGTGGTTCCCGGTGCGCTTCCGGAAAGAGCGTAGCCGAGAAATTCAGGCTGGTCGAGCATCCCGTTGCAGGCAGCTTGGTCCCACGGTTCGCTGAAACACTCGTCGGCCCGCAGAATGGATGGTGTCAGTGCTGTGTCAGGGATCCGGACGCCGTAGACATAGTCGTCGACGTACAGCACAAGACGAAGAGCCTGGACGAAGAAAACGAGAGGGTTACTGGTCATCATCCTAGCAGTGCCGTTATGCCCAATGCCGGTGCAGGGCGTGTCGCCGTATCTATAGGCAGGTGATATCGAGGCCGTTGTGGTTCCCGGTGCGCTTCCGGAAAGAGCGTAGCCGAGAAATTCAGGCTGGTCGAGCATCCCGTTGCAGGCAGCTTGGTCCCACGGTTCGCTGAAACACTCGTCGGCCCGCAGAATGGATGGTGTCAGTGCTGTGTCAGGGATCCGGACGCCGTAGACATAGTCGTCAACGTACAGCACAAGACGAAGAGCCTGGACGAAGAAAACGAGAGGGTTACTGGTCATCATCCTAGCAGTGCCGTTATGCCCAATGCCGGTGCAGGGCGTGTCGCCGTATCTATAGGCAGGTGATATCGATGCCGTTGTGGTTCCCGGTGCGCTTCCGGAAAGAGCGTAGCCGAGAAATTCAGGCTGGTCGAGCATCCCGTTGCAGGCAGCTTGGTCCCACGGTTCGCTGAAACACTCGTCGGCCCGCAGAATGGATGGTGTCAGTGCTGTGTCAGGGATCCGGATGCCGTAGACATAGTCGTCGACGTACAGCACAAGACGAAGAGCCTGGACGAAGAAAACGAGAGGGTTACTGCTCATCATCCTAGCAGTGCCGTTATGCCCAATGCCGGTGCAGGGCGTGTCGCCGTATCTATAGGCAGGTGATATCGAGGCCGTTGTGGTTCCCGGTGCGCTTCCGGAAAGAGCGTAGCCGAGAAATTCAGGCTGGTCGAGCATCCCGTTGCAGGCAGCTTGGTCCCACGGTTCGCTGAAACACTCGTCGGCCCGCAGAATGGATGGTGTCAGTGCTGTGTCAGGGATCCGGACGCCGTAGACATAGTCGTCGACGTACAGCACAAGACGAAGAGCCTGGACGAAGAAAACGAGAGGGTTACTGGTCATCATCCTAGCAGTGCCGTTATGCCCAATGCCGGTGCAGGGCGTGTCGCCGTATCTATAGGAAGGTGATATCGAGGCCGTTGTGGTTCCCGGTGCGCTTCCGGAAAGAGCGTAGCCGAGAAATTCAGGCTGGTCGAGCATCCCGTTGCAGGCAGCTTGGTCCCACGGTTCGCTGAAACACTCGTCGGCCCGCAGAATGGATGGTGTCAGTGCTGTTTCAGGGATCCGGACGCCGTAGACATAGTCGTCAACGTACAGCACAAGACGAAGAGCCTGGACGAAGAAAACGAGAGGGTTACTGGTCATCATCCTAGCAGTGCCGTTATGCCCAATGCCGGTGCAGGGCGTGTCGCTGTATCTATAGGCAGGTGATATCGATGCCGTTGTGGTTCCCGGTGCGCTTCCGGAAAGAGCTTAGCCGAGAAATTCAGGCTGGTCGAGCATCCCGTTGCAGGCAGCTTGGTCCCACGGTTCGCTGAAACACTCGTCGGCCCGCAGAATGGATGGTGTCAGTGCTGTGTCAGGGATCCGGACGCCGTAGACATAGTCGTCGACGTACAGCACAAGACGAAGAGCCTGGACGAAGAAAACGAGAGGGTTACTGCTCATCATCCTAGCAGTGCCGTTATGCCCAATGCCGGTGCAGGGCGTGTCGCCGTATCTATAGGCAGGTGATATCGAGGCCGTTGTGGTTCCCGGTGCGCTTCCGGAAAGAGCGTAGCCGAGAAATTCAGGCTGGTCGAGCATCCCGTTGCAGGCAGCTTGGTCCCACGGTTCGCTGAAACACTCGTCGGCCCGCAGAATGGATGGTGTCAGTGCTGTGTCAGGGATCCGGACGCCGTAGACATAGTCGTCAACGTACAGCACAAGACGAAGAGCCTGGACGAAGAAAACGAGAGGGTTACTGGTCATCATCCTAGCAGTGCCGTTATGCCCAATGCCGGTGCAGGGCGTGTCGCCGTATCTATAGGCAGGTGATATCGATGCCGTTGTGGTTCCCGGTGCGCTTCCGCAAAGAGCGTAGCCGAGAAATTCAGGCTGGTCGAGCATCCCGTTGCAGGCAGCTTGGTCCCACGGTTCGCTGAAACACTCGTCGGCCCGCAGAATGGATGGTGTCAGTGCTGTGTCAGGGATCCGGACGCCGTAGACATAGTCGTCGACGTACAGCACAAGACGAAGAGCCTGGACGAAGAAAACGAGAGGATTACTGGTCATCATCCTAGCAGTGCCGTTATGCCCAATGCCGGTGCAGGGCGTGTCGCCGTATCTATAGGCAGGTGATATCGATGCCGTTGTGGTTCCCGGTGCGCTTCCGGAAAGAGCGTAGCCGAGAAATTCAGGCTGGTCGAGCATCCCGTTGCAGGCAGCTTGGTCCCACGGTTCGCTGAAACACTCGTCGGCCCGCAGAATGGATGGTGTCAGTGCTGTGTCAGGGATCCGGACGCCGTAGACATAGTCGTCGACGTACAGCACAAGACGAAGAGCCTGGACGAAGAAAACGAGAGGGTTACTGGTCATCATCCTAGCAGTGCCGCCATGCAATATGAAGCCTCCTGAAGGAGCACATCAAACTCCCGTAGTTTACTCAGTAGGCCTTGAGCCATTGTAAAATAATTTCAACACGTTAGCTCTAAAACTTCCTTATGGGCATGAAAAACGAAAAACTTTCTGCAGCACCCCGTACGAAATTTTTGAATGAAGTATTAAATGGTGCCAGTGCTCCCAGAAGGAATACGTTGGGGGCATAAAGTATTCATTCCTTTTTGAGAGAACGAAGTAAATTTTCATCTAGTACTGTGCTAGCTAACAAGTGATGTCGTGCATATTATGCCGTCTTTTTGGCTTAGGGTGTAGGAGCAAACGCTTTAGCTAAGCAAGTTTAGAATCCATTACACAATGCGCAGGGTACAAAAATAACAAAATTATCTTCGTACTACATACCATCATGTATTCACCCTTTCCCCACGAAATATTGAAGAAATTGAAATTATGCCTAATTCTGTGTATGTATTGTAATAGCCACGTAAAAACTACGTTTCACCCACTAAAAGTTTAGAAATCGGTTTATGGCGATCTCTCGACAATGGGTATTTTGTACAGTCTGCGCAAACCAAATGCCGGAACACCAAATCGCAACCATTTATTCGGAATAAACAATCTAATAAACATTTTTTTTGTTTCGCAGAAACAGGAATCTTTCACGGCAAGGCAGAGACGCTTTCTGTCAGCTTGTTGGCCATGAGACGCTTTTGGGACACTCTGGTCTCGTTTGCTTTTCATATCTTTCCCAATATCGCAAAGAACGAAATCAAGAAGTCATAAGTTTTTTCCTCGTCTTCCACCTCGTCACAACTGCTACCCATATTTAAGAAATTATGCCTTTCTACAACTTCCATGGAATCTCGGTCACTTAACCGGATAGTCGTGGAGCTTATCACGTAGATCACAGCGAGGAAGATGATTTTTGAAGGAAAAACTTTAACGACGGGAGGGAAACGAGACGCTGAATTCACTGGTCATGGTTACGATAAAAGTTTGCTTGGTTTGCTCAATTGAGGTTCACTCTGGGAGAAATATGCATGCGAAGAGAAATTGGTAGTGGGAAAAAATGAAAAAAATATTTGTGCGAGAAAAGAAAGAGCAGGTGGTATGGTGGTACATGGGGTTTTAAAGTGCATTATAGTACATTAACTGGACCACGGTGGGTTCAGCCGGCCTGAATTGAAATGAACCTTTTGGACTGACGTAAACGCAACACCATCAGCCTCAGTGGTCTTCTCATTAGAGCGAGGGAGCGCGTCAAAAGCAGGACAGTTGCCTCCGTAGACCTTCTTCGCAAACGGCACATAATCCCTTTCAGGCCTTCAAACAGGACTGAGCACGAGCACGAACCATTTTACTACTCCGAACGTCGAAGCCCTGCCGGTGTTCACGACTGGCTTGACTCTCTATAACCAAGTTCATGAGAACGCGGAGCCATTCAGTTCATGTGACACTGCTCAGGCTCGACTCTTTGCCGTTGTGCTCATTCAAACCAAGCTAGCATAAGTGCCTATGCATTTTTAGCGAAGTGTGAATTACTCCTCCTTCCCCCATTTCCGGTATAATTCAATGGTCCTCTATATTACTCGGCTAGTACCCTATGTCAAAACTACTGTATGTCAAGAGAAGGGCACTAATTTTCTACCTGTTGAATGAGTTTCAATATCTTGTGAAATGCCCAGTGCCCCAATCTGGTGCCACAAAAAATCAGCAAATTAGTCACCAAAAAGTTAATTTCCAAGCATTCTGCTTGAGAAAATGCATTCTTTAAAGGATTAGGGCCTGCAAGCAATTTTTTTTTTATCGACAGACATTCTTCCTATTCTTCTCGAAAAAGTTCTCCTATAATTGAAGACGCGGAGTTGTTAAATGCTAGCTGCAAATCGCAAGGTCTGCATTCAATTTCTTTCATGGAGCTTCCTTATATTTGTGGCGCATGTTTTAGCCCAAAGGCCAAGGCTACTCGGAACGTAATGACATTGAAATATTTGAGCAGTGTTTATTTAGGTAATGAGTACAAGGCGTGCAATCGGTATGTCCGTAAGTGGTAGCTCCCAGTGCGTACGAAATGTGCGTTCGAAAAGGCCGCAGGGATTAGAGAAAGGTCGCCAAGTGTGCACATGCGGCAAAATTACGCGAAGTGTGTTGAGTTATAATGTATTCGCGCAAAAGTAGGAGTACATTTGATAGTACAGAGGATAGTGTGTTTGGTATAAAATTCACATGGACACTAATGACAAAGGTAAGACCGCAGCAGTTATGAATTAGTGCGCCGGAATATATTTCCTTACATTTTCGTAGCAAACCGAGAATATGGTAAAATGCAAGAAGTAATATTCTTGGCAAATTATGCACGTGGGTATTCCGTAACTTGAAAAGTACGTAAAAGACTGGCGCCCAGGCCTACATGTCTGCATGCCACTCCAGCAGCGATATACGAGCAATATTGATTTCTTTATGAAAGCGCTTTTGCAACGAATAGTGAAAACTTTGTAGTTGTGCATCAGCTGTCATTGAATTTTCCTTTACGCTGTCGTGAGCATGGCGCCCGATTTCCTCGCATGACCATAGTGTATGGGTGAAAAAATGAGAAGGGTCTCTTTAACGAATTTTTTCATAAAGAGATAAAGCCCGCAGCTTTAACAAATCCCCAGGTGCTTTGCATTCTGCTCGCCCGGTCAAGAAGGGGAGTCATCTTATTCAGCGACAACAGCGCCTTGGGGGCTTGCACCAAACCAGCGGTCTGGTCTGTAGTACTAACACTTATCAATACAGAGCTTGAGTATCATGTGAATTTTATCACGCGCGGAACTATGCGGCAATTACGAAATCAGCCGTTGTGCGTGGCGCTTCGTCGCTGTGGTTGATTCCATAAGCATGGTGGTTTGCTCGCAGAAGAGGGACCGTAACACGAATGCCGCTTTCGCGGCGAGCAAGCCAAGCAAGGAATAGCCGAAAACGTGTTTCCGTGACATGGCTGTCTCCCCGTTGTGTCATGATTTGGTGTGCCATCCACAGCTGACCAAATCAGTTGTGGTCAGAAAGATTTGTTTTGGCTATCGTCGCTCTGGGCATTTTAACTGATGACACGGACTGTTTTGAACCATTGTGTGTTAACTAATTCGAACGCTGTTTCTGCTACCCTTCATTGCATCACGTGCTTTCACTGCTTCGCTGCGCAGTTATTAATGTGAGAGATTCGACGGAGAGGCAAATCGGGTGCCACTGGCTCATTTGAAGACACCTTCGCGGCGCTCCTAAGAGTAGCGATAGAGTAGTGGCCCAGCACAAAGGGCTTAAGAGGATCACAATGAAGCTACCCTTAAATACAAGCACCACAGTGGAAGGAGTATAACCGGTGGAGAGCGTAGGTCCGGTGGAAAGAGTAGATCTGAACAGCTGAAGTTGTAAAAGAGCGCATTGAAGAGGGAACATACAACACAAAAAAAAAAACACCTCAAGCACTGTGCGTTCCTTTTTCTTGTGTGTCTCATCAAGTTTGCGCTGTTTTTCACCATGAATGTCCACTAACTAGTCCAAACTTCTGCTTTGCTAGATCTGAAGAATACAGAAAGCGTATGGCAAGTTTGCGGAAGTTCCCCGTTGAGAGTGGCTCGATCACCGAGCGCCGAGCAGGAGCGTAAGATGTTTTCAAGCGCCGCCTTAATGCAGCTCCAGCAGCAGGTGGGTGAGAAATAGCAAAGCCAAAGCTACGAGTGAGGGTGGGATGTGTAACGCCAGCTGCGCGCGGATGAGGCCAAGCAGAGCCAAAGGTATGAAGAATGAGGAGGAACGCCAGACGTGCGCCGACAGGCGCACATCTGGCGCCCTAGTGTTACGCGTGTGCGATATGGTAGAGCGGAAACATGAGTCTCTCAAATTTTTCTAGAGGATAAATTGGCGCGACTATAGTTAATAGAGCGTTGAACAGAGCACTAATAAGAGCAAGTTATTGTTTTGCCTTTTTTTGTCCTGTGTTGTGCGTATAACGTGAATTAACCTTTAACAATACGACTGTTCAAGAGGCAAGCCTTGAAGAAATCTTGTTAATTTCTCCATACTAGCTTGACATGAATTTTTGATCGTTTTAAATTTATTTCAGAAGCAAAAACGCAGCATTGAAATGCTTTATTCTGGGTGCATATCGCGTAGCATGGCAGCTCAGCGTCGGAATCCAAGCCCGAATCTACGTTTTCACCTCACACTAGCCAAGCCAAATACTAAAACTCAGGTACCCAGCATTCCCATGGTGAATTTAAATTCGCTTTAAGAAACTCGCGTAAAGAGGGCGCTACGTTTTCCTCTACGTATTTTGTAAACGCCCTATTGTGGGGAGTCCATGGTAGAGGGAGGGTGCGGTAGATGGTCCTTGGCGATCACAAAATGAACAAGGGAGGGGAAAACCTCAGGTTGCTGGAGCCAACGTTTCGACAAGGGGACTTGTCTTCGTCTGGGCAAAGCGTTCATCATCGGCAGGGATTATATAGGGCCTTCGCTCCGAGGAGGAAGGCCCCGGGGGTGGGGAAGGAAAGTGGTGTGGGAGGGGATGCGTGTCAGGAAGGGGAGGGAGGTGAATCATCATTCGCTAGGCTGCAATAGTGGAACAACCTATATCCGGGGGGCGTGCAATGAACAAAAGGCTTTGAAGGGGCTGCGACGGGGGGGGGGGGGGAGGCGCTGGGTGAACCTGCAAAACTCAGATAAAAGGATTAGTCAGCGTGGTACAGGGAAATGAGAACAAGGGAAAAAAAGAAGAAAAAAAAAAGGGGGCTGGCACTGGAAGGAGAAAGGAAGGGGGGCATTTCCAAGGAAGGACAAGGCAGGGGGGGGGGGGGGGGAATGGCTCGTGTTCAGAGAAAGCCAAAAAGTGGGGGCGGAGGGGGTAACAGGAGTGTCATGGTTTCCGAGAACTGGTAGCAGGGGATTAGGAGAAAAAAAAAAAGGTGAACAAAGGGAGAGGGTGACAGAGCCGGAAATGGGGTGGAAGATATGACGTGGGAAGGGTGCAAGGAGCGACAATATACTTATGTGAGGTTCTAGGAAATAGTCTGAGGCAATATGCAACACAGCAACAGAAGTGAGTTGGGCGCGGCGGCCAGCACGAGTGCGAGTCGAACCGCTCGACATGGCACTAGACTTCGGCACGGGGGCCGAGATCATTACGGCTTTTCGACACGAGGTTGGCTTGGTGACGATCAGCGAACACCCGCTCCATTCGTCTTTGACCTCTCTGTTCGCCTCCCGAGTGCCGGTATCCACTGTCGCTTTTATACCCTCCAGCGGTATCCTGCCTCGGAGACCGGCAGGGATTTGTGGCCAAACAGAGAGCTCACCAGAGAGCTGGCAGCTTGCATTAGCCAACTTTGCGGTGGTTCGCGCCAGCCGTGGAAAGTCCTCGAGTGTTTTCCCCGCTTGAGTGTTTTCCCCGGGGACCTGGGATGCGCTAGGCTGGTTACATGGCGGCTGGTTCCAACACAGCCAGCTAAAGGACCTGTCCATGGTGGTCGAAGCGCTGTGTGCGCTACGAGGTGCAGAATTTGCGAAATAGCATATTCGCCTCTATTTCACTAGTTTCAGTTACCTAACTTATAAATGTAACTCGAGCGTTTATGTAATCTTCACGAAAAACCATGTTCAACTTAGAATTCTCGCAGTGCACGCTGGTTGAAAGCAGTTTACTAGTGCAAACACGTGCATTCCATTCATGTTATATTTCTGAGTATATCAATATGCTCTTATACTGCCAAAATGTGCTGGACGACATAACTAATGCGCTCTGTCGCCGACTTGCCTAAATGACCTTCATCGCTGACGAGAAAAGCACGCCGTAGAAGCGTCAGCTCCTGAGAAGAAAAAGAAAAACACGCTGGCTGCGCTGAAAAATCAGTGTTTCCAAGAAAACTGCATGAACTCTGGCGCGCTCTAATCCGGATTATCAACAGTCAATCTTGCGTGTCTTGGTAATGATCTTAGTCACGTGCGGAACGGAAGCATTCCACGTATATCCATCTACATCTTTAATCTTTCGGCAAACGCCTTTTTTGGCGACCTCTAAAAATGCCTGGAATATTTTTTTTAGCCTTTAAGCATTTCCCTAAAAGGTGAAGGTACGTTCTGTCCTCATGTAAAAAAGGAATATGCCAGCGAGCTGTTGCCACATGAGATGAAATTATCATATTATGGTAGGCAATGCAGGGACAATTACTACCTCAGAGCTAGCCGAAGATAATTTATTTGCCGATAGAATTGGTACTTCTTAGCCCTGATCCCGCTACGCAGGTATTTCGATCAATTCTTGTGAAAAAATTGATAGCTACAAATTAGATTCAATGCCAACAATTTACGTCAGCAAGCAAGTTAGAGATACTGCGATTTCCGAGTAATGAGAAGGAAAGATCAAGATAGTTCATAAAAATAGTCATTTCTGGACTTTATTTATTATATAACACCTGTTATATCGACACTAACGGTACCGCTATCACGCCACTGAGAGCAGGAGCATGCTGCTGACTAGGATAGTTTTAGGTCATCTCCCTCTATGTTTCTTCTTTATTTTGATAATCTGTGAGTACTTCTTTGTACTCTCAATCTCTAATTTTCTGCTTCGATACATCTACGAAACACTGTTTCTAATAACAGTTTTCGATCAGCAGCTTTAGCACACTACATTCTGCAGAGAGTAGGCCTTCTGAATTCACCTTCGCAGAAGGCAAGGCTATAGTACTGTCAGATAATCAAGTTCGGCTGCCAGGAAGGCAAAAGCATTTTAAAGGCAGGCAGGTCTTGCAGAACTCAAACCAGCTCGAAGAATGCGGAAGAAGAAGCTGTGGGTAGAAAGAAGGAGAAGGACCTTGCCATTGAGAATTTCGCTACATTCATGTTCAGCTAAATAAAATAAATAACATGTTGCTGCTTCAAGTTGATCAGTTTAAACTAGCCCTTCTAAATGCAAGCTTATCTATTTAGCTAGTAGGTGGAGCAAGTGTCTTGGACAGACGGTGCTGCTTGGTTGAATAGCCATACCACGACATATTTTTCGACTGCAATGCTTCTACGAAACCGGTATAGTTTTCCCTGGTAGCCGTATTGCTGCGCTTGGGTGTTGGGTGTAGCCTGATAAGTGATTGGCCCCCGATTCACAACCGACTTCACATTGGTGGTTTCTTCTAAACATATTAGGCTGGCAACACTGCTAGCCATCCTGATACGATTATTTGGTTCAGCGGCTGGACCACACAAATCGCGGTCCCGGTTTGAATCCCTGGACTAGGAGGAAGTTTTCTTGAGCTTTGAAGCCTCTGAGAAAGGATAAAAGAGGAATTTCATATCTGAAACATGCCTAGCCTACCTTGTGATCATTAACTCGAGTCATCATCTTCTAATGCAAAAAGTAGACACTGTGGCCAGATTCTGTGCGAACACGGTGCTTACAATGGCCTGCTCTACCTCCTTGCTGCAAAACCGTAGCTTTAAAATGCTTCCTGCCCTCACTAGTACCGACTAGCCTTAAAAAATCAATCGGATGTGCCAGATATTCAAAAACCGCGCAGAGTATTTAAGCAGAAACTGAAAATATTTTTCCACACTTACTGCGGTTATCTACTTCGCTTTGGTGCCTTTTTAATGATGACATTCAACGAGCAACATTCCGACTTCGAATTGCGAATCAATTCGGCGTTCCCGTACAGTATGTTGGCCGTCCTGGTTTGCTAATTCGGTGAAGCGACTACGCCGGACAAGCGGTACTCCCTGGTTCGGTTGCCGAAGCAGGGGGGAAATTTTCTCCTTCTGCAAAACTTCTGAGAAAAGTGTGAGGCTTTCCACTCTAGCCCCATGGCTGCTCTTACGCGGATTATATATAGGGTGCATAATTATTCACAAAATGAGCAGACAGGGGAAGATTCATGGGGGGCTCGTTATAACTTTGTACTTGTAGTCTTAACATCCGCCTTGCATAGCGGAGCTGAAACAATCGGCCCCTTGTGCTGCCAGGAACTCCCCGGATTCCATATGGGTGCATCCAGACTTCCCAAGGAAGGGTTCTCGGCTTCACAGGTTTATAATACTTGGAAAATGGGGTCTAGCACAACATAGTGAGGAACAAAATACCTTCTGGCATTCTGCTCTTAGTCGAAGATGACCTTCCCGCATTAAAATTCACCGTGATCATCAACCTCCCGCAGTCTTTCACGGCCTTGTAGATATCGCAGCCATTATGGCCCACTGACAGCAAACGAGAATTCCCATGTGTTCTTATACCTGGACTCCCTTCAATACGCAACACTTGGAATGCTTTAGTAACTTCCTAACCGCCAGGTGTCCTCGACTTGCGTCTTATATACAGGGTGTTTCACCTATGATTTCACACTATCTTTTACGACAAGCTTTTTAAGTTAGAAGAGCCCGTTTTTTGGGCACAGACGTGCTAAGGCGTGCTAGCTGGCAGGCTGGTTGATTAATATAGCACAGTTAACTTTTTAACTTACGGTTAGGCTTTTTAATCATTGAAAGGCCTGTAGCCCACAGTAAGTAGTATCCACATCAGTTTTTATGATTTCAAGAACGCGGTCACCCTCGGCGCTATGGCCTTACAACTTCTGCCTATTTCGACGTGTTACGTCAACTGAAGAGGTTGCTTTTCATGAAAACATCTCGAAAGCGCATGTATTTAGCGTGATGTCGCCAAAATTTGATCTCGGAAGTATACTGCGACAAGGTATACTGCGATATGCGATAAGGACGTCACAGGTGTGGCAAGCGCAAGCGGCACTCGGCAGTTTGATCAAATGCATTGCCTTCCATGCATCATACGTAGCCATGCCTGTTTCAAAGTGGACCTTGATATGCAAGGAACGACATTTAATACACTAAAAAGTGGCATGGAATACCTACTCATTGTACTGGTTTGTATCTTGCTTTTTCGGACAAGCACGAAAGCGTGCGCTTGAGATTGGAATAAAGGGGGACTGAGACAAAAATAAACACAAAATTACTGTGCTATGGACGAATATGTGAACTGATGCAGTACGTTACATTCTTCCAAGGTATCTCTTCTACTGTATTTTCGCTCTTTAATTCCCTCTCAGTTCTCCGCCCTTATCGCCAGCTCTCTCCTTGAAATTCTTGCCGGGTTCTTCACATCAAGAAGGCCGATTTCGCTTGGAGCCGTGAGACAAGATATTTCAGCACTCAATTTGTGCTCTGAAATACCACGTTTTCCAATTATTGCTATGTAAACAAATGAATTCGCCGCAACTGAAAATTTTCCCAGAGTACAGAATTTACTCGCCGCATGCAACACTTCTAAACGAAGGCTCGATTTAAATAATGTGATGTCAGTGCGGCGAGCACAGTCTGAGTGACACCTCCATTCATTGGTTAAATTTGTGCTCACTGGGCTCCAACCAGGCCGGCTGAATCGAGGCAGCTTGCGTGAAAAAAAATCCCGATTTGGTTAGGAACTTTAAACAAACCTTGTTCAATTGCTGTTGGAGAAATTGCGTCCCGTGTTAAGGTACATATGTTCGCTGAATTTATGCTTTTACGATACATATAAATACCAGCTACATTGCAATGTGCCGAAATGTCATTGCACATTACTTCATTACTCGTTCCAGAGATCTTCAGTTGTAGCAAGGGGTCCTTCTGCCATAAGTTATACTTATGGTCACCTTATGGAAAGAAATCAAACCTCTGTTTAAAAAACAGACAGTACGAACTCGGCACCCCAATGCACACTGGCATTTTTGGCAAACTAAGCTTTTGCCCGGAGGAGCTAACAGATGCACGCTTTGAGACAATTTCAGCATCAGAGATTTTATTAGGACCAGAAATTGCAAGCAATAGGTGCACTGCCTTATGAGAGATTTTCAACTGAGTTACTGCAGCCACCGTATTATGCTCTCATGGCTACATCACGGTCATTATGTTACTACTTTGTACACAGGCACTAGGTAATCAAGATCATTGCAAATGTTTACAACCTGCGCTTCTCAATAGAGTATCGAGCAAATGGCATTTCACGCAGGCACTAAAGCTGCCGCTAAAGTTGTGCAAAGGCATAATGCGTTTCCCATCTACCCTTTCTTTGTTGTGGGCTTTGTGGTCGAGGGAACTGGTCGGAGACATGCGCATTCCCCTTCGACGCACCGTCCGAGATGATGATGGGGACAACTCTCTTTCTGCAAAGAGCAAAGGAATCCATTGATGAACACAAGTGCGCTATGCTTTGATAGATAAAATTAATCGAGGCAGAAGCACTGCTGGTGTAAGCCGTGGAGTCTCCGAAATGCCGCACGGAATTTCACTAAGAAAGAATTCCTTTCGTCTGGTATTTCTAACCGCACGCGAAACAAAGGCTTCGAGCACCTGTCTCTACATTATACACTGGGTGATGTTTTTCTAAGGTTCCGCGATTTTTATGTTAAAGTCTTTGAGAGCCATGCAATCTATCTGTACTGATAACTATAAATCTATGGAGTTGTGCTCGTTGTCCTATTAAGACGTGCCAGCGGTCGATGCGGTCTGAGCGGGTTGCGACAGTGGCAGATAACTGGTGACATTTGGGCTCACGGCCTGCCACCGTATGGAGGACCTAACTTGCAGCCCACGCGAAGAATTCTTCTGGAGGGTAAAAGTGATGGCATAGGGTAGTATGGCGTATAAAATGCGTATACATGCTTGCGTATACAGGCACGCAGTGCTGTTGCCGCCATTTGTGGGGAGACTCTCCGAGGTCTCCTACGCAACTCTCGTGAAAACATATCACAAGCAGTAAATTCTTTCGGAAGTGTCTCTTGAGCAGTTCACCTATTTCTGTGCGAAAAAGAGACACAAACGTCCGCTCTTGAGGTCTCTTTGTTACTGAATAGTTTAGTTGCACCTCTTACTGCTCTTTTATTGTTCCATTGGTGTGAAAAACACTCGATGAAAATTTGTCGGCTACTTTTTGCAAACCGTTGGTGCTTCTGATATGAGGCACAAAGCAAGGGGAGTTGTTCTTTAGATAGAAAACGTATAGTGGTGTTTCTAATGTAAGGCGCAAAACATGGCATGTTGGTGTTGCGCAGAAAACACATACCACTGGCGCTGAACTGTAGGGACGAAAGGAGTGTTTGTGTTATACGTGTTTCCTTCATCGCTGTAATTCTAGTGCTTGTAATGACATCAGATTGGACAGCAAGCGGGGAGTAGCGGGACTTAGCGGCAACTGAAGTAAAAGCCACCTCATGCTGGAAATTAATAAATACATAAACACTTCACCTGCTAGAATCACACAGTTTGTGGTCAATGCCTTCTCAGCGACAGTAAGCGAAATGCTTTGTGCGAAATGAACGCAAAATCATCAGCAGCACCCAGTCCCGACACTTAAGGAGAAGCCTTTAAGAGTGTGCTGACTTGCAGTGTTGGTTTCATATCGAGCTAAACACAGTTATGTCTTCAGAAGCTGCGGCACATTCCAAGCATTTGCGTGATCATACACACATCATTGATGGTGAGGTCCTATTCCTTGTAGCGTTTTTCACGTCGATCATTAGGGGGAAGTAAATTCAAACATGGTCTGACCTTGCAATAATGGCCGTGGTGGTAGTGCCCGTGGCCACATCCAAGAAATCTCTACGAAGACAGACACAGAACATTGTGTAGAACAGCTCTTCGTGGTATAGTAATACACCGCCTTTTTAAGGGAAGCCTGTGATTGGTACTTAAAAGTGAACTTTTCAGGCATGAATATGACTTATGCGTATAGTACTCACTAACTTTGGCGGACATCCTAAAACATATGAGTAAGGTTAACTAGTTAGCCAAATAAATAATTCCTGATAACTATTTTGAACCTAGTACTGTTAGACGCCAGGTTAACCTTAGAGATTACTTAGAAGAGAGCAAGTGGATTACGCGCCAAAACCGCAGTCAGTTATGTCCCACCTAAAATTGGGTGGAGAAAATGGATTTACGATACGAGGGTACTGTTCAGAGAAAATAACCGATGGTCTGTTTGGTAAACAGCGGATTCAAAGAAACGGCGCAGACGGAGGCGGCAGAAGAGTGTGAGGCATGCGGATGCGTACATTGGTCGTGCTGGGTGTTTAATCACTTGCGTCGCTAAAAAGAAAGTTTCTTTTCTTGCGCCCTTCTGATTTACTATGCATCAAGACCAACCATCCCACCAAAATGTTTTAAGACATACGACAAGATAGGGTTGGCGTATCTCTATCATTAGTGCAGTGTACTGAGCCAACTGATAATGGCAGTGATGATAATGGACGCATTATTAGCGGAGGACTTGAGTAACAAGGCTGATTTTCTGCATTGATTCATTTTTCATTACTTTAATATGTAGTTCATATGACTCCTAAATTTATCTCATGATATGATTTAAAGATGTTTCAGCGCCTTTCGCAGCAACAAGCGTTTTCAAGCGTTTTCAACATTTTCAAGCGTTGAGGGAATAACTGTTTGTATCAGGCGAGTTCACTAAAAGTAAAATGCTCCTCATGCATTCATTAACCTCACAGATTTATTGGTGCCATGTTACAATGCAAAGTACCATGCCGTTTTAGTACAAATACTTAGCTGCATGACTCTATGCAGGTGTCCTCACCAGTTGCCTCTGAGCAGCCTTGATGTGCACTTCGTTGTTCGGATTCTTTTCTAGTTGCACTGATGCGGCTGTGATGAAAATTGCGACGAAGGCTGTGGGAAAAAAGCGGGCACTGTGTATTCTATCATGAATGATGCAATAAGGCTGTGGTGGCCTTGGAAGTAATTTCACGAGGAGGCGCACTTGTTTTGACTAGCTCACAGGCTTCCTGGCTAGTTTTGGCTTACTAGAGCACCGAGTAGCTACGATAGCCCGTGGCATGGTATGGTATGGTACGGCATGTTATTGCTTGGAATGTTAAGGTGTGGTACGGTACCATACGCAATATGGGGTTTAAAGACGGATTGTGACAACTGGGCGATGAGGGCCGGCTTAGTCGGGGGCTCCGGATTATTTTAGAGCACTTGGTGATTGGGCTAACATCGCAAAGAACGCAGTCGTTTCTGCATATCGCCTCCACGTAAATGCAGTCATAGCGGCTAGAATTCTGCAGCGCGATATTTGGATCAGCAGCCGACAGTGAAAGACACTGTGCCACCGTGGCGACCCAAAGAAACCAAGAAGGGAAGGAGTACGGAGTTTCCGAAAAAGAATGTGCGTTTATGTGAGGTTTAACGTCCCAAAGCGACTCAGGCTATGAGAGATGCCGTAGTGAACGGCTTCGGAAATTTCGGCCACCTGGGGTACTTTGACGTGCACTGACATCGCACAGTACACGGGCCTCTAGAATTTCACCTCCACCAAAATTCGATCATCGCGGCCGGGATTGAACCCGCATCTTTCGTCTGAGCAGCCGAGCGCCTTAACCACTGAGCCACCGCGACGGTTTAAAAGGGATATGAGAGGCAACTGCCGTTTTATTTCAACTGTCGGTATTGCTTAAAATTACTTCGTCGACTAACTCTCAACTCTTACCTTTTTACATAGATATCAGATCTTCTAATATGCTAAGATACTTTTCGTTTGGCATACTCTTATATATTGCGCTTCACATGGCGGGGGTACTGGACAGGCGTCTATGGTTTATTGTTTATGGGGTTTAACGTCTCAAACCGACTCAGGCTATGAGGGACACCGTAGAGAGGGACTCCGAAAATTTCGACCACTGATGTTCTTTAACAAGCACTGACATCGCACAGTAGACGAGCCTGTAGCCGCCGCGGTGGCTCAGCGGCTATGGTGCTCGGCTGCTGACCCAAAAGACGCGGGTTCGATCCCGGCCGCGGCGGCTAGAATTTCTTTGGAGGAGAAATTCTAGAGGCCCGTGTACTGTGCGATGTCAGTGCACGTTAAAGAACCCCAGGTGGTCGAAATTTCCGGAGCCCTCCACTACGGTGTCTCTCATAGCCTTAGTCGCTTTGGGACGTTAAACCCCATAAACCAAACCAAACCACGAGCCTGTAGAATTTCACCTCCATTGAAATTCAACCGCCGCGGCCGAGATAGAACCTGCGTCTTTCGGGCCAGCAGCCGAGGGCCATGATCACTGAGCCATCGCGCCGAATGAACTGTCGTCAGAGCGTAGAATGTGTGCTACTGGATTTCAAACAGGCCTTTGACGCCATGACGCATTCATTAATAAATGAAAAAAATTGCCTTTACAACGAACGTTTGTGGTTGTAAAAAGGCGCCCGGTCTCAGACGGTGTAAGTCGCCTCCGGTGTTTCCCAAAGCTCCGTGTTGTGGTCACTATTGTCCTTGCTCTATGCTAATTAAATTGCTGATGAAACAGTTGCTCGAATCTGGATATTAGCGGATGACTGTGTTCTTTTCAGAATTGTCGCTTGTGGTGGCAACAATGTAATATATTAGAAAGGCTCTAATAGACACTCAGATTCGTTCGTTGCGTGGAATATGAATTTTAATTTGGACACAATTTTCCATATAAACTTTAGAAGAACGACAAATCCGGAAGTGTAGTCTTAAATTATTAAGAACCGGTATTTTGCGATATCTTTTATATTTCTTAACGTGCATCCCGCCACACACAGTAATGCCTTCGGCGCTGTGGGTTCCTTGATAAAAAAATAAAACATGAAGCATCACATATTACACTCACTCAGTAATGTGGATAAAAATCGCGATCAGAGCAACGCGGGAACTGGGGTGGCTGAAATGTTGTCGGTTATATGAATCTGCTCCAAGTATTTGAATTAGTAAATATTAAAGCAAATAAGACGACGAAGTGACGCTCCTAAGAGTTCAGAAAGGGAGCAAAGAAGATAACTTGGATTGCATCAACTTGGATGATACTGCCGCTAAGACTAGTAAGCTATTACAAAAGGATATAACTGCTTTTTCAACATTAATTTCACTCCAGATTTCTAGTTTTCGTCTAAACAAGGGCATTTCTAAAGAACTATGTCCTTTGATCAAAACTAAGTTTGTAGTTTAATACAAAATTCTCCAGTGTGCTGTTTCATCCCAGGCATTTTTTTTCTTTCTGAAAATGTTTACGCGCCGAGCTCAAATATATACGTTAAAAATGTGTACGAATAATATTTAGCTTCAGAAGACGAACTGAAATTAACTTTTGAAGCCATTTTTTTTCCTATGGAGCAGCACTGATCTTCCCGTGGGGCCCCCCCCCCCCCCGCGGTGGCTCAGCGGTTACGGCGCTCGGCTGCTTACCCAAAAGACACGGTTCGAACCCAGCTATGGCTGCTGAATTTCGGGGAAGGCGAAATTCTAGAGGCTCGCCTACTGTGCGATGTCAGTGACGTCAAAGAACCCCAGGTGGTCGACATTTCCGGAGCCCTTCCCTACGGCGTCTCTCATAGACTGAGTTGCTTTGGGACGTTAAACCCTAATAAATCAAATCAACTGATCTTCCGGTGCATGTACGTTTAAAACTGTCTAGGGAATGGAATCTTGCACACGGTCTTACAAAACCCCTTCAATGAATAGCCACCGCCTCTTTTTTGTTTATTCCCACAGAAAGCGGAAACACCGTAAAGGTTAAATTCATCACTGTGAGACAGTCGCAACTACAGGACACAACCAAACGCTGCATTTCCTGCAGTTAAGCGTAAGAGTGCAATTAAGCGTAAGAATTGCCTCGTGTTGACGTGTTCAGCAAAACAAGCAATTTTTCGCGACACATTTTAGTTGTGGAAACTTAGGAAACAATGCAGCTTGAACTTAATGTTCCTTCATCGTTTTTTTACGCATAGACGCAGTTTCGTTGGGGTATATGAAAATACTATTCAGGCAAGAAGCACTGTACCAAACCCAATTTTTACGAAAATCTAAAAAAAAGCTGTCGAGAGTAGAAGAACGCTCATTCTTTTCGAAAGCGAATTCGCTTACCAAAGACATAGAGGATCCAGTTCAGTCTCGCCATTGGTCAAAGAACTACTTTTCTTCCCTAGGAATGTGTTCGCACTTAGTGCAGAGGGAAATCTGCCTAAAAGTGCAGCGACCCAGAGACGTCGTTCCGAATCAGTGAAACGAAATGGCACAACCCTTGCCTTGCGATGCACTCAGTTACAATGTGGCTACTGCAGTCATGTCTGCGCGACGCTGAAAAGCTCAAGTGCACGGAGGCGGCCCTCTTTGATCAAGTTATCTTTCCCTTTCCTAGCTTTCCCCTCTCTGACATTGCGGAATCTTTGATCCCTGCTTTGAGCGCTATGCATGCCTACGCTCTTTGTCACTTTGTAGGGCATGACATCGCGTGAATAATAAATCCTATTTTGTCATTTGCGTTCGCGGAAAGAACGTTGACCAAAGCGATTATCGTAGGCATCGCATTTAAAAAAAAACTCCGGCGTCAGTGCTTGCCAAACCGAAGATTTTAAAGACGCGCAGATATATTTTCAACTCGAAACGGGAGAGTTTTCTTTTTTTTCCCCTGCAGAAAAGCATTCTAAAATGCGCTACGTCCGGGTCACTATCAACGTATTTCATCGACCAAGTCGGCCCTTTGAGCGCTTCTTTGAACGCATAAAAGATAAAGGATAACGAACAGTACTCTTGACTCAGCTGCGTTCTTTGCGACTCGTTGTTTCCGTCGAGACTGGGAAACAGGACGCACGTATCGAAAACGGTGCCCTGGTTGTTTTCGGGCGTTTTGTTTCAGAGCACATAGCTTTCTGCTTGCAACGCGAAACATAACTCAAAACAGCACGACATCGGAAGCGATGCGTGCACTTACGCTCCGGTCGGTAACGTAGTGCCTAAGCATAAACAGGAGAGATTGATGGCTGTTTCTGGCCTGTTTATAGAGCGTTGAGAGTAAGCAGTGTTTTCCACCATATCTAATGGAGGTGAGAAAAAGAGACATGCTAGGCCTCTACCCAGCAAACGCACGAGGTTAGTCCAAACCGCAGGTACAGAGAAATATTTTTTGAAGCTTAGTATGAAAAGATTAATACATGAGGTGTTTCACCATGCTTAATGCAATGTATCGATTGCAAAAGCAGGCTAAGAAGCAAATTGTTAACTATCCGTAAAATGCAAGTATACTGCTTGTGGCCGGACCCACTAGGAAGACACTGAATAATTTGATAACATTCTAAACACCGTATTTTCAAGCCCATCTAAATGACATTGTTGCTTCCAGTTAAGTGATTGCCAGTTTTTTGCGACGGCGCATGGATGCGCTTAGGCCACCATTTGTTTTTGTTATCTGTGCCTCAGTTAACAATGGTCTTCGCATTCCTGGTTACAAATGAATAATATTCTCTACCGAAACGTTCATTTACAAAACTGTCAAGTTAGCACGAATCTGTGCGCTGGTATGTTTTCCTTTTTACGTCTTTAATTAATGCGTGTGAAGATTTGGAAAATGATTTGGAAGTACCACACGCCCTCGGAGGAAGCAACTCATCGAATGGCGCGCTCTATCTATCGGTGAAAACTTAAACCAGAACCACCGCAGTGTGCTTTCTTACCTGCGTGTAGATGGCGCCGGTGTCTCGAACGCGCTGATTTTAAACTTAGGCGCCTAAAGAGAACATACTATCGTCTAGGGCCACGGAGTTTTCTCGAAAACCCGGTAAAGGAGACCAGACGATGATGATGATGTCCTCAGGCTTAATGGCACATACCGACGGCGGGGGATTGGCCTGGGTGCATAGCGGATACAAACGCAGACATGTGCAAGGAATGGAGTATTTACATAATTTTGGGACGTAGAGCTAGAATTTGTACAAAATGAAAAAATACGGAAAAGAAAAAGTAGTCAATTCACTTTCTAGCAGAGGAATATACCAGATGAAATAATATAATCGTGAATACAATCGTACACTGGTTTCAGGCCATATATATTCCTTGGCGCTTGCCCCGAAGGAAGGAGAATCGCAATAGATAGAGGAAGCCAGAGTCGAGCGAGGGGGATCTCCAAGTAAATTCTACGGAGAGCAGAGAAACCCGGCAGGAGAGGAAGAAGTGTTCTATGGACTCAATTTCTCCACAAGACTCACAAAGTTTGGTTACAGAAAGCTCCGATCGGCATAAAAAAAGATTTAGCCGCGGTATTTTGCGTCGCAAAAGGGTCATGGACACCTCACATTGCCTCGAACTGCACATCCGCACGCTCCAAGGAAATGCCAGGTGTTGAAAATTCGCTGCAGCAAGGAGAGGTTCATGGCTGAAGGAGTGGAGACGCTGAAATTGCTGAAAGCGTGCTAGAGTCAAGTAGACAGTATTTGGGACGAACGGGACAATAGGCCCATCAAGGGCAGAGAGCTAAAAAATCAGCCTTCTCATTAGAAACAATGCCACAGTGCCCAGGGACCCAGTGAAAGCGTACTTCGGTAATATGTGGAAGAACAAAAAATTGAAAGGAGGGAATAGGCGCTGACCATGGATGAGCGCTTCTTTGTCTTCCTTAAAAGTCTCAAGGATCTACTTAAATTAAGCATGTCAGCGAGTGTAGTTCCCAATCTGGTCTTATTCACAGTGCAGGCACTCCATTGGTGTTGAGAGAAGAAAGAGGTAGTAATTGGCTCACTTCTGGCTGGGCACCAGCACAGGAACGCAAACAGTAGAAAGAAAAACAAATGCTGGCTCGCAAATGTAGTTTTATTCAGCGTTCGTGTTTTGTTTCTTTTCTTCTGCACGGATCAAGAAGCAAGAGTTGCCCAGTTACTGCGCTTTTAATTGCTTAAAAACCAACTGAGAGCCTAAACTGCGATGTAGAATAGACTAGGAACTGTTTAAATGTTTCGTTCAGGCCGCCGCGGTGGCTCAGTGTCTATGGTGCTCGGCTGCTGGCCCGAAAGACGCGGGTTCGATCCCGGTCGCGGCGGCTGAATTCCTTTGGAGGAGAAATTCGAGGCCCGTGTACTGTGCGATGTCAGTGCACGTTAAAGAACCCCAGGTGGTCGGAATTTCCGGAGACCTCCACTACGGCGTCTCTCATAGCCTTAGTCGCTTTGGGACGTTAAACCCCATAAACCAACCAACCAAATGTTTCGTTCAAGCGGGCACAGTTTTTTTGCTTGACGTCACATCCTGGGAATAGGCGGCAAGTACTTTTTGAAGTATTCATGTTAGCATGCAACAAAGCTACGCAGTGTTCTGGTTGAGCACAGGTGTATTCTCGTATAAGAGAATAAAGAGCGCTTCAAGGTTCCAAGTACAGCGAATTTGTTTTACTTATGCGCCAAAGTCCATTACGGCGAGAGAAAGGCACGTTAGGCAATAATGTGCAGCATTTATAGTGTCTAGTGCCGAAATGCGTTCGTTTCTAAGCCGTGCAATACGAATCTTGCAGTATCCATGGAAGTCAACTTTCAGAGGGGAGTCGAGGAGAGTTGCTCTTACGTTCATGAGTCCGGCAACGCTGGCAGTGCAAGACGAGGCGTTAGGCGTGGCGCAAGGACAAGCTTACTGAGTTCATAGCGTAAGAAAAAGAGTGGACATCGCCTAAAGAGACAAGGAGGAACTTCATATGACGCACCTGTTTCCAGGTCCGGGAATTGTTGTGACTGCGTATATATTCCAGAGGTCACCGGAGTTTCACATGGCACGGATATTTTAAAAAAATTCTCTGCCTCTCCCGTAACCGAGAGTAGAGTAAGCATGAAATGTTTACGGGCCTAATGTCATCTCGGTGGACACCCGAACCGCGCCGTAATGGAAGGGAGGAACGCCACCACCCGTTCGGCGCGATGCCTTGCCCTTTGAACGCAGCGCTTCTCCCCCGGGTCACGTATGACAACGAAGTGTAACGTGGCATTTATGTGCTTTTTGCACGCGTTATTAGAAATCGGAAATTATAATTCCGTGCATTATCAAACCCACAGCTCCACTGATATCTTGATAAACATTGAGAAGGCACTGGCAGCAGTTATTTTTTGTCTCGTTTGGAGACCAACCGGCGCTTGCATGCCGGTCGCGTAGGAGGGCTTAGAGAGTCTCGTTAAATCTCGTTAAGTCTCGTACTTTGCCCGGATGTTCTCGTTTCAGAGCCCGGATGAGTGGATTTCAGTGCCCGGATAACTGGAATTCAGTGCCCGGATGACTGGAGTTCAGTGCCCGGATGACTGGAATTCAGTGCCCGGATGAGTGGATTTCAGTGCCCGGATAACTGGAATTCAGTGCCCGGATGAGTGGATTTCAGTGCCCGGATGAGTGGATCTCGGTCTCGGCGTGACGTCACCACACTGCCGACAATGGGAGCTAAAAGCATTTCATGCTTAATATCTAGGGTAGATAAATGTTATAGTAATTTAGGATAATATGATATCCTATGGATAACAAGACGTCGGGAAACTACACGCCACATAGTTGAAATACCACAGCCTTCGCCCAAGCACATACAATGTGAAGCTGACGAAAGTTTTAAGGTACCAACGCTTGTAGTAAAACACTGGTTCAACAGTATTTTTGACAAAACTCCAGCAAGACACTGCAGGGCAGTCTTTACAGAAAAACATAGGGCCTTAGAGCGAAAGGAGCCTTGAAAGTTTGCGACCCATCTTTCATTCGTGACATACAAGCCATCAAGAAGCAGTTATCCGCCGTTTTCATGTTTTGGATACTTAAAAGCATTACGGAGGTAGCGGTAAGCTCTCTTAGCGCGCGGCACGTCGTTTAAAATCCATTAGTCTCTTTGGACTGTGCACGGTAATCCGGCTGCGCTGTCGCAGTAGTGGCGCGTTTTGATTTCAAGAGCGCTCATCAGCACTACGAGGAAGTACACAAACATGCAATTACTGTCAGCGGGGCTCCTGACACGACATTTGTCAGTGTCAACACCAAACTATATCCTAAAAGTTTTGAGGTCGGGCAAAATTTTTCAGCCTCAAATATCACAAACTCGAACTGGTAGCCACTACATAATGCGAAAATAATATTGTTGGTCTTAATTAGGATGTTAGATGACAAGATGGAACGCTCAAAATAATAGCAGCATGCCTAAAAGAATAGTTGGGGTTTGTTCTCAAATCTACTCTCATTGTTTCTAAAGCCGTGGCGTTTTGGAGGAAACTTTTCATTTCCGCAGTATATATTTTTTTGCTTACTCTAAATTGCTCAGAGCAACAGAGAATGGTAGCAAGTTTAGCGTCTTGTGATCCGGATTTGCTGTGGTCTATGTCACTGTTCCTCTGAGCAGTTGTTTTATGTTGCTTTTCATGCTTGGAATGCACATTGTGTTTTGCACTTTCGCAAGCCACTTCGTTCCATCGACTTCTCGCCAGCTCTTTCGATGCGATTAGGCTGTGGAACGGGTTCCGCTCTTTTCACGTAGACATAACGTAAAACTGCAGCCTCTTCAAAGTAATGTCACAATTGCAAAACTTGACCCAGAATATTTTTTTATGTGTTCGTATTCACTTACATCTTTTTCTATCTACAACGCCACCCATTAGGTCTCTTTTTTTCCTTCCTTCACCTAACTGCAAGAAATGATTTTCGTCAACGAAGTCACTATTAATGTTACTCAAGTCCAGCCTTGAATGGCGCTCACTATAAGGCAGCCAGTGGCAATGACGGGATTTATGGCAAGCGTCTTCGCATTTTAATTTCTTAATATAGCATATCTTCCCTGCACTGGGAGGTCTGCTGGGACTGATGTGTTTTTTAAATCACTCATGGAACCTATACTGTGAACCTACTTTTAATAGGACCCTCCGGGGTACGCCACTGAAAAGGCAGCACGTGTCAAAGGTTGTTTGGCTAACTACCTCGTCAAGAAACAGCATGGAAGCACTGATGCAAGTGCATCGTTCACTGAGCGATCCTTTTTTTTTTCTGCGGTGCATATGTGCCGTTGGTTTTAAAGCACTTTGAAATGTGTGGGTTTAGGTTTTTATAACTCCAACCAACACTCAAGTTACGAAGAAAGGCAATGGCGTGGTATTAGAGAGGGTTTTTTGACGAATAAACTGCAAATAGCACTCACTTATTTCAGCATTCTCACATCCCAGCAGATGAGATATTTAGAAATAATGTGGCTGGCAATTTTCCTGTAAAAATATTTTTGTTCCACTGATAAAAGGTATATCATACCACTCTGAGATTCTTGAGCGCTCCAGAACTAAACTAATCTCCTGGTGTCAGTTGCAGTTGATTACCTAAAAACTCGATTAAAAAAATTTGCAGTGTAGATTTGCGCATGTGAATGATGTGTTTATTTCCTTTGTGGAAACACAACTATTATTTTCGGTCAAAAATCTTGGCATCTTATTCCACCGCCAAGCCTCAAGGAGGAGTTATCATTCCTTTGCAACTTTTTGGGGGGAATCGGCCAATAAAGGGCGTGTTTTGATGAAAAACATGAATCGCGCAATCCTTCCTTTCGCACCCTTTCATGCTGTGTCTCTCTTGATTGTTTCGTTTGGTTTATTGCGGTTTAACGTCCCAAAGAAATTCAGGCTATAGCCTCAATGAGGGACGCCGTAGTGAAGGGCTCCGGAAATTTCGACCACCCGAAGTTCTTTAACGTCTACTGACATCGCACAGCACACGGGCCTCTAGAATTTGGCCTCTATCGAAATTCAACCACCGCGGCCGAGATCGAACCCGTGTCTTTCGGATCAGCAGCCAAGCCCCATAACCACTGAGCCACCGCGGCGGGCAGGGGGGGGGGCAGCGTCTCTACTGAAGTAGCGAGCTGTGCGAACATCTTCCTCGTGCTTCTTATAACACGGCCTTTGCTCCTAAGCTTTCAGACTTCCTGTTTTGCGCTGCTCGAAAAGAGAAAATAAGTGTGGCATCACATGTCTAGTGCAAAGGTAGTGCAATTTTTTTTCCAGAAGAGCATGGCCAAGAATCTAGAAAACAAAGATTAACTAAGGAGTCCATCTAGAATAGTTAACGGAGATATCAATTCCACTTGTCATCAAAAGGAAGGGGTGGAAATCAGTTTCAGGCTAGGCATATGAACAGCAACAATGTGGTTTTTAAATCACGCATTGCTTGCCTTAAGCAAAAATGAGAGAACTTCTGCTCCCGCTTAACTTCGAGTTGAACCCAGATGTATGATATTTACCTGCTATGGTCTTGGTAACGGTCTGATGAAAACCGAAAACAAAAAAAGCATGCTTTCAAGATTATCCGTACATCAAAAGACAGAAATATCATTGGAATGATGTTGCAAAAGTTTGTCACTAAGTCATATTTTCCCGCTAATTATAACAAAATATCTGTGCCGCATAAATTAAATGCACGTGGTCTGGATTGGAAACCAACACATCGATATTGGCAAAAGTCCAATGCTTTATGCTTTTAGTGCACGTGGTGACTGGCTTAGTCCCCATACCAAACTAGCAGCGAATCTTCAAGACAGTTGAAAGTGCTTTAGGGCACTGCTATAACGCTTCTCGCTTTAAAGCGTTGCGCAACCGAGACGCGATCCGCAATGGACTTGCGCGTCCATCTGAGCTCTTTCAACTGTTGAACAATTAATGTTACTCGTTCTTCCATATTTTGCAAAAAAAAAAGAACAGAAGAGCACAACTTTTTAACGCCCTTATCAGTTTTGCAGCCAAGAAAATCTTTCATACAATACCGAAACCATTCCTATCAAGAATTTTAAGTGCGGTTAGTTTCTCTGGCTGTTGAAATAAACCTATCGCTTTTGCTGCTCCCATGTCACGAACGCTTCTCTCCTAGGCAATTCTTCATTGTTCAGAAACCCCAGCACGCATTATCAGCGAAAAGCCCGCACACTGTTCTGATACCCTGTTAGTTTAAATACAAAATTCATAAAATGAATGAAAGCTGAAATGAATCTAAAAAAAAAGGTGAGCCGGAAAAAGCGCGATGGTAAAGTGTTCGTGGTATGAGTGTGGACCGCTCAGAAGGAACAGCTAGTCTTATTTTATGTGAGCACAGAGTGCATTAAGCCTGACACTAACGAGCAACGCATTTTAGATCCTTTAGGGGACTTGAAGTCATCGCAAATATTAAGTACGTTATCACAAAATAAAGTAACTAGCATCAAAAAGTGAACCTGCGGAAGGTCACTTTAATACACTTTCCTTCGTTTACTGGTTGAACAGGGTGAGCTCACGGGCTAGTTGGTTATTCATAATAATTTTTTCAACAGCGCATGCTACACAAGGACACAAGACGAGGAAACACACACACGAGCGCTGAACTGCAACTTTATTTGAGAAAAGGCGCCAACCTCTACATATATACCCTCAAGGAACCGCCCACTAGGGTAAAACCTAAAATCACTACACGTGTCAAGCCATAAGCAAGAAAAAATATTCAAGAGTTAAGCATACAATACAAGGGTGACCAAGACCGCAAAAAAGAAGAAAGATTACAAGAAGCAGCGAGAAGAAATTATTTCACTTGCCCTTTTTTGCGTAACAAACAGTGGGCAGAAATCGTTTTTAAAAGTGGTAAAAGCACAAATCGCGGTAACTAAGCATGATGATGACCGAGGCGAAAAAACATCTGAAGTGCATGAGGGCCAACAACTAACACGGCTAAAAAAGTGGTGACAAATGAGATGTAAAAAGTGCTAACACGAAGACTAAAAGAGATAAAACAGAGGTACAAAAAGGAGGGTAAAAGCAAAAGTAAAAACGAAGGAAGAACTACCGGAAAAAACCAGGTCAAAATCACATAAAACCAGACAGGAACGCTATCTCTTTGTTTGACAGAGAAACAGAAGTCGTACTAACGCATTCACTCTTGAGGTTACAAATCTTGGCTGCTTCTATTATTTCGCGAGTCAGCTGGTAGGGGCATTTCTTCAGAATGGTTGTTCTTTTGAACATAGGGGTGCATTGTTCATTAGAACCTAGTTTAAGTTTGCAATTCTTTTGCAAGCTTTTCAGCTCAGGTGTGCAGGCTGGCCAACTCAGGTTATCCACAAGAAGTACTCACTTCTGTGGCGAAAAAGATGTTCCGAAGCATTCAGCGCACGAATACTAACGCTTCAGCCGACGTTCGGCAGCGAAATAAAAAGGCCACCGTTGTTCCATATATGCACACAATATCGCATAACCTTAAAAAAATAGGAAAAAAGGCAGGTGTTGATGTCGTTTTCACGGCCCCCCAGCGCCTTTCCAGACTGTGCCGGAGAATCAATGCAAAGACAAAAATTAACTCCGGTTGTACCACGCGGCACAGAGATCCTTTGGTCACGTGCGCTGAGGGTGTAGTCTACTCGATCCCTCTTTCTTGTGGGAAGGCGTACATCGGCCAAACAGGCCGATCATTAATGAAAGAGTAATGGAGCATCGTAGGGATCTATCTCGTTCATCACTCAGGAACTTGCCAGTGCACTGTAAGAATTGCAAACTTAAACTAGGTTCTAATGAACAATGCACCCCTATGTTCAAAAGAACAACCATTCTGAAGAAATGCCCCTACCAGCTGACTCGCGAAATAATAGAAGCAGCCAAGATTTGTAACCTCAAGAGTGAATGCGTTAGTACGACTTCTGTTTCTCTGTCAAACAATGAGATAGCGTTCCTGTCTGGTTTTATGTGATTTTGACCTGGTTTTTTCCGGTAGTTCTTCCTTCGTTTTTGCTTTTGCTTTTACCCTCCTTTTTGTACCTCTGTTTTATCTCTTTTAGTCTTCGTGTTAGCACTTTTTACATCTCATTTGTCACCACTTTTTTAGCCGTGTTAGTTGTTGGCCCTCATGCACTTCAGATGTTTTTTCGCCTCGGTCATCATCATGCTTAGTTACCGCGATTTGTGCTTTTACCACTTTTAAAAACGATTTCTGCCCACTGTTTGTTACGCAAAAAAAGGGCAAGTGAAATAATTTCTTCTCGCTGCTTCTTGTAATCTTTCTTCTTTTTGCGGTCTTTGTCACCCTTGTATTGTATGCTTAACTCTTGAATATTTTTTCTTGCTTATGGCTTGACACGTGTAGTGATTTTAGGTTTTACCCTAGTGGGCGGTTCCTTGAGGGTATATATGTAGAGGTTGGCGCCTTTTCTCAAATAAAGTTGCAGTTCAGCGCTCGTGTGTGTGTTTCCTCGTCTTGTGTCCTTGTGTAGCATGCGCTGTTGAAAAAATTATTGTTTACTGGTTGCAGTTTCATGGCGATCCAATCAATGTCGCGATGTTAGAAATATAAGGCGTCTTATTGTTTTCACCTTAGTGATGACGTCGCTTGCAATTACCTGGTTAGTAAAAAAAATCACGCTAGCTTTTTAAGCACTGCCTTCTTACTTAAAATAAATGGCGCACAAGAAATTTCTGTCGCTGAAATAGCTACAAAAATACGTTTATTATTGCAAAACATCCAAGGCACTGAGAGAACAGGGAGACGCGCCTTGAGCATTATTGGCATACCTGAAAAACGTCTTTATTATCAATTACTTTATTGTTCGCAAGGAAAGGTAATCGCAGAGACATGGTTCTTCCTTTTCCATAATTTTATTCGAAGTAATATGCCAAGCAAAAAATTTTGACTCCAACGTACTATTAAAAAGTACGCGAAGCGAGCCAAAGCTCGCTGGAAATGCGAACACCTCAGTTATATTTATAAGAAAAAACTTTACAAAACAGAGAAAAAGGGAGAAAAAGAAAATTCTTTGTTTTCTTTTATTTTCAGATCACTATTTGATAAGCAGTTAATCTTACTTAGAATCCTTTAGAGGTGTTTCAGGAGGAAAAGTCAATGAATAATGAAATTTATTTTAAAGTATGAATGCAGGACACCTAACAATGCAAACATAAAATTACTAGGACAAGAGTTCTCTTCTGCTCATAGCACATTCCGACAGAGAAAACCGTTACTCCTATGAAATATTCGCGAATCTTAAACTATATATCGGCTTCCACCACCTAGTGAAATTTCCTGCCGACAGTACATTGATCATTTGAAGCAAAGATTTGTATTATATACTGCATTATAACATATTATATTACTGATTGTTTTGAAGTTATTTTAAAGCCCTGAAATAATAGTATGTGCTCGATATAAAGCCTTATTGGGTTTCTCTACGCCGTTTCATGCTAATGCTCAGTAAAGTGAACGAGGAGCACGGAGAGTAGCTGTACTATCGGCTCTCGTGTGGAAACATGCAGCGAAATTATAGGTTTTTGGACTCTAACCCCATTAACATTCACCGACAAAGAACAGGTAAACAAAACATATCCCTATCAAACCTTCATTTCTATTCGAAGCAACGTAAAGTTTTCATTTGCATCAAAACTTTTGTGGCGGGAGAGCTATTGCACTCATTTTGAACACAAAACGCTCGAATAACAAAATATTTTCAAATATGTTCAAATATTCAAAAATTGCCCGAATTGGTATTTGCTGATCCCTCTCTTGATGTAACGCACGTAACATGCAAACATCGAAGGTTTTATGCGGGCGCAGATTTTAGCTAGTTTCATTACTACCCGCACAATGATATGAAAAGTTGATTTCTTGTTCTACTCTTAGATGCAGCATATCTGTAGTGAAGCAGGCTGATGGTGCACTTTCAATTAAAGTCAAAGCAGCCGAACAAGAAACTATAAATTTTCGTAGCGAGACTTGTAGAGGAATGCGCCCTGTGAGTACGGCCGTTATAGAATTTTAAATCTGTATTCCATGCTATGTGTGTTGGTCGCGTTATCTTCACGTCACATGCACTGCAGCAAATTATTCGCTGCGTTAACCCTAGTGGCGACTATTTGGCGGCGGCACTCCGTTTAATCAATTGTCATTCAATGAAATGTCAAGGGTGCCTCCCCTCCATATTTTTTCACGCGGCAGCCTTTGAAACTAGCAGGCGTTTGCCGATCTTTAATGTGCCGTATGGAGTTTGAAACTAATCCGAACTTATTCTAACTCACACACTGCAAATGACAGGGCATCCAACCAGTTCTGAAAACTGCCACAGACACATGCTGCTAACTCATTTACAGGGCACACAGAGAGATGCGGTAGGAGCCTTTAATTAAATCATGGGTGATCCCGCCTTTCACTCTGTCCACTTGGATGCGTGGTCGAAATGAGTGTACATTCAGGGAAGACATAGACAGTGGCACTAGCCGTTGGCAGCATGGGAGGTTTTGTTGCAAGTGAAAAAACATTGATTCAAACTTTTTTCAGGCGAATCTCACTTCATGTGTGTTCGGTGCCCCCCTGAACTCACGTTCTTCAGTTCGTGAATAATTTCTTACATGCGTTCTTACGCTATCTTCGCCTCTTCCTTTAAGATTTTAATCGTTTTATGGCTTCAACTTTGATAGGCCATGTTTGTTGGCTTATTTCAACGTCACTTTTCGAACATTCTCCCCATTTATGGAAATTTTAGAGGGTCTTCCGGCCTTCTCCAGGAACATGATGATAACTGCTAAAAATATAGCGACGGATAATTGGGAACCGTGGTTTAGTAAACATTTTTATTGGACCCCTTACATACAGGTGTTACGTGTATTTGCTGTACAAGAGTTCAGGCGACATTGCGGGCAGGGCTTTCAGCACGAAGATTGCGGCTGAATTCGCTCCTGCATGGAAATACTACTGTTGTAGACGACCATTTGCTCAAATGGTGGGGGACCGCTTGGGTTACCTTCATGATTGTCTACCGTGCCAGTGCTGGCCGCGTCTCACAACTCAGCACTCCTGAGTTTGATTACGAAGTGGCCGCTGGTCCTTTTCTCTTTTTTTTAATGTGCGCAATTATCATTACATTAGGTAGATAGCTTTGGAAGGAAACGCAGCCATTTTCGTGGCGACCCATAATAATCGTTTCTTGGAAAAGTAAATTAAAAGGTGGAAATAGGATCCCGCAGACAAGTTAGAGTTCAACCATTCGCTTCATGAAATGTACGAAGCTTCGGCGACATTTTCCAAAATTCATTATCAAGCATAACGTGCCCAATCGCGTTTCTAATTAGAGATGCGCTACCTGTCTTGCCTAGAAATCAAAGTGGGGTTGGTTTAAGATAAATTATATATTTGTCCGGAAAGTTGTCATAATGGATCGCAAAGCGACTTTTCCTATAATTTAGTTATTCATATGCTTTTGTGACAATTGCACTTATTCAGGAACACCAGCGAATACTTCAGTCCGAGAAAAAGCGGGAACTCCGAGTGGCACCATAGGGAGGGAACTTTACCAAAATGTTGGAAAATAACTTTTTTGGAAGAACATAGATATATAGCGTTTTTCCCTAAAGAGAATTCCTTGATTTTGTTTCGATAACCTGAGCAGTAGACGAATTTTTTTTTCGCGCATTGATCATGAGACCAGGAAGAAACAAAACGAAATAATGTATTGCCGCAAAGCTTTGTAATGTTCATTTGTTCATGCTTAATGCCACGCAGAAGCGAGTCTACTTTGTTCTAGGCTTTTGCTGTTAAATTGCACGCCGTGTCTGGAAAGTTGGTTGTCAGCATTAAATTGAGCGCAGCCGGAGGCGGCGGGCATTCTATTCGTCGACCGCCGAGCAGGCTTGTGGCTACGCCGCTGAGTCATTCAGTTCTTTGAGGGCACAAGTCAGCCCAAATAAAGAGTTTCGTTTGAAAGCCCTTTCCGCTGTCTTCCTGATTGCCGTTACCACTTAGTTAAAATATTTATTCTTCCGTCTCATAATAATAATTGCAGCAAATCGCAATACAGTGTTCTTCAAGCTTGACAAGAAACTCGCAATTCCATATTACGCTGTCAGGATTGCCTTATGATGGCTCATGTAATACAGTAAGAGCAGAGATTAGGAAATGTAATTGGTAATATTTTTACAAAGCTGAGAGCTTGTTTAATACCTACTTTAAGGTTTATGTTCTGTCCTTTCGTTGTGATACTGAATGATTTGGATGCTTCTATTTAAATTTTTTTTGCAGCTAACATCTATTGCACTAAATAGAGCATGTGAGCTTTTATGTTGTCGTAGAGCATCTCTTTTAGACCAGAGGAAATGAAAGATTTAAAGTATCATTCGCTAGAGTTGAGTGTTCTGCCATATTATGCACTGTGTGTGCACGTAACCGCCTTCCCCTAAAATGCAGTAGAGTATATAAAGCGTAAATAATACAGGCGGGAGGGGAATAAAACTGCCCTCAGAGCGCAGCGCTTCTCGTCGTTTCGAGCACAGGCGCTGGGCGTCAATCCAACAGGAAGCCTGCAGAAAGACGGCTTGTATTACACCGGAAGGCAGCAGCACGCGTGGGAGCATTGGCCGTGGGTCTGGTAACGTGACACCCTTCAGCTGAAGGCCATGCCAATCGGGCAGCACGTCCGGGATACCGAGAGAATGAAGTGCGATGGGAGTTTGACCTGAGCAACACCTGTGCTCGCTCGGCGGTCTGGCAGCTGATGGACAGCTGATTCATCGTATAAACAATGCAGTAGCGGCAACCAGATGCTTCGGCATACGCAGCACGAATCCAATAAAGCCACATTAGACGCGGGCGCTTCTACAGTTTGGGACGATGCGTCGAGGAGAACGCCCTTGTACTACGTGTCAGTATGTGTCATTGAAAGGTTATTCGTGATTATGGCACCTTGCTTATATATTCGTGCATTTCTTCTTAGAACTGCTCCCTTTGCACATTTAATTTTTATTTTGTTAGATAAAACTAATAGAGAATGAAGAATATCTTTGTACGTTGACATTGACAGTAGTTGCGTCACTCCAGTGACCAGACTCGAATGCAAATAATTTCAACCTTTTACACTGCCTGTGTTAAACAAGCATGATGCGTAAAAATAATTGCACGTTTAATTTTTCCCTGTGATTACTTTGTTCTTTATTAACATTGAAGAGTTCTAGCAGGAGACCACTTTCTTGCCATGTGAGTAATTTTGTGCGTAAATCCCGATTGTACGAAATATTAAACTTTGAAGGGTGTCTTATTATTATAGTTGTAGTGTTTCGCTTTGTAGCGATGGTAGCAAAAGAACTGTTGTAAGTTTTTTGTTGACGCTGTCAAGAAGAACATATCTACTGTAAAGATGCTTCATCTATACGCGGTCAAAAATAACATTTACATTCCAGGAACCCATTTCCATGTAAACACTAAATCGTTACCTTTCTGCAACTATGGAGCAAAACCGCACATTTCATTCCCTCCGTTATGTTTTTACGGTTCCATTAGCAACGACACACACAGCAGCCAGAGCGCGTTCTTCACTGCTGGCATTTGACATTTTGGAAGCAGAGACTCCGCATCTCGTTCTGAACAAACAAACTGTTTCATTTAAAGTGAAGCTAATAAGAGTTCACCTTCCTTCTTGAGCTATCTCATTAAGTGTAAAAAAAAAACATCCATCCTAGCTCACATCAGTAGGAAGGCACAATCAGCCCTGGATAGAATGTCTTGTGTATAGCTCATAGTGAACAAAAGGTCGACAAACGAACAAATCACCAGTTAGCAGAAGACATCAAAAACTGCCATGGCCTGCGATCAAGCTCGAAATAAAGAGGGGTCATAAGCGACGTGGCTACCAGTGCAAACCCAGTCATACGTAGACGAGAAAACTGCCATCGTGTTCGCAATTCTCCCTCTACTTTTTTTCTTTAGTTGCCTTTACGCGTGCGGCCTTATTTTCCTTCCTTCCAGCGGCAGCTCTGGATGGAAGATAGCAAACGGGGGAACATGAGAGCTACCAACATCTGCGTGATGAGCAGTGAAAAAGCAAAGCTTATGTTGAGCAGAGAGCGCAACGCACATTACACTATGAAGAAAATTGACCTGGGCAGGAACGCAAGGCACTCACATAGGAGCTGAAGTCGCAAAGCTTCTCAATGCTCAATGCCTACTTTGTGGCAGGGTTTTTTTTTTCACGGAATCGGTGCCATCTTTGACGCAGCACTGGGCAGTGGTGATACTCACGTCATGTAGTTAAGCAGCACTGTTTATGAAAATGAACTGCTTTAACTACTATTGCGAGCATTTTTCGATGCATTACACTCATGCTAGGAGAACAATTGCAGAGAAAGCGCCCACTTTGAATTTAATTTTTTCGCTTTTCCTTGCTCTTTGTCTGTTATAATTTGCTTAGGAATCACCAAAAAGCTCTAAACAGTGCCTAATAAAGATTAGCTATGCTTACTTTGAATGGAAAAAAAAATGCGTGAAGAGAGGTATGTTGTGTAATAATTGGCGCTATTTTCTGAAGCGTTAGGTAATAATAAAACGTTATTTTTCCATTGAAGGTTATATCCAAGTGGAAAAATCTGGCATGGTAGATGCTTGCTCTGTGTTTTGTTTTTTACAGTGATTTGACTAGAAGTAAGTAAAAAAATAATTCTCGCAAGAGCATAGAATTAGAGCCAAATGTAGCAACGTATCTGATTGCGGAACTTTTTCTCGGGTGAACGCATGCGGTTCGGTATGTCATAGCGTAAAATTCACAAGTTCATTATACGCTTAAAGACAATCTTACCAAAGCGTGGCCGTAATCACCTCTGTAAGTGAATGCTTTCGAATATGTGCAATTTGTTTTGCTCGGTTCTAAGTTGACTTGAAAGTGGTTGCACTAGATGGTGGGGGAGAGGAATAAACGCTACTTTGTCGCCCCAAAGGAGAAGGAAGAAGAATACACGTTTTTAGCAAACGAATAAAGTTTCTAAATAATCTGAGGTAATTAACTGCGAAAATAACGTTCGCTTTTTTCCTGGAGTAAACTATAATTGCTTTATAAAAATGAATCGTCATCCAAAAAAAAAATGGCATGTAAGGATCCCAGCGTCATCTACCTCTTCCTATTTTCGTGCTTTGTTTCGTCTGGCTTCATGGGAGATTTTCCGCTCAAGTTACTTACGTAGAAATACTATATATCTGTGAAAATATTTCGTTTCAGCTACGTAAAAGACAGTTCAATGAAAAGTAGTTGTCCACTTTGGGTATACACTTTGCTAGATGTAAAGATGTTTTCAATAAAAAAAAAAAGACGCCATATACATGAACTAGTTCCTTCAAAGATATGTTCTTCGCTGGCTTTCTTTATTCATTGAGAAGCTGTGTGGCGTTGAATGTTTTGAGTTGTAATTCCGGACAAAGAATTTTCATTACTTCTGTGTGCGTGCATACGCTGCCCCCAGATGACCGCATTCCTTTGTTTCTCTCGACATGATCCGAAATTTTTTTTAGCCAGACACAGCGGCTGACACTGCTTCGAATTCATTACCTGGGCACGCATTTGTCTCTTTCGCTGCTTACCGCCGTTTTTTCAAGCGAGAACAATTTAAGTCCTACTCCTTCCTGTACAATTTTCAAGGTAACGCTTAGTTCAGAAAGGTACTTCTTTCCGTTTGTCTGCATAGCCTTTAGTGGGGACGCATAGTTTCGGCCACAGGAGGCACATTCTGTTATTATGAAATCAACGTTGGTATTCAAGTACAAAGCCACCGATGCCTTCAAGAACAGTCTTTGCACTTTCGCTCGCACCCTTGCTGCATTATCGCTTGATAAGAATTAGTAAAGTGCACAAGTAGGCTGAACTTGCTGAGTCGGAGCATTTGCATTTTTCGAAACGTAGTGCGATAAAACGAGGCCACAGAATTAAGCGCTCGAGTCGTTTCACTGCCTTCTTCTGTGTCCTCGTTTTTCCGCACTACGTTTCTAAAAATGCGTTGCTAAACCACTTCCGCGTTTTCACTTTAACGAAACGGAAAGGACTCTAAAGGTTGTGGTTGGATGACGTGTGGTTCAATAATTACCGGCGACCAGTGCTGTTAAATTCCCTTGGCTGTTGCAGTGCCTTGGACTTAGAGAGACAGAGCTGGAGGGGAATAGCGAAACACAGGGGCATGCGGGGGGATACCGGTGTCATGATGGGTATTAGAGAGCTTCCTGCAGTGGAATGAAACCTTAAAAATCGCTTGTGTATTATTTTAGGCCTCAAAAGAATAATGAATAAATGAAACTTCTCGTCCATTTCTAAGTGCATAAAATCATGTTACAGACCTCGTGAAGCAAAGGAAACACGCTGAAAAGTTTCTTCGAATAGACTGTAGATTCAAACAGGATGTATACATTAAATAGGATGGCTTTTTATTTTAAATGGAAATGGCTGCATCAGCGTAATTGTCTGGAATAAAGAAAGATTTCCTCCTGTTTCAACTGGCAAACAGCTCAACTTTATTGGAAGGGAAAATATGTCATCATGGCATTTTTGGCTTGTGTAGGTCACTTACGTAAACAAAGCATGCCTAACATTCTCGGACAGAAAGTTTGAAAATTGGAACATTGTAAGATACTGTTATGAAAATGTTGAAGATAATCGTTCGTTCTTCTAATATGTAGTAAATGTTTTTTTAAAGGGTACCCATCGAACGCATCGAACAGTTACGACTGCCGTAGAAAACTAATGGTGAACGCGTTTGACGATAACATTACTGCTAATAGGAAAACAAATTCAAGGCTGCCGTCAGTCGATCTGCGGGTATATTGATTGTTATAGTGAAATCCGACATTATAGTAAAAAATCGCCTCAATAAAAGGTTTCCCGCTCCAAAATTCGTTTCTCCAGAATTGTTGGCTATGACAGCGAAAAAAATGTGAAGATTTCATTTGTACCTGCGGCGCTTCAACCTTAGCAGCGTACATAGCGAAAGCTGTAGCCTTAGTTTTCTGCCAACACGATTGTTATAGAGCGCACACCTCTAAGTGGGTAAAACACAAGTATTGAGTTCCTCGTCTCTGGACCTTTGATATTCAAATGAGGATATCTTTCTTAGACATCTGTCGGGGTGTTTTATTTCGTCCTCTGATTTATTCTCAGTTATTTTCTGTTATATTTTTGCTGTTCCGATAAAATGCCTTCGGTATGCACCAACTGAAGGAATTGGCGAATGCGTTTTTCCTCGGTTGTGCACGGTCTCCAGACGTCGTTATGCAAATGCGGCGCTTCGGACAGGCGGGAGAAGCAAGGCGTGGTAGCAGAGGACAAAACGCTGTCTTCTTCAGTACGAGAGAATGTTTTCCTTTTTTTCAGAGTACCTGCTGTCAAACTTCTTTTTTTTTGTTTATTACACTTCCTTTCGAATGACTACAAGGAGCCAGAGGAAAAACACAAACGTCAGTCGAAGACCCAAAGACAACTTGTAGTGGCCTTCAGGGTATGTATTGAGGTTTTTGTGTACATTTGTTGTTTTGTTCCTCTCTACTGAATAGTATTCCTGGTGCATATTTTACGTGCCCTGCAATCTGAGCACAGCAATAAACTTTTGCCGGTTTTTCGTTGTCTTCATGGCAGTTACCATTGTGATGTGTACGTCAAATAATGAGCTTGTTCTCTTTCGGTTACCTGATTATTTTAACGACGTTCCTGATTTCGTAAAAGAAGTTCAGAAGGGAGTAATAGGCTCTTTGAAGGTTCCATGGAAACTGGCGCAGCCATTTCGTATTCTATCTTTGATGTGTGCTTGGCTTGGAAACCCTAAAAAGTGCTGTGGCCACCCCTCATGACACACCTTCTTCTGAAAGCTTTGCCTTTGCCCTCTCTGCGCCGCTCCCAAATGAAGATGCTGAAGACCGAATGCCATCCCTTAATTACAAGACACCTGGGGATTACAGCTTCATCGCAGATTTCTCCACCTTTGTTTAGGCGTCAGCATTACCTCTCCCCGGTGTGCTCGGAACGTGCCCACTGCATATCGACAGGGTGCTTTTTGCCACTGATGGCGATGCCCTCCTGGCTAGGCTGTAGTATAATGCCTTCCCAAAATTGAAACATCACTCTGGTGTCACCATTTCTTGATCCCCACTCCAGCCTACACCATTGTCCGTCCTCTTCCTACTCGACTTTCCATGCCGGTCGACTTAAATCTGCAAAGCAAATCCAAGTGCCATACTCCCGACCTTGTAACGGAATAAGAATGCGGTACTCTTACAGGAGACCCTTTTTGCCAGCCTACAGGTGTTCGCGGATGGCAGGGTTCTCTCAAACAGGGGGAAAACAGCCATAGTCTGCACCATCCCTGACCTTAACCGCTCCAGGTTGTGACAAGTAGAATTTCTGCGGGTTTCGCGGTTGCGGAGCTCACAGGACTACACCTTCCAGCAGATGTCCTGGCCTACATCCCACCTGGAAGACCATCGTGTTTGTGACCAACCATTGTACATGACTCCTGGGCCGATGAGCAAATTGTTAGAGGACAGGCTACCACCCTCACAGTGGCACCCTCTAAGGAAAGTGTCATTCCCTGGAGCAGCGTGGCCGCATACTTTCTCACCACAGCTTTCCACCCCACATCGACGTCCCTGGTAACGAGGAAGACAAAAAAGTCGGCATAGTAGCTCATAGCATTGAACGCCCCTCTCCCCCTCTTCAGAGAAGCGATATACTTCGATTGTTCAAGGGTCGCCATCACGAAAGGTATCACCAGCCACCACCACACTTCATCTGGCGCCCGTTGGAAACGGCTCTCGGAATATTCTCTCCTCCCGCGTCAGCGCTTTTCAGCTTTTCCTAGACAGCGGTGTGGCGCTACAGAACAACATACCCTGCTTTGCAGCCTCAAAAACCTCCCAGCCGTTTGACTCCTTGTAGACTACTTCGGCAGCACTCGCTGTCTTCGCACTTGTAGACCGACACATGTCTACAAATCGATCTTTATGTCCTGTACGTGAGGGCACCCCCACGTCAAAACACTTTTTTTCGTCTACCTAAAAAATAAAATTGATCATATCATGCAAATGTTTCGTTGCATATCAGACATATAATTTCCGTCTCTCTAGTGTCTGCCTTGTTTATGCTGGCATCTACGCAGGTAAACCTTCTTCCCCGTCACCACTGTGTATCGTAGACTTTCTTCTTGGCTTTTTAATTTTATCCTGAGACCTAAACAAATTATTAGCCGACTAGAGAAGAATAGAGAAGTTCCTGCCTTTCTCCTTTTTCAACATTCTCATGTTCTTTATTACGTATTTCCTCTGTGTAAATATTCTCACTAGCTTCCTTCTTTGCTTGATTCACTGGATCACTCAAAATATCTTCAGTATGCTTTGTTACCTAGAAAGAATTATCACTTCTTCTGTACTTAATACTGCATTGTCAAAATGACGTATCCAGTATCGACATCTTAACAACAGTACGCAGATTTCTACGAATCTTCAGAAAGAATTGAATGTCGTTCCAATGAACTGAACAACCGTTCCGCCGAATGCTCAGTGGCTGGACTATGGAGAAGTAGGGAAGACTTAATTCTGAAAGCTTCGCCATCCCATCGTGCATTCTGCTTGCTGCCTTTCAGATGGCATCCCATCTCGTCTTCCCAACCATCTGCCACTAGAAGCCATCCCAATCTTAATATCCAGCCTTTTCTTACGCGTACCAAGACTTCAAACTACACCTTCTTTCCACGTACTGTGGAGAGCTAGAACTTCTTGCATGGCAACATTCGATCATTATCGCTTTCCAATTTCCTCTACGCATTTGAGTTGTTGTGACATGTGGAGGCATTGTCTTTGTATTATATTGTTTCCATGTGCTCTTGGCGCGGGAAATTGTACATTGCGTAGCGGACCACGACGGCCGTGCCTGATGCCGCCTCGGCCGATCAGTGTCGAAGCTCTGATGAAACACGAAGTGCCGCCGAGCTGCACGAGATCGCTTAGGTTGGACTGGCCGTCTTCTGCGCTGAACGCCGTTCTGCTCACCGTTTTGTGTCGCCCGCCGTGAAGTCCATCTCCTGCTCTATTTGAGCAGAAACCCCCTTTCAATTGTAATATATTTTATGGCGGCCACGTCTGCTAAAGCCCCTCCACGGTGTGCAGTATTTTCAAATAAACAAACAAACGCTTGATATTACATCATACACCATAAATATCGCATAAAGTATGCATCTACCGCAGCTAACAGACTGCTTGATATTTCAGTATGGTATCTAGCATGCGCATCTGCATACATCTAGAAACTCTGGCCCTCCCTCGTGCACCCGCTCACCGTTTCTTGTCAGCTGCTTTCTAGCCAGCCTTCTTCCCACATGGTCTGTTTATCCTGCTGCTACAATAGACGCAAGTGCCGCTTCTATTACATTAGCAGAGTAGCTACTGCGAACAAGGTCAACAAGCATTGAGCAACAAGGTCTCCAAGTTGCAAAACGCAACTTCACTGCACACGCGACTACGTATTTTCTCCAGACCTTTTTCTCATCCGCTGTGTATTTCCTCTCAGCTGCCGTGCTTGGCACCTTGTATGCGCCGTCCCGACCAGAAACGAAATGTCTTCATGAATTATGCATCCCTGTGGTCGGTGGTGGAACAGGAACTGCGTCCAGACAGCACAAAGAAAACGAGTATTGACGTTTTCGAGGGAAGTTCTACCAGGCAGTGAGGCAAGGGCATGCGTCTCTTCCTCGCCTCTCTCCACCGGCAGTTATTTCGATGCAGTGAGCGTAATACAGAAAGGATAGCTACTTCCGTAATGATGCTTTGCCCATTAAATTCACTCCGGCTTGTAGGTAGGTATGTGCATGAATTTTTAAAACACCACGCAAAACTTCTCTATGGCGAAAGGTGAAGCATGTGGCTAGTCACTAAGTGCCAGTGGCAAAAATTGTAGTAGCCCTATTCCCCGTGGCTGCAACAAATATTAGCTCAACTTCCTTCATTTTATTAATGTATAATTGATGCTTCTGTCAGAACAGCGATTTAGTTGGGCCCTGTCTGCACGCTGATGTGACTGTGTCGAACAATCGAAGAGACCACGGACGAAGCTCGAAAAAGTTTAGCGTAGAACGCGCACACAATATTCATCAGAAGGTTATAAACACCACGGTCTTATATCGCTGTAAATGAGAAAATGCTACAAGAGGGAGTTCGACGAATACGTGGCGAACCGCCCGTTCTTCTCAGCATGCAAGTCCGGGAAGCCACGCATTAATCCACCATGCATGTCGCGTGGAATACTCAAGCGTGTGAGTCGCTGCTCACAGCCTTTTGTATTTATTCTTTTTTGTACGTATATTTAGGACCCTTGCCGGCCACTGAGGTCCTCCTGGTGCCATATGGTTTCTTTATTCGGTAGGTTTGCATTTTACCTGTTGACCATTTTAGCTGGATATTCAAGGTTATGCGAATATGTTGGCGTTATTCGTAAAATGGCTTCATTAAACGTTCATGCCTTCTAAGTAATTAGAGCAGTATGTTGCTGGGGACACTGGACAAGTTTCAGAACATTATACATTAAACGCAGCTATTTCCTCTCAACCTGCCATCACTAAAATTTTTAATGTAATAAATCTAGAGTATTATTGTGAGGAAGTATGGCTATTTACCATAATACAGAAAACCACGACATTGCCGGATCGACGGTCGGCAATGCCTGATAACAGGTCCTACTCTCACAGCATAAGTCTTTGCTAATCGCAAAAGCCCGCTACCATATTATAGGTGACGTGACCTAGCTTCTTTTCAAATACTGTAAATATAGGATTTAACCTACGGATTTGTCAGAATGGCTATCAGGGATGCCCTAGCGAAGGGCTGTGGAATGATGTAGACCACCCAGTTTTACTAGCGCATTTTACGTTTTACCTACATAGAAACGAGGCCCCCGAAGCCGGGATTGCACAGTCTGATGATGAAGATGAGTTTTTCTAGCCCGAGGACATCTTTAGCTTACCACCATGAAAGATCATGTTTACCATATACACAAGTGGGGTTAAAGACCCATTTTCCAAGAATTTCGCCACCGATAGGGTGAGAATTAGACCAGACGAACGCTTGTGCGAACAGCATCATCGGTGGGTACCTGACGGTACTGGGGATCGATCTCTAAATCCTGCAAGCGACGTGCATGTTGTAGTCACTAGACCACCGCTGCGATACGCAGCTTTCGAACCCCGCAGGAGGACCGACGCTACAGAGAAGGTTCTCGATATTTATTAGTGAGTTTAGGGATAACATTTCGTCAGTCTTGAAAATATGTTGTACATGACGCCTATGTATCTATGTATAGTTTTATACTATATATTATTCATTGATGTTTTTTAGTAACCGTCCCTATGAAGTGTTTGCGAAATGATTTGCGAGTCCTCATAAATGCCCCGATGTACCTTATTCCACTTTAAATCGTGTCTGTTAGGCATCTTGCACCGCAATAAAAGCAAACCTACAAGGAAGCTGTGGCAATTGAACGCCGGTTTTGAACTAATTTCTACGAATGACGTTTGTTGTTTTTCCTTTGAGTAATATCTCCGAATCAGCTGTGATCCGTGCAGAAATGTGAGGAATTTACGCTGCTAAAACATCAGAGTTCTCTGTATTGAAAATATTGCACAGTCGTAGCGCACTCTAAATTGCGACACGGGAATCCAAAAACGCAAAATGCAGAAGGCGGATGCCGAGGGCTCAGCCTTAGGGCATGTTTTTTTTGTTTAATATTTAAACATTGACGGGACACGATCATATGCAATAAAGACGACAGCTGAATTATTCGCAACGGGACACCTAGCATCAATTTCGAAAGGTGCTAGTGTCAATGCAGGTAAAGAGAACAAATATGCAGGTTGTAGGGAAATTTTTTCAAGTGCCACAAAATAAGCTTGCGAATGCTTTCGTGTTCGAATGAGCTATTCGATTAGAGCTTAATGACTTCGATATTGTTTCAATAAGGAGAATGTTGTGGAACGCTTCTTTTTTTGTTCAACAAGCCTTTCATCATGTTTAAAAAATCAGCTTAATTATTGTTTGGAGCAAAGTTATCTCTTATCTGAAAGTACCTAAAGCAATTTTTTTTTCGTAAAACGTGAGCGGCCTGCTCTACAAGAGAAGCGAAATAAAAAGAAAGTAGTCACAAGGTGTCACTTTTATTTGTGCTTGTATTGTAACTGACCGCAGAAAAAACTATCAGCCAACTTTTAAATTACCTGTTCATGTCGAATTTTAACTCACTTCCTGTTCTGCCCATCTCTCTTCCTTGCCGCTACGCCGTGCATTATAATTAAATATTTTAAAAATGCTTACAGGACGACCAATTTCCTTGGCCACTGAAGGTACAAGTGCTTGCTCCATTAATTTTTTGGACTGCAAAAACAAAGCACTTTTCAACTTTACAATATGAACAATGCTAAGAGGGAAATTTTATGGTTTCAAAAGAGGAAATAAAAACAGCCGTGTTTATTTATTATATTCTTCCATCGCTAGCTTGAAGACTACCGAAATCTGAATTCAACTATAAGTATGCCCAGGCTGTGGTAGCTTGCTCTCTTCATATCTGCTACGATGTTCTGCTCTGCAATTTTGAGGAGACTATTGAAAAGGAACAAGTAAATCGTTATTCGGGAGTCTCTATCTGACAGCAAGAAAAAAAAATGACAGCGAGTAGATTTTTTTATTTTTGTACTTCTACTAATTATCTGAAGCAGAGTTTTTGTTATTAGGGTAGACAAACGATAATGGTGATATATGTTGAAAAATTTTGCTGAAAAGAATATTTATCCACGTTAATCTTCAGAAACTTTTCTTCAATTCATTCTATTTCCCAATGGTCTGAGTTGATATTTTTACCAAAGGAACATTACCTACTCGCTTCTTAGAAACTTTGCATTATTGTCCCCTGCGGCCGATTTTCCTGTTATATTACCTCCGAAAGTGGCAGTACTCAACCAACGCGTGGAGAGCCTTTCAGCCAGTAGCACGGCGGCTTCGATTTCGCTTTCATTTTGCTTTTTATATTTCCGAGAATAAATAGTTTCAGTCGCAGACAACATAGCCACAAATTAGGCTCACGTAGATAAAAATACGCATGAACTCCTTGCTTTACATACCACTCCTGCCGAAGGCAGAACGGCAAGCCGCCACGCGACCGGCTTAAATGCACTCCACTCGTTCGTTGACTCTTACTTAGTTACTTACCGCAGTTAGGGCTCGTCCTTCAGTGACACGTCTTTATGATGCGGGAAAGCAGACATGCAGTTTTTTATATGGTAAGACAAAGACGCGTCTCAGTCGAGAAGCAACAAACTCTTTATCGCTAATGCCATTCGTAGCGCGCACCATTCTGGTGCAAGTGGCGACTTGCCTGGCCGGTGTAATCCCGCGACAACCCGCGGACGCACATCGTTGCTTGCCTGCCGCTTGTTCTTCGCACACATCCCTGTATGCGTCTGTGGCTGGAGGGAGCAAGATGCCGCTGAGCTAGAAGCGCTGGAGACCAGATGCCAGAGCTTCAAGATGGCGGCACCTCTACCGGCATCGTTCGCAGCGAAAGGTTCCGACAAGCGAGTAACAAGCTGTGATTGATAGGGTGAAAACTGCATGTCCCCTCTATCCAGTACCTTCGCGACCTAAATCAGTTGAGCAGCCATCACGACAGACCACTGTGAACGTGCCTTAGGCATATGCACAACCGCCTGCTAATAAGCATCTTCTGCGTACAAATGGTTACACTAAAATAGGCAGCTAAGTTTCACACAGTGTATTAAAAAATCAAAGCAGCACGGCCAAGAAGTAGTGCGTCAGTCGAGAAGAGAATAGAACTACCTGTATTAGTAAAGATGAAGAGCTTTATGATTCCGTGAGACGAAGTTGCAGTTCAATAAATGTTTCTTCACTTCTTTTGGACCCTGGTGCTGCTATCATTGCTCACCACGCCAAAAATTTGATCCAAGTGATGAAAACGGTTATTCGCTTTCCGATTCATTCAGTAATTGAAGAATTACTTTTTCTTTCGGTGCCTGAACACTTCCACAGTCTTTCTCCTCCACTGTCTTGTATGGCATCATTAATATACGGCATCTCGAAGCAACAAAAACAATAGCCGTACTGTACCGGCTGTATAAGAAAAAAGTGTAAGATTGGCAGTACAGAGGTCCAATTACCTCATATCCCGCCCGGCGCACCCGCGCGCTCCTTATTTATTGTTCAGCCTGACGTTAATATATCGTATGTGATTGCCTAACAGCGCTTGCCTGCCACGTTCAACATAGAAAAAAAAGAAAAAGAAAGCAGTTGAGGATGATCTGAAAGCACGGAAGTTTTCTGCAATCCACAACGACTTGTGATTGATGCCGGACGTGTTTTTCGCTTGAACTCTGGAGCGCGGAAGCCGTTTGCTTCAGATTCATATGGAAGCTGTATATTTATGCAGCTGCTTACATAAACCAGAGCGTTGATTTATTTTTACTTTTTGTGTACTTTGAAGTTCCTTCGAACTTTCTGAATTTCACAAGCAGATCTCGAGCTGCGGTAATTTGGGGGACGCCGTTTCGCCATCGCGCTAGCTGTTGCTCGCGAAAAGGACATGTTTCCTGATCTTGAGCTTTATTCGCACGGAAAGATTCTGCCGTACACCGGCCAGCGATTCGGTAGAAGTCAGATTTATGGAATTCTGCTGGATGCGTTTGAGGTGAGAGAGGGATATTGCTGGTGTGATCCCGCGCGAACATGCAGCGACCATTCTGGCTCACATCCATCATAGATAGCGAAAAGCTTGCTCCGCTGTAGACGTTTTGCAGTGCCGCACAAAGGCTCTACTGGAGCGGTGTAAGTCTAGTTCAGGTTTTGGATGTTACGAGTTACGGTTTTCGAAACGCGCAGAAAAAAATAACTGAAGGCAGAGAATAAACTCCCAGAGTCGTTACATAAATATAACCAATATATTTGCTAATCTCTAAACTGCGTGCGAGGCATCGAACATACAATTTCTGGTCATTCCATATTAGTGATTTTTTTTCACGTCGGCAACTAGTCGCACCTGTCGGCTGCCGCTAATGAACACCTTATCAGATAAATAGCTATGGTAACGGAGTGGCCACCAGAGGTAGGCGGTAATATGGTTAGACAAGGTACCGGTAAGGGCTTTCAGGGGACGAAATATTAAGAAACACCAAAGAATTAGAAAATCCTGTATACTTTGATAAGCGAGCATGCTGTAATGAACGCAGGTATCCTAAAAGCGGAAAGCAGGAACTAGGCATGGACAAGCATCAGACGCATGCTCTAAGAGAAAAGAAGGGTGATGGTATTAGCAATATTAATAAGATAGTTAATGTAACCGAAATGTTCGAAACAAATCTATACAGCGGCTAGTGCACTCAAGACGTTCACAAGAAGGCAGTAGTGCACAGAAATTTCAGATCCTGACAGTAACTAAAAACAAAGTAAAGAACTCCCTAGGAGCAATCATATGAAGAGGCAGCAGGTCTAGATTAAATAGAAGCACAACTGTTCAAGCACTGTGGGGAGAGTGTACTGCGAAAATTAGTCACCCTGCTTTCACAATGGCTTGGGACCTCGAGTACACTGGAATCTTGGAAGAACGCTAACATAATATTAATTCACAAAAAAGGGGGCGTCCAGAGCTTGCAAAATTGTGGACCGATCAGCCTACTGTGCGTTGCCTGCAATGTATTTTAAGGTAATCGGTAATAAAATCAAGACAGCGATGAACTACCGTTCGCAAAAGTACTAGGCATGCCTTAGTAAACATTATTCGACAATATAACATATTAGCAATATCCATCAGATGATAGAGAAATGCGCAGAAGATAACGAACTGCTCTATACAGCCTTGATATACTTCCAACTGTAACGTCAGCAGCCGTACAGGCAGTACGGAACTGAGGTGTTCAGAAAGGCCTATGTAAAAATACTGAAAGATATATGACAGCTGCACAGCCATCGTAGTCCTCCATAAAAAAGCAGTAAAAATCCGGTAAGAAAGGGGGTCAGGCAAGGAGACACGGTGTCTCCAATGCTTTTCACCACCTGTTTACAGCAGGCGTTCAGATTCCTTGACTGGGACAGCTCGGGATAAGAGTTAATGTAGAATGCATTAGAAATCTGCTATTCGCTAAGGACAATGCGTCGTTGAATCACACAAGTGATGAAATAAAAAGCATGATCAATGACTATGAATGACTTAGAGAGCAAAAAGAAAGAGGGGGGTCTAGAAATTAATGTGCAGAAATCTTCGGTAATATTCAGCTGTCTTGGATGGAATCGGCAGGCCATGATCGGTAACGAGGCGCTGGAAGTGGTAAAAGAATAGGTCTGCTTAGGGAAGGTACCGACCTGAGATCCGGAGCGCGACAGCGAAATGTCTGTAAGAATTAGGACGGGGTGCATCGCATTTCTGACGTGCTCTCAAATTACGAATGGCAGTTTATAAACTTTTCTCAAGATAACAGCATACAACAACTGTTTCTTACAGGTCCTCATTTATGGGGCAGAAACGTGCAGGCAAACGAAATGGGTAAAACTGAGGTGAGGACAACGCACCTAGTTTTTGAAAGGAAAAAGATAGGTATAACGTTAAGGCACAGGAAGAGGGCAGAGTGGGTCTGGGAACAAAGAAGGCTTACTGACATTAGAGTTGAAATAAAAAACAAATGGGCTTGGGCAGCTGGGCCATGTAATTGCAAATGCAAGAAAACCGGTGGCCTTCAAGGGTAACGGACATGGTTTCAAGGGAAGGCCAGCATAACAAGAGGCAGCAGAAAGCCTGGTGAGTCGATAATAGAGGATAAGGCAGTGGTGGCAGCAAAGGACGGGGTTTGTTAGAAAGATTTGGGAAACGTCTTTGTCTTGCCGTTAGTGTAGCAAGCTTGATCAAGATGATGATGAACTTAATAGTGAAAAAAAAAAAACATTTGTGGCGCTGAGATGCCTTGAGAGCGACGTCATAGTTATGGCGTACCGTTCCTACACAGAGCAAAATCTCACTTGTTCAATGCTTCCTGCTCATGCAGTCACCAGTTCTCACAGCCATATTATACAAGGGCCTTCTCAAAACATTTGTGATATCCCCGGCTAATTTGAATCTTGAGTTTCATGTGGCTGGTGGTGGCAGCTAGCTGCCACACAACCAAAAACGCTTGTGTAGATTTTCTGCTCTTCAAAAATTTTGTGCTTTTGAAAGAGCTAAATTTCTATTCATGCGGATATGTAAGGCCGCCATCGCCTTTCAAGCCATATTCCACGCATATCTGCCGAGAAGGAGTAATAGGCTGCTTTTCTCGAACGCAGAAATGAATAATAACCATCGAGTAACAGTTGATGATGTGGTGGATAAAGTTGTCCACTAAAATAAAAGAAAACTGCATTAATGAATCAATTGGCACACTTTGCACCAAGCGCGCCATGCAGGGAATGCTCAAGTTGGCAAAAGCTCTAAAGATTCACTACACATGAGTGGGTTGTGTGATTTTATTGATGCCTTTAGCTGAGCAAACAACTTAGGACTTGCGAATCTGGCTCTGAGTGCGTACCTTTATTTTTGCATTTTTGATTGAAGACCACACTACCGGGGTCTCGCGGGAAGGGTAATTTCGCCCGAACAATATTAGGACGCTGACAGGAAATACACAATGAAAATAGTCAGCGGCTCGAAGAACGTTTATAAGGTGGTTTCCGACGAGTTTCATAGAATTCAACAGGTAATTTTTTGTCAATACATCGACCTTCCAGATCAACGTATTTCACCACCAAACGCAGTTCGCGGCGACATCATTAGATGGTGTATAATTGCTTTGACACAAGAATTGACGCTACATATACGGAGGCCAGACAAGTGATCGGTCCAGTTTGTTCACGAAATAACTGTCACAGCCGTAACGCCACGCATGACTGCCACTGCCACTAAACTGGCACTGATCGAACACAAATAGCAGCAGTAGTGAATGAGCGATCGGGGCATATTCCCAGCTGACGAGAAGGGTACTCTGGAGCCCAGTGTAGTTTATAGCTTCAGGTTCGAATTAGGCTCCCCAAGTAGGCTTCCGCCAGAGCCTGGAGTCGAGGGTAATGTGGCCGTGCCCACGAGCCGGCTGCTCCGCAGAGATGTAAAGACTTCGTTGTGCATCGTTTCGCTGCAAAAAGGCGCATTAGCACGGCACGTCGACAACGTGCACCCGGGGTCACCTAGTCTTATGCTCCGACAGCTGCAAAATTCAGGAGGGCACTTTGTTGACCTAAAGTGCGGTGAGGCGAAAGCCTCAAGCGCGGTGTTGCTGCTTGTGTCACTGATGTGTGGTTAAGATGTTAATCTTCGCCTCTAAGAGTGAAACGCGACAGCGTCTTGCAACGCTGCCAGGGAGTCCATAGAACGCCATCGCCCGTTCGGTTGTAAGCCTTGCTCGTCGGTAAATTGATTTTTGAGGAAAGGAAATGTATCTGCCTCGCATATCTCGGTGGACACCTAAACCTCGCTGTAACGGGAAGGAAGATGGGAGTGAGCGAAGACACCATATTCACTAGACGCGCCTTTGTTGATTCCAAACCATCGAGCTGGCATGGCGGAGTGGATAGCATGCTCGTCTCTCTCCTGAGACCGGGGTTCGATTCCCGAGCTCGACCAATTTCCTACTCGGTTTTATTTATTTATCTGGCCTGACTAGAAAGGTTAATTCGGCTAATTGGGTAACTACGCAATTAAGTAAATTCAGTCTCACTTACTTGGGCGCATCACTATACGATCCCTGTAATTGGTTGCATGGTTACTAGCCAAAGTACAATTGGCTCCGTTTGAAATTCGCGCACTTGTGACGTCACGACCGTTTCGACCAATTGAAAAGCGTGACATTTCTGTCGACAACTTCTGCTTACAACGATGAGGCATTAAAGGCTTCCGCCTTAAAAGGGGAACAGCGACCGTACAAAATTGAACGCTTGTGTAACGAGGCTGAGGTGCAAGAATCGCGCACTCCAGGAACACAAAGCGAGCAACGCTACGTTCCGCTTTCCGTTCAAGAGTTGTTTGACACCTAGCTGAAATACAATGGGTACACCTGGTTACATTACGCGTGGGCAATGCAATAACATTATAATCAGCGAGCTTTATGACAGAACGCGACGATGAGTTTATACCGTGATGCGCGTTTTGTTTGCGGCGATGCGGATGCTAGATGGTACATCAAGTTTTCTGACTTCATAAGTGTCTCGGCCAATTAGCGACTTTTTTGAAGCACTGCAACTCCGTTACTTATGATAAGGCTTCTGTATGCAGCAATGCAATCGGGAGGAGGGGATTGGGAGAGAAAAGGGTGATGGGTGAGGTGGCACGTCATGTGACCAGAAGCAGTGATAACTCTCTCGACAAAGCAGAGAATTTTATGACAAACCACAACGTCAGTTTTTTCTTCGTAATAATGGTTCTAATGCTGTTGAGGTAACAAATTAATCGGAAGCTGAAATGCCACTTATGCTCACAGAAAGATATAACAAATGAGATGGACCAATATTTTACAGGCCGACCTTCTCTCCCAGAGTTTGCGACGTACCAAAACAGATCAAGCTTTCCTTCTTCTTCCCTTTCTTGTTGAAGTGATCAAGTGTAAAATAAACCAGATATGCGAAACAAAGAAGGTATAAACCTGGAAAAAGGAGAGAAAGAAAAGGAAGTCGATTCTCATGACACGGAACTTTTCCATCTTTGTAAGGTTTATTTTAATGAAAAAACGATGAATGCAAACTATAGCCTGTGTTTCTTCCTTGCGTAGGGATATTCAGGTGACAAATGATCGAGGTTCTGAAGGCTTATGTTGATAAATGAACGCTTGGAGGCAATCTCTTGTGCGTATTATAGAATTCTTTCTACGTCAGTTACTACTTCCACAGACTCGTTCTTGTTTACATTTTGAGCTCGGAGATCATCTTTTTACTTCGATTGGTTCTCATTTAGCGCGAAGTTCTAGTGAAAAGCATTAAAAAGTGTGCAAAATAAACAACTTAGTTCTTGTACCATTAGCTCCTGGAAAAAAATGGATACGTGCTCTCAAAGTGCGAAAATTCAAAAACAGCACATCCATTTCTGTATATCACCTTTTCTTTTTCCCCGAACGGCCACTACAGTAAAAGAGAGAAAAAGCAGTTGGGCAAGGAAATATAAATTTATGACGCAGATGTGCTCGAAAGTGCCTCGTCTCGTCAGTCTGAAAGTATACCTTGTTTTCAAAACAGTACGATCAAAGAAGCTTCTCGGCTAGTATTCAGGTCACTTCATCAAGGCACTTCTTCGCTAAAGAAATGAAACGTGGACCGGTGACACTTGAAGCATTTAATGGCATGGCGTGTTCGTTTTTGCAGGTTGAGAAAGAGGACATCATTTCTTTTTTCGTTCCTTTCAATTTGCAAATTGTGCTCAGCCGACTGAAATGTACGAGTTTCATCCAGCGAGCTTGGGGAAAGAGAGCTGAGCCGGATAGGGATGCAGCCTCCACAATCTGGAAAAACTATTGCAACTTTTGATGATAGAAGTCAGGTTCAGGAGGTCAGGATCGCTTTAGTTTGCAGTAGTATCAAACACTATTTCCTAATTTTTATTGGTTTACAACAAACAAGGACTATTTAACAATTAGAAACATCTACACTATTCTTGATGGTTCCATTGTCGCACATGGCGAGTTTTGTAGATAGTGCCAACAAGACTGAAGATGAGGGATTTTTGTGATTTCAAAATATCTCTTGGAATGTGCTCTCAAAAGAACGACGCCAGTGGCCCTATTGTGCACGTTAAAATATGTGTTCCATAGGCAGGTGAAAATGGCTGGTGGACACGCAAATTCAGATAAAGATTTTGAAAACATTTGGAGGCTCCCGCCATTGTCATTATGTATCTAGGGATTGCTTCGAAGCGATGCGGCATAATCGTATAGTAAATGGTTTTCATCATTATTTTTTAAATATCTTATATCGTGTTCGAAGAAGCACTGCAAACTATTTCAAAAACTCCGGTATCAATTATTCTGTGAAATATTTGCAAGGATACGATATATTAAAGTGCCAACCAATATTGTAATTTATACAATTCACTCCTGGAAGTGTTCTATATGCCACGCTTTATTTTTTAGGTCATTAAATAGCTTCTGTCTTTGTGGCAGCAATAAAAACCTAAATGAATGATTAAATACTTATTTATTTACGCAGATACGGACCCACACACTTGTTAATTTGCAGAAATTTATTTAAACAAATGCAAACAGCTGGAAACCGGGTTGGGATGTGTGGGAGAACTTTAGGAAGAAATAAAAAACATACAATTATTTTAGACAATTTTAAAGGTGTGTATATTGAGAAACAATCAAGCGACAAAAATACGAAATAACTGGTGCAGTAAAATGAATCAGAAAAGAAATCTCGTATAGCACAACGTCATGAAAACTCAACACAGTTAGGAAGGTAATTTTCACGCTTAGTGCAATCACCGCAGAAAGCTATATGTAACAAAGCCCAGCGATGAAAGAATGCAATGAGCTTTTGAGTGCGCACAAATGAAGGAGATTATCACAATATTGAATTAAATCTTCCGTACCGATTATAGAGGTTTATATTGTGCGAAGATACTATAGCCGGAACATTAGATGCCCTACGGGGCCTAAATACGCCCTCGGTCATGAAATAGGCCCTATGTGTGTAGGGAAGGGACGTCATCTGTCCGGAGCATTCGCATTCGTTGGAGGCAAGGGACCTCACTATACCAGTTCATTTACATTGGTTGGAGGAAAGGAAAGCCACTAGACCAGAATTGACATCACTTGCGGTAAAGACATCGTCAGCTGGTAATGCGGCCACTTTGCAAACAAGTTGGAATGTAAATATTTTCGTACTTACCTCATATATTTGAAACTGACAGAAATATTTCTCGTTTGTCAGTGTCAGACTCTGAAAATACCTTACGAACAAGTGCACGGTAAGGAAGACCAGCTCTCCAGCTAACCTTGCCTTAGCAGCCATGAAGACATGCTTTTTCAGCCTGCGCTTTCTAATTTGTGATGGCGACTACGCCTTGCCATAAGCGCAAAACGTAGACGTGGGAGAAATAAACATGATGTGTACATTTGAGCGCGTAAACAGCATGTTGCTTTGAGCGAATGTCTTTTCTGTAGGACTTTCAGAGGTCGATTTCGTAACTTAATCTTAGTTGTGCGGAAACGCGAGTCGGTGTAAGTGATCCGTAGGCAATTATGCCGAGAGAAGGCTTCCTTGTGTACTGTTACGAAAAAGGCGATTAGGGAAAGCTAGCAAGATGGGTTTCTCCAGTTACGAAAGAGACGTCTACACGATGCCTCCTACTAGAATGCACCCGAACCTTCCTATAGATATATGACACTCTTCCTGAGTCAAACTTCGTTTCCGCATTTTGTGCATTCGTGTTTGCAGGCGCGTGAGTGACTGCGCCCCTGTGTTTCACTAAAGTTATGTGAAACGTGCTCGCTACTGCAATTTCCGATCAATTTAAAGCATAGCTTATATAAATAGGGCCCTCGAGCCTGTATTCGTTTTTTACTTGGGACAGGATCCAGAAATGTTTCCCTCGGTGCTCCACGCTATAAAGCCACTGCAAATTCGACATCAATGCCGACAGGCAGCCAGACTGACGGAAACTGTACAGTGAATTGCCCGGGTATTTTTATTCATTTTATTATGCGTACTGTGGACGTTTGTGAGGTTAGTCTGAGTTAGCAGGTCTCATCTTCATACTTTCTAGCTGAAATTGCTGCTCCACGCAGGCATGTAGACACCTAATGTGAAGAATTCTGCGTGAATTGAGGGGGGGAAATGAAGAGAAGACACTTTAAAAATTCACCGGCGCTTCTCTTGTGGGCCTTTTTTTTTGCGTCCCTGGTCGATTTTTCGCTATACCTTTTTCACATCATGCGGCACCAACTAACCCGACGTCATGCTCTTCAAATATACATACGCGTTTGTGCGTCTATATGTTTTACTTGGCATAAAGCGTTGATTTGGAACTAGTAAAGGTCTCGCCATACACTCCTCGCTTTTAGTTTTATCCCCTAGCCTTCTTCAGATAAACTGCATAAGAGAGCCTAAAGTATACAATGCGCCCATTAATTTACGGCTCAGAAATTCGCTATTAGCAGACATTTCCAGCTGTAAACGCGTGTTTAAGTGCAGGACGTTATTAGGAGCGGAATTCAGAATGATTCTTCTTTTCGGCAATGTCAGTTATACTGAGCATGCGCTTGCTGAGAAGCGTAAGTCGAAACTAACGTGCATCTCCATTCAAGGTATGTACCAAAACCATCGCTGTTGCGAGCTTTTCTTTTTGACACATCGTCTTGTGTACTGTCGGCCGCGCGCATTAAAAACTCGGCTCCAAGGAAAGCGACACGTGAGCTTCGCTTTCATTTAGTGAGCATCAATATCCGCATTCGCCTCAGACGATCGATAACAGATGGCGCCAGCAGTGCTGCAGCCGGCCGATTTACTGCTAGAGCTTCGGGTGAAGGTCTAGAAAGTTGTGTGGTTATTAGGCTGGATTTGTGACGCGCGAAACTCTATGTGCGAAGGCAGTTGTACGCCATTTGAGGCGAAGATCATGAGGTTTTCAATGCGACAAAAATTCTGGAGATCTGCGGGCTGGTGAAGTCTTCCGGTGCAGAAATGCAGTGTACTTGTATGATGGGCTGAACGGTCGACGGACTAAAATGCATAATAAATGTGTTGGTTTTAACCATCTTTCGTTTCGCCATTTGGGATATTTTTTGCTCTCTAATGAAAGCAGTTGATGTGGTAGCTAATAGAGGAAATGTATAGCGTAACGTTGGAAATAAAAATATTGCGTCAGTTACCTGGTCGATACAAGATCCTGATCTTGCGTGCGCCACATGAGGCCTGTCAGCCCTATAAGCTAAGAACGTTCGTGACGCTGCAGTCGATGAGTGAATGTCCCCTACCACCTGTCACAGCCCTACATTTTGGTGCTAACACATTTTATAAAGCTCACGGGAAGAACTCCCGCTGCGATAATTTAGCCAGGCGCGCCATTACGTGTCCTCATGATCCGATATGTGGCCTCGGGACATGAAACCTCCAGTTACCCTTTTTGCTGTGATCGAAGACACTCTCCTGCGTCAATTGCAGGTCAGGATGAAAATGGCTTCATAAATACCCATAGAGCTGCCATCTGTTGAGAATGTACGTGGCTTCAGTCAAGTTCGTATTTCCCCGACAGGCGGGAGAAGGAATTGCGGCGAAGAACACAAAAACCGTTCGCTTTTCGCCTACTTACGGTGCGTATGGTTTCTGTTTCTGTTACAGTAAATATAGGCTTTTCTGTTTCTGTTACAGTAAATATAGGCTTTTCAAAATGAGAGTAACGGCACAATTCTCTTCTTTTGAGCACATCGGGCACATGTAATAACGCCTAAATGGTTGCCACTTCTGTTATCAACAAGAGCCAGGGCCATGACTCAGATCTGCCGCCACACTAAAATAGACAAACCGTTTTCGGCACGTGACAATTGGGAACTTGAAAACAAAGATCCACGATTTATTGAACGGCGTCCAAAGAGGTACATTATTCTGTTTAGTCACCCGGCTAGCAACATCTATGACCTGACCAAGATTGAGGTGCGGCTTGTGCTGGAAGTATGCAATTGAGGGTCCTACGTCCTACGCTAAGAAATGCCACTGACAGCGATTATTTTCGGATGTCTTCGTTCTGACGCACAAAAAGCGCGATTTCAAGAAATGACACGGGATAAAGAATTCCACAACACTTGAATCGTTGAGTAAGAGTCGGATACAATAGCATACCTCCACTGCCTACTCCTGCTAAAGCACGGGCTGCTGTTATTGCGGCTACAACTCAAAAACGAAGCGGCTTTGTACCATCAAAAGACCCCTTGCAGCCAATAGATTAGCTGCAGCGGAATGACGTCACTGCGCACGCGGGAATATTTTTTGCGACAGAAACTTGCCAAAGCACTCAACCAGCTGCCGCGATGTCGTGAATTGTTGAAAGCCAATTCGTTAGGCGCACTAGTGAAAGGTGCAGACGCTTGAGTTTTAATTGATCTAGCGTATTTTCTGGGAACATTGGCCATAAGATCTTATTTTTTAGCATTTCGATACCTAAGCAGCAACCGGAAAAAAAGGAAACACTAGGCGACTGCAAGAAATACCAATTTGCTATGGCACAGGAAGATGCCGATTCATTATGACAAACGCAGTAACTGCAGTAATCCTTTTCTCTAATATGAATTCATGTATACTGACTTCGTGTAGCCGAAGCGTATAATGTTGATTTTGGGCTTCTGTTCGTCCGCTCCTTGAAGCCACAGGTGTCCTGAATATCGGGGGACATATACGAAAAGATAGCTTGGCTGTTTTATTCTTTTTTGCACAATCTTTTTCTTGGTGCACCCATGCAGTTCACGTAGGCAGTCGATACATATGGCAGGATTTTGGTGCAGTTAAACGCTCATGCGTTAAACTTAGCAGTAATGGGTGCGGAAGGCAGGCGGAGTTCGGGGTATACAGAGTCCAATGCAAACACTTCTCCGCTTGTAACTAATTAAAAGCCGTCCCTTCGAGCGCACGTGTGCTTCGGGGCAAACATGAAAAAAATGAACTGAGCTGATGTAATATAAATTACAGAAAACACAGAGAACCCCAAGTATGCATTTGTCATTGCTGCTCTGATGGCTCGAGCGGTTTACGGTCCTTCTGAACTTGTTAGGTACGCGCCGAGTTCCGTGTATGGCTTTGACATCCCGTGGGACGTGAAGTGTGTTTTGGGCCTGCGGTCGGGCTTGCTTTCCGGCGCGATGAATATTGAAAGCAGTGTGTGGTACAGCCGAGCGTGCATAGATTGCGAGCGAAAGGTCATGCTGACTCTTGCCGACAGGTAACCAGTGATAAAGTTAGGCTGCCAATACTAGATGTAGTGTGAATGTGTCTTCTCTTAGTTATGGGAAATGAACTTTAACAATTAACCCCGAGAAGAAAATATTCAGCAGGAGAACTGCTTCAGTTGCCTTAGTTTGCGTTACAACCTTGTATTGATGGAACGGTCCGTTAGTTGAGAAATCTAAGGAATGTTGCTCTAAAAGAGGGTTGAATGCCATGAAAAGTTTTCAGAATTCATTTTCTGTGCTGGGCTTGCAAAACCTGTTGGAAGCCGTCTAATAGAAACATTTCGCTAAGTATACCTGGAGTGCAGCTTCGAATTGCTTATTTTTTACACTTTCGAGCTTTGCGAGGTCACAACTTATTCAATGTGGAATTAAATACGGCTACGTGTTTCATTTGATACTAAATAAGTGAGAAGAAACCTAAACTCCTAGTATTTTTGCAAACTTATGGGCATTGGAAAGAGAGAAAGAAACACAAGACGGGGAGTACAATTGTGATCTAAACACCGAATAAAGAGTGCCATGAACAAAAAAAAAAGAACATTGACCTCAGCATTTCAAAGATGTGTGCGTCGCTATCCTATGCAGCTGATACTAAGCATGAAGATTTTTGTTCCTCACTGTAGACTGCCTATACCAGTGCTCCGTGGTAGCGCGATAACATGGAAGATTATGACAACACTGATGCAACGATGGTGGTTTCGGACATTCTTAATGGTAAAGCCTAGTACAGCCTTATCTGTTTTTCGCACATGCTGTGCATTTTTGGTTTGGTAATTTTAATATCTAACGATTATATATACAATCAAATGGAAAACAAACCTTCCTAGACATTGCCGCTTCTTACCGAGTCTTACGGGCTTTCTTTCATGATTCATCTAATGAAGGACCATTCTTCAGCATATGAAAAAGCTTAAACAAAGAAAAGAACCTAAATCATTTGTGTCTCCCCATAATTTCACCAGCCATGAAGATAACGGCGAAAATAGCTGTGAAAGATTCGTGATAGCTTAAATTTCGCTATATAAATTGTGCTTTAACTGGCACCAAAATGACTAGCTCAGCACAAGGGCTGCAGTCAACTCAAAAGTTCTTTACGTAGCCATAAGGAAAGTAAAAATGATTGTAGAACATCGGATAGTCTATTCCCGAATGGTGAGTTTTAGAGTATAAACGCTAGTTATTATGGGAGCCTTGAACAAGGCTGATGACATTGTGAAGTACCTGCGCCCTGAGTAGTCAAAGAAATTTAGGTTTCATACATTCCCCTCTCCGTAATTTCTTCTGGTTTTAAGATATCATAAAAAGAATGACCCCGTCTTCAGACCGCCATTGTCAACCTTGCTAAACTCATCGTAATACACGCTTTCTTTTCCGCTCATGTACGTACTGTACGTTTTGCTGCCTGGAGAACATATTGGTTCTTTCCTCTGCCATGAGTTTTATCTAAAGCTACAACCAGTGGCTTCTGCAAGTATCCCGAGCCGCTTTGCTCCCTCTTTCATTGTAAAAAGAATCCTTACTATCGATCTACTCTAGCTTCCCTTGACTCTCCAGGTTCTTTGTGTCATGTGAACCTTGTCTCAAGTCGTGGCCTCAGGCGAGGACCGCTAATGAATCAGCTTCCGCCGCATCGGCTTGGGATGAGTCCAAGGCGGAAGAGTGGCCGACGTCTGTCCGGCACTCGAACTTGGCCGAAGGCGGCGCTTTCAGACTGTCCACGAGAGGCTTCGAGCGTGACGATGGGCTCATCCTCAGCTCACACTTCCTGTCCTCTTGTAGCCAGACAATCTTTATATCCTGCCCTCGTTCACTGAGCTCACCTGCTCATATAAATGAAGAATCTCTAGGGTTTCCCCGCTGTCTGAACATAATATATAAGAGGCAGTTTTGTAAGTGGCTTAAAGTGTGATTCTGACAATTTTTTGCTCAAAATAGGAAGCGAATCAAATCCCGCGTCACTAAACCCGCATATGTATTGAACTGCGGCGCCCTGAAAATCCGCGTAAATAAATCCATCAACGCGGTGCAGCAGCATATAGATGAGACCCATGACCAACATTCTCGAACAAACATTTTGAAAATTGAAAAATTGTACTATGCTGTATAAAAATATTGAGTGTAATGGTGCATTCTTCTGATACGTTTAAAAAATCTTTCTATTAGAGTGTTTCTATCAATCGCATCGAACAGTTAAGACTGCCATAAAAAATCAGTGAGGAACGCTCGTAACGACATCAAAAACGTTCATAGAAGAAAAGATGCAAGACTGGCGTCAGGTAATCGCCGGGTAAATTGATTGTTATGGTGAAATCTCACATTATATGAAAAAAATTATGTTCATAAACACTATGGAAGCAACATGTGCAAATGACAACCAGAACCTTCTCCGTAGAAAAACGCATTTAGAAGAACATACTGGTTAGTTGCAAATTTCGCGGCGTAAACCTTGACAGCGCCCTGCACTGGCAAGCAGAGCCATGATTCAATGCGACGAAGTATTGGAAGTTAAGGGAATAGCCTAGAATACAGGTCATAAAAGGGCAGGCTAGAGCAGCCTATCTATCAAATAGATTTTTAGACTCACTCATTAACTACCTGACTGCCAGTGAGAAAATTCTCACGTACAATTTCGAATACGATTCTTAAGATAGCTGATTTATATCAAAAGCAGATACACAGGTGCACGCACAAATTTGTCATTTTAGTGCCTGCCGGACAAGGTTTTTAATTTACTTTCAGCTATTCCTTGAACTAGCCATATATCCGTCATTTTTCTTATCTTGTGGACTGCCCTGACACGCCTAATGTTCTTTGCAGGAAGCCGTTTCACTTGTATCTAATGAACGAAAAAAATATATCGAAGCAACAGTACTCTTCTGTATATTACAGAATGTGACATTGGAACTTTGTACAAGCCACGAAAATGGATTCGATCGTTTTAATCAGTAGCACTATGTTTCAACTTTATTTTATGCACTGGGCTGGGTTTTAGGGCAGAGTAGAGGGAATCACCGCACCCTTGCCTGGGTGGTAGTCCTTATTACTGGAGACCAAGGGTGCGCCGCTTGAAGGAAATATTTTTGGTTACGTTTTCACGGTTTCGATGCATGCTTATTTATATATATAAGCCTTTCCATCTGCCTGCACGTGTCAGCTAATTTTCAACTATCGTTGTGTTTTACTTTGATGTTCTTCTGATTTGTCGTTCACTGGCAGATTGGGAAAACCATGCTTAGTCTACCTCGTTTGTGCAAAACTGCTTTGCTCATGACACTCATTTATTTACATCCTAGGAAAAGTTAGTAATGTTTGCATTTGGCACTTTTTTTGCTCTAATTTTCACTCAGTAAAATCCTAGTTGGGCAGTCATTCTTCGATTCATTACTGTCTCCGCCCTGATGAGGTAACGCTGAAAATCGGCTGTGTCGCAGTGGCCTACTGTAAATCGCGACAATATTAGAATCCATATACAAGCATCCCTGGCACCTGCTCATCACCCATAATAACTTCATTTTAGACGAATCAGCAGACAGTGAAATTCTCGTTCATATTGTTCCCAGTACAGTGAAACAGGCAATACGCAAAAAATATAGAATCAGTCAAACACCACCGAAGAATAAGAGGCGTATCGATGAGAACACAGCCATTTCGCACAAATTCTCTAAATGGAAACAGTGGTTGCCCACCACGGTGGCTCAGTGGTTAAGGAGCTCATCTACCGAGCCAGAGTACCCGGGTTCGAACCCGACCGCGGCGGCCACGTTTCGATGGAGGCGAAACGCAAGAGGCACCCGTGTGCTGTGCGATGCCAGTGCACGTTATAAATCCCCAGGCGGTCGATAATATTCCGGAGACCTCCACTACGCCACCTCTTTCTCTCTTTCTTCTCTCACTCCCACCTTCCTCCCTTTCCTTAAGGCGCGGTTCAGGTGTCCGCCGAGATATGTGAGACAGATACTGCGCCATTTCCTTTCCTCAAAAACCGAACGAAAAGCTGTAATAAAAATAATCACCATGGCTTTCTATTGGCCTCTGTGTAGCTGAAGTCAAAGGAAGAAAGAAAGAATAAAATCGACCGCACACAAGAAAAGGCAGCGACGAATCAAGACCACACGAAAACCCCATCGATGAGCGTTAACATGGAAGCGACATTATTATAGAGAGCTCGGCAGGACCCACAGACGGGCTCTCCGCACCTATTTCGCTGTCGCCCGGCCTTCATCTGCGCTCTTTCTCCTATGGGTCCCATCCTTTTCTCTGCAGAAAGGCACCCCTCGCGTGGGATCAACCATAAATCTCGCCAGTGTCGGGTGACGATTTTTTTTTGCCAGGATTTCGCGGGATAATCTGAGAGCTTACAGAACCAGAACTCTGACGGCACTTCGTTCGGCTCCCTACTCCGCACAATCCCACTTTTTATATGGTATTCCTACTAAAAGTATATAACGCCGTGTGTAAGGATAACAATTATTACTGCGTTCTATTAGAATAATCGGCACGTAGCTATATTGAGTTGAGTTGAGTTGAGTTGAGTTTTATGGCGCATAAGCGACTGAGGCTATCATGCGTCAAACTATTTTGGCAGACATTTGAGATCAAATATTCAGCCTGAGAAAAAAAGCAAGAGCGCGCGTACTGCCTAATGTACTCGGCGCCGAGTCTTGGCTGCAACAGCAGAGAAACTGAAGGCCGTCGATGTATAAATTCATTTAATAATGCATAAAAGGTTGCAATATCAAAACCCTACAGGAGTGCACAGAAGAGGAGAATTAACGCTTCTAGCTCATTATGTTTTCTGTCAGTACCGTTTTACCAAGAGCGAAAACATCAACTCCAGAACAGTAGAGCTATGCTAAAAGTACTCTTACCGCTTGATGCAATCACGTTGCCGTTGGAGAGTCGGAGGTCCCGGAAAGGTAGAAAAAAAACCGATCTGGCATACTACAAACCTCCAGAAAAGTGACTTCACGTATTTTTCGCCCGCACATCATACTGAATATCCCGGTAAAGGCGAAGAGATCAATTCTGCTTTTTTTGCCATAGAAGAAGGTTGTATCATCAAATCCTTGTTTTTTTTAAGATAAGAATTTATTGGGTACATAGTGGTTACATAAATCCAGTATACAGGCAAGGGACCCAAAGTCAAGCGACTGTCACGGGACCCCAGGTAGATTAATACCAACTTGAATAAAAAACAAGCAGCGTCACAGACAGGCACAATTAGCAGTAATAAGACTGGTAATTTAAATAAGGAATATTTATATAATGAAATGAAATACAGGATTAACAGAGCGAAAAACAAACAGATAAGCAAAGGAAAAATAACAAGCCACTATAAAAATATTGTACAAAATACAGCTTTGTGAAAAGGCATATAAAGAAACAGTTTAGAATACAAGGAAACAGTTGTCAAACCACAAAAAACAAAGTCCAAATTTCTAGCAAAATAATTAAGGACAAGAATTTTCTCAAGTGAATAGAATCAGTTCACTCCACTTATTGCAGCAAAAGAAAACTTTTTAAACTCAAATTAAACATAGACAAAGGCATAGGGAATTTTAAACTCAGGGGTAAATTGTTCGACAAGGAAATGCATGCAAAATGGGAATGCCGTTTTCCATAATTAGTAAAAACTTGTAGAAGCAAGAAATTTTTTCGAGCTGGAAATCTCGTAGGGTTACAATTCTTCAAAAAACATTTGTCAGTAAATACAAAAGAAAGTGTCTGGTTCATTAATCTAAAAAAAACACGATGGCGAGGTTGTAGTCAAATAAATTGTAAATTGTTTAATAAATTGTAATTTGTATGTAAATTCGACAATTCTTGATATTACCACTTCCGACTCTATATGCTTTCTGTCCGAGTTCTCCTAATTTGGCCCATTATTTTATTAAACGTAAGCCCGTCTTCCCTTGTGCTGTAGAGATGGGATGTATCCGAAACAAAAAAAAAAGCATAACCACTGTCCATAAAAAAGTAGGACCCTTGCTGTTAGCTTAGTTGCCTTCGCATTGTGAAAATCTACTATTTAGCCTAGTATATAACTGAGCTCTTTATGAGGCAAATGCATAAAACCAAAATACAACAGATAGAATTCACTAACATAGTGTACGGAGTCCTTGTAAACGCATGCAGAAAAACTAAAATCTAATGCTGACTGTGCCACAGTTCAGCCCTTCCTTTTTGGAATGCAAGTTTGCGACGGAGAGAAAGAGCTGAAGGAGCACTTTTCAATACTTTTTATTGAAGTTCCTACTGCTATAGAAACCGAAATTTACGTGGCCAGCTTTCCGTGCTGGTGCTCTAAGCCCTCATTCACTCGCGAGTTGCTAATTGTAAGGACCATGGTATACACTGCTGACTGCTTTGTATTGAAAAAAGACTCAGTCCCGCTTTTATTGCCTGAGCGTCGCGGTTGCGTTGGTCGCTTGCAAGCGCGGTGCCGATTCACCTGCAGGAACCCCGTCTGCCCATTTCTTGGCAGGCAAACCCCCTTCATGTAATGTCTTCCTTGACAGCATCATACGAAGCACATTTTGTTATCACGTGCATAAAAGCAATTTTAATGGAATGTCTGGAATTAATCTCCGGATATCATCTAAAGCCCTCTATCAGAATTAAGTGGGCAGCGCATTAAAAAAGAAACTCTCGGAAGAACATGTTTCTCAGCACTATATCTTAAAACTGTATCTTTGAAACCCAAAACCCTTAAGCATATTTGAAAAGTATACGCCAAAAGCAAATACGTGTTTCAGCATAAAGCTGTCATTTATTCACAGCGTATTGGCTGTACGCTTGGAACAATTTTTTTTCCACGTGTGCGAGGAATTGACCGCAACTTACTCATTAGCACGTGCTTTAAGATGTGAACGTAATCGTAATCCTTGACGATTTCTAATTGAAGCCGAAAGACTATAAACCCTGTAACTAATCCATTTTACTGCAAACACTCGAAGATTCTGCATGACAGCGATCATACACACCCAGTAAAGTGACATTTAATACTTCTAATAGCATGTACATCAAGTAGGTTGCCAAAAATGCGCTCTATCTCCGGAAGGAAGCAGCGAATATACATAAGAATCGGTTGAAGCGTATATATAAAGCCGCAAAATATGGCTTCTAAGAGGGCACTTCAGTTTTAAACCTGCATTTTTTTTCGTTCACGGGACAAAAGGAAGCAAAATAGTGAAACAGTTCGCACAACGCGCTCTTTTAAGGGTGAAGTGGATTGTTTTCTGTATTTCGGGAAACAACGCGGTTTTTCTGGTGCCACAGCGAATATGTGTTCTGTGCCAGACTTGTCACATCAGCATAACGGCATCTGCATGCCGTCGACATGTGTGACAAACTTATTCACTCCGTATGTGACAAACGTATTCAGTCCCTTTAACATATACGCTAGAATAAACAGCGTGTACATCCAGGAACATCTGATGGGAGTGCTGAAGCTACCGCAAGAGGCTTGACAAGACTGTCTAGATTTGAATACCAAAACACCAGCGGAGGTAAAACCAAGCGCATAAATCTTCTTCGTGTTGTCACTGAGGAAACCACGGCTGCCACTTCCGCAGCTGTCCTGTCCTTTCCTGAAGCCGAACCTCTCTGACCGAATACATCAATGCACTTACTTTTGCTCCTTGTCTGGGAAAACTGCGGATAATGCAAGTAATCCTTGATTTTAAGAGAGTTTGAAACGTTGGTGATACTCAGAAAATCTGGTATTTTTTAAATAAAAGTTTAAACTGTTATTTTACTGAAGGGAATACACGACATAGAGACTAAGTATAAATAATCATCATCATCATCAGCCTGGCTACGCCCACTGCAGGGAAAATGCCTCTAGACTAAGACACGACATAGAGACTGAGTATAAATAGTTCTTTTAAGCTCCTCTGCAAGCAACAGAGCTCAAAACAGCCGGAGGAGGACTTCAAAATTTTTGTTTTCATGCCGAGAGGAAAGTCAACGACTGAAAAAGTTTTGAGCTCACCTGCTACAGCCGAGAGTCTGTCACTTTGAGGAGTCCTTCAGGACTGTACTAAGCTTGTTTCGCTTTTGAAAGGCGTCACTTATACCTCTTCGCATCACGGTGATGTTTTCGGATAACCATTGTATTCACTGTTGCCGATTTCGAGAAACCAGAATTTCCTTAAGAAGGAGATTTCAAAAGGGAAGCTAGCGGGTGAGAGCAGCCATGTGAGATGCACGACTGTTATAAAAATTATAGAAAAACACTGAATGCCAGTTTTTATTCAGATAGATTTTTAACAAACAGAAATACTTATTTCTTTGTTCGTCTGAAGGAAAGTCTGAAGGGCGAACGTTTCTCTAGTAGTTTTGGTTTTGTACAACTGCAAAGAATGAAGCTCTCGTTGAATATTCACCCTCGTTAGATATTCCTAAGCACTTGTGATATCCCGCTTTTGAAGTGTTCTAATTAAAATCTCTCTCACACATTCCAGCGCGAATTTAAATTCCATTGAACATTTCAAACGAGACGAAAGGTTACTCATTTAAAAAGACGTGACGAGGATTGAACCTCCAAGCATGAAAGATTAAGGACCAAGGGGTCGCGATCACACAACCCAAGCACACATTCTCACATAAATCAAGTTTTATATTTTCCTAATAATTAACAGCGAAGCATGCAGAAAAACACACAAATAAAAACAAGTCAACTGGAGCCAGTCTCGGCCTCTTATAACAGCAGCATGTCATAACGAGCGCTCGTTTACTATGAACCAGGGTTGAGCTACTGTCAGAAAAGTATTAGGACTCTTCTATATATTAATATACTAGGTGTTTCACCCAATAGTTCGAACAGGTTTTAGAAATGTGCTTTTTCTGTTAAAAGTGAGCGTTTTGCGACACAGCTTTCTCAGCAGCGTAGTACCTCAGAATACATTAAGTCATGTTGAATAGCAGGCTGGTTAACTTATATTGCATAGGCAACTTTTAACGTTAGGCGCCATAACTATTGAGATGCGTGTAGCCTACCGTAAAAAACCATCTGTAGAAGGTTTTACAATTTCTAGAAGCGGTTACCCTCGGCATTGTGGCTCAACAAATTTTCGCTACGTTACATTCACTGGAGAGGTTGCCTTGCCGGCAAGTTTCTCGAAAGCGCATGTACTTTTTTACGTTTCTTCTGCTTTTTCTTCGCTTTTAGCACCGAGCTGCCGTCGTAATTATATCAGTACAGGTAGATTCCAGAGAACCAAACTGCAAGGAAACAAACTGAATATACATTGGTTAGATCATGATGCTATCGGATAGTTAATTATAAGCAATTGAATATAAGCATAACCCTAACTAAATATTAACTTCACTAGTTAATTTTGGTGTCTAACCTGTTCTACTCATATAGAGGATTCCAAATGTAGAATTATTTTTATGATGCCTCATTAATTACTGAGTTAAAAGCGATTAAACATAATCATTTGACTAGGTAATTATGGCGTCACAAAGTCAGTGAAGTCAACAATTACTAATGCAATATACTAAGGACGTCACCAATCAAACATCAGTTGGGTTGCTATATCGATTTACTACGGCGGCTGCCATCTTCAATTTCTCGAACAGAAAACCACGCCGAAGGTTGGTGGTAGCAGACCCTAAGAAATCGAGAAACGTGATGAATAAGAGCTCCCGCTTATAGGGTTTTAGTATTCGAAGAAGGTCTGCCCTTTTTCTACTTATGCTCTTCAAACTGTACAGGGCAGCAATCCTCTGTTTTTCTTGAAGAAGCGGGAAGGATTCATTTGGAGCTCAGTTTTAAGGCTCCGGTGACAATGTATTCGAACTAGTTATGCGTGGTCGCCTGGACCTCAAGTGGATTGGAGGCAGGTCAGGCGCTGCAGGTTGGCAAAAGAGTGGGAAATTTGGCTCGCTAAATATCCACAGGGCAGGAGTACGGGACCCAAAGGGGAGAAGACCGATTTTTACCAAGACGGCGGGAAGGATCCGGTCTTAGTACTCACCCTTCCTTACGTGGTACCAAAAGCCGTGCTTTAGTCGTTTGAATATGTGTGACAGTCTGGCCAGAAACTATAGCCACCTCAAAAAGGTTTGGTTTGGTTCATGGGGTTTAACGTCCCAAAGCAACTCAGACTATGAGAGACGCCGTAGTGAAGGGCTCCGGAAATTTCGACCACCTGGGGTTCTTTAACGTGCACTGACATCGCACAGTACACGGGCCTCTAGAATTTCACCTCCATCGAAATTCGGCCGCCGCGGCCGGGGTTGAACCCGCGTCTTTCGGGCCAGCAGCCGAGCGCCGTAACCACTGAGCCACCGCGGCGGGGCACCTGAAAAAGGGTGCACAGATTTGGGTCCATTCATTTATGGCAATATGCTTTGCTGATATATATACTTCAATATCGGTTGCTTCGGTGAAACAATTACAAATTATAGGAAGCGCGCTGAAAAAATGGCTAGCCTTTGGATATGAACCGGACATTGCTCTGGAATAACAGACGTGTGCTTGGGCAGTTAGATGAAATCACGTACGAAGTGCGAATATTAATCGCGGGTGCCGTTTAGAAGGCTGAAAAAAAGTTGATGCATTAGTGCAAGCCACAGTGGATTTTCACCCATTCACATCAGAAGACAGTGTTGTACATTTTAAGGCAAGAAAAACAGTAAATGCTACGCTTACTACTGTAGAAATTTGAACAGAGGTGTGTTGTGCTAACGATTTGTGCCTTTCCACTCGGAATGATTGTTTCCTTTCTTTTTAACGTTAAATATGATTGTTTACCGTTTCCATCAATGCTAAGCGTTACATGTCGCAAGAAAACCTTTGTATATAATCCGGGTATTCACATTCTGGCGTCTGAGTAATGTTATTGGTGCGATATTCTTAGCTGTTAAGAAGCAACTGCTTATTTCCCTACCAGTGCAGGAGCATCCGAAATGTGTGGAAGGTAAAAGCGGAATCATTGACATTGCTGCGCTAGGAAAAGTTGTATATATTTCGATTAACTGCAGCCGGCCACTCCACTCAAGAAGAAGCATAAAATATAAGCAAGAATGTGAAATCATTTCCTTCTCTGGGACTTCAGAATGAAAAATACAATTATTTGCCTTCAATGCTAGGCTACAACAAAAGTAACACACTTTTTATTAAGTTATTCTTGCTAGGTTTCATCTATGCTCCGATACAAACGTGAATTCTCAACTTCCAACATGTCTGCATTACATTAAAAAAAAACTTTTCTTGCGAGAATGCTGAGAAATCACCGAGGCGCATATTTCATCTTCCTCTTATGACTCCCAACACAATATGCAAATATTTCATCTGAACAAAGGGCGCCAGCATTTATTTACTTTCGAGATTGTTCAACGCTGCCCATTATTTGCAGACATCTGAACGACTTTTGACGTCGAGGCTTGTGAAAAGCGCTTGTGCCAAGCTTGGCCAGATTTCAAACGTATTACGCCCCAGCAGCTGCGCAAATATTGGGAGGCAGGCATGCACCCTTTATAACAAAACGCTAAAAGAAGGCGGACAGATTTTAATCTCGCGGGTCCAAATTGATTCTTCCACTCGCGGAAGTCTCCGATCTCAACGTCGATTTGTTTACATTTCCGGGAATGTATTTTGTTCTCCGCAAAAGCTGTGCATAACAAACAACCCGCGTCATACGCCGTCGGCGGAAGAAGCAAGCTATTTAAAAGAACAAGGCCAGGTTGCCAGAACGAGTTCGCTATCCTGGAGTGGCAGGGTACAAGTTAATTTTGGATACAGTGGATTTTACACCTTTGTGAGCGCACCGGGTATTCTAGAAAATTGAATTGGGCTGGAAAAGCCTCTACTTTCGGCTGTGTTCTTTCAAGTCTGTCGTTAGTAGTGCGGTTCAATGGCGAATTTTGTGGGCCTGTTGCGTAGACAGCTACAGGTTAGTGACGTCCACCTAAGCACAGCCATGCGGCTACAAAGAAAAGCTGTACAGCTTTTACAGAAACCTCGCAGTTAAAGAAAAATTCGTCCTGGTCTGGGGTGCAAACCCGGGACCACAGCTTCACGGGAGCAGTCATTCTACCAACAGAGGTAACCGCGACGGCAAGCTTATGGTAGGGCGAGAGCGAATTGTTCCATAACTCGAAGTGGGAACAGTTGGTCAAATGTTGGTCAAGTGTGGGAACAGTGTTAGTCAAATGTGGGAACAGTGTTTTGACCACCACTGTTCGCACCTCGAGTTATTGATCAATTTTTCGCTCGCCCTACCATAAGCTTGCCGTCCCGGTTAGCTCAATTGGTAGAGTTACCGCTGCCATGAAGCGGTGGTGCCGGGTTCGAACCCCGGACCAGGACGAATTTTTCTTTCTAAATGAAAGGCCAGTCGGAGTACGGGTTACCGTGGTGTCCAGAAATGGGAGGCAGCCGTCGGTTTCCTCCTCAACAGTGAACTTGATTGAGGGTTCATTGGCGTTCAGGTGGTTCAGGAAAAGGGCCATGTGCTTGCGCTCCAGGACACAGAAACAGTCGTCCACGTATCTTGGAAATATTTTGGGTCGCGGCTGGAAAGTAGTTAAGGCGTTCTTTTCGATGACTTCCATCGTGACGTTCGCCGCTGTCACCGAAATTGCTGCTCCCATTGCTGTGCCGAAAGTCTGTTGGTAAAAGGTGCCATTATACGTAAAATAGGTGTCAGCGAGACAGAAGCGCAATAGCTCGCATAGCTCTAGCTGCTGCGTCGAAAAGGGTCCGATCTTGCCAGGAGTCTTCATCTTCAAGGTGTTGCCTGCAAGCTTCAACGGCCAGATTGACCGGAACGCTGGTGAATAGTGAACAGACGTCGAAAGACACGAGCATGTCGTGGTCTTCAGGGACGATGGCTTTTACCTTGTTGATAAAATCGGACGAGTTCTTGACGTTCGTTTCTGTCTTTCCAACCAGTGGAGCCAAACCACCGTGAAGGTACTGTGACAGCGAGTGCACAGGAGACCTCCTGAAGTCTACTATTGGGCGTAGAGGGGTGCCTTCTTTGTGAACCTTTGGAAGCCCGTAAATGGCGGGTGCCGAACCGTTCGTACATAAGAGCTGATAGTAGAGGCGTTTCATGTATGGTGGAAGGCCCTCGAAGATTTTTGCAAGCATTTTCTGAAGAGACGTCTGCACCTTTGATGTGGGGTCTTTTGGTAGTCGGCGATAGGTATTCTCGTCCTGCAACAAGGTTTCTATTTTTTCCCGGTACGAAGAGCGGTCAAGGATTACAGTGACATTGCCTTTATCCGCAGGAAGAATTGCAATTTCATTGTTGGCCTGTAGGCTACGAAGGGAGCCGTAGCGCTCCCGAAACGTCTTTCCATCTTTATTGACTTTGGCCAGTGACCAGCAATCCTCATCACCATGATTCCTGACCAGACGGTATGCCGTCAAACCCTCGACTACAACTTTAAGTGAAATTTTTAGTTTGTGGCGAAAACAATAAAATTACACTAGGAAGGCAAGAGCTGTATGTCGGGCGCGCCTGCACTTTTTTTACACGCCTACTACTGCGGTAAATGCCGATCTATGAGGACTTGGTCATTCCGTATCACCCGGATCCACTAACGCAAAAGGATGTGGATGGTTCCGTACCGCGTCTGTGTCACTCAGCAAAACTTAGTTCGACTGAAAAGAACATAGTGCTAAAGCCGCAAAGCCAAAACCTCAACATGCTCTGCCCTAACGTGGCCCTGGTGAGCTCTTAGAGTAGTAACTCATGTTTGTTTCTTCAAGCTGTATTCATTACTTACCTTTCCAGCAGACTGAGTGTTTTGTATCTCAAGTGATATCCTGACGCGGCATTTGTATACTGCGAGAGCAGTAGTACTGTACTCTCGCCCATGAATCTCTTGTCTGTTGAAGTCGAAGTCTACAGCTGCAGAAGCACAACCCACAACTACCCTCCAGAAGCATCACCAACGCAGTGCTGCCCTCAATCCAGCTGTAACATGGTTTTAGTTAACTTACAAAAATCACTTCAAAAGAAACCTTGACAGTTGTAAAAAAAAATATTTTTGTGATTTTCAGAAGTACTCTCGGTGTTCAGATGAGCGCCGTGAAAAACCTTCATGCTATTGCTTTATCAATGTGGGGGATTCTTCATTTAATTGAACATATATTGGTACAAAGGCAAATAAAGATAACCTGAGAACTTCCGGTAGATTCTTACTTGACATGCGAATATAAACCCAACGCAAGTTTTCTGTAAAAATAAAAAAAAAAAAATCCACCGGAAAACCAAATGGAAGTAGGTAGAATCTACGTTAGAGCTTTACAGCTCGCAACAACTTGCCAAAACCAGCCGTCGGTCAAAAGGTGACCGATTGTTATAACCATGAATAATCGAGGAACTTGGTAGCGTGTTTGTTTTTGTCCACGTATTTAATGCACGTTGGTTATCTGTAGCGGCAGACACTATTCGCTGCGCTTATTGTCCGGCAGCGGGGACTTGACTGCCGCTCTGGTCTGTCGAACGAATCGCCATCTGCAAAGAGATTCCACGCAAAATATGAGATTAAAAACTTTTGTCCCCCTCCTACAGCTCCGTCTCTAGAAATAGCATGAAATAAGCACACTCGAAAGCAGTCCACTCCAGTTCAGGCAAACTCGAAAGTATTTAAACTAGGAACCAGGAAATGAGAGTTGGAGCTAAAGTGATTAAGACCACTTTCAATAAAATATGTAGCTGACTCATTTACAACGCACGCATGGCGGTGGAATAAAGAAGTTTGTTTAGTTAGCGTGTGAGCTTGCGTGTAAGTGCCCGCAGCAGCGCACTGGGGCTGCGCTCAGTATTTTGCCTAGACCACCCGCTCGCGGGAATTGGCTCTTATTAGCAGGCTGTTCTCTGCATTGCGTTAAGCCTTCTTAAAATCGCGCCTTAAATGAAGCGCAGGCTGAAGAAGTGTGTAAAAATTTTGCAGGGGTGTTTCTACTACGATACTCAGTGGTTCTGCAGTAGTAGATTTATTGCGGAGTTAGAAGCCCGCCTTCTACTTCTCTCTCGTTTAGCCGGAACTAGAAAGCAGATTAGTATTGTAAGCGCATTCTTCTGTTTCCTCGCATAAAACAAGCTTCGTGCAGTGAAACGCTACCTTAGATCCCTTGATCTCGAAAGTTTAGGTAAGCGAATATACGTCTGAACAGCGCATAGATCTGTATATTTTACTGCTAGTTCTAATTTAGCAGCAAGAACTCCATAGGGTGTACATAAATTTAGCCGTACAGCTGCAAGGACTAGCCGTGCAGCTTTCTAGGAAGCTTTGATGTTTACAAAAACAACGCAGTTCTGCTTATCTTAAACCCGGACCCGGAAACAGCGCGCCGACGAAGTAGTCGCGTTTTTACTAAGGTAACCAGCAATGCTAGCTTTAATTTCGAACAGGTGTTAAAAAAATGTTGCTTTCTAGTGAAATACCTGACCACAATGTTAATATGAACCTCCTAACCCGAAAAGTTTTATTTATGAAATCGCATGTGATCATTTTAACGTGCACAGAAAGACCACGTCTTTGAAGGAGCATTAGGGTGTCCGCAACTACCGCGGTATTCCTAACCTGTAGGATGAAAGTAGAAACTTCAAAGCCCATCTCATTATACATGGCATCGGAGTTAAGCCTTATTAATTTTGAGCGCCTTAATTTTTCATCAAAATACAGTATGCTTCCCGACGCAGCCTTTGACCTGCCACTAAATTCGAGGCGCTATGCCTGCTCGTCCGTGTGGAAGGAATGCGTACAGTTTGAATATTACGCAGTAACTACCGGAAGCACTGCTCAACAAATATTCAAAATTCGTTGCCAACAACGTTGCGTGAGATTCTTCCGGCTCTGTACTGGTTGAGCAGGCATGTTTGAGCACACTAGCCAGATAGACTAATAAACTAAGTTCAGTCGTATGCTAGAGCAAGGTGGTCTATGGCCTTCAGCTATTTCAGCCTCTTAGGTAGACAAAATGCTCTTTATGCGGCGCACATGTTAAGTGGCGCGCTTCGGATTGCATAATTGAATTACGGTATGTGGCTAGCTTATGCATAATCTGTTATGTGTAGTATTTTTTAAACCCGCAGAATATTACTTTTAAAGGTACCTGGCTACAGTTCACTACTCAATTGATATATACGCGCTGCATACTATACTCAGTACTGAAATCAGTTCATATTTAAATTTCACGAGTAAAATATAACTCTTCTGCATGGATCCCTCACGGCGTCAAGATTTTAATAATTATTCAATTTCACTTCGACGTGCTCTACTATACATCCGTACGGAAGAAAGAACCAAATAGCGTATCCGCCAAAAGCCAAGAATTTATCTCAGCAATGCTTGATTGAGGAAAAAAACACACACTTCATGCACCCAGAAGAAAAAGAAAACATAGTGTCCTTGCCTGCTTTCGGCGGCAGCGACTTCGAAGGAATATTTTTATACGTGACCGGTGGACTGCAAAATGACTGAATGGATGGCTCCTTCGATCATCATTCCTTCAAGAAGAGAATTGTGTTAAGCTAAAATCCACCTTCGCCAATCCGTCTACTTTGTTTCTGCTCCCTCTGCTTGCGTTTCGGTGTGCAGTGAGTTCCGGCCTCCAGAAAAACTTCAGCGAGCTGCTATAGCCTTCGTGCTGCAATGCCCATAAACATGGCGGAGAATATATGTGCTCTTTCCGATGCGCTACTCCTGTGCCAATACTAAGACGCCCCTAAAAGGCATGACCTTTACTTCTAGGAACGATTGCGAAGCTGACGCCCTGGAGGAAACACGAATAATTGCAAGAGTCCGCTTGGTATCTGGGCTCTCTTGGAGCACTTCGAATCGGCTAGAGCAGCGTTTATATACCTCGCGTGAAAGAATAAAGATAGAACATGACCGCTAGCACATATCATGACAGGACTGAGACAATTCGCAAATTGATGCAACCTGCTGGATGGAACAAATGGAGAAAATTTTAGTCTGATCTCGCGCGCGGAATCAGGCAGCGCGCAGGTTGCGTAGGAGAGCCGATGAATCAACGCATTTCAAATGGCAAAATGACGAGAGCACGTCAGATCTGTTGATGAGTTAATTCGCTCGGACGGCATTAAACAAAAACTCATTACGGTTAAGCGTAACCGACGCCGTCATCTTAAAGCCTTATCTTTGTGAGCAAAAAAAAAAAAATTAGGGGAGAATACGATTGTTGCTGTTAGTGGCTATTTATTCGTAATAAGAAAATAAAAAAATTCAAGAACAGATGTGGCTAGCAGCGGCATCTGCCAGCGAAGCCTGAAGCACCTGAGCTGCGGCTAAGGGGAATAAAATGGAACGGAGAGGAAAAGGAGAGGAAAAGAAAGGGGGGAGAGATAGAAGATAGGATAGGGGTATGGCGGTAGGGTACACCATGTACATATACAGGATATTAGAATAAAAATAAACGTGGGATGCTGCCCCGCACAAGGTTGTTGAGAGTACGCGGTGCGCGGGCGTGAAAATTCTCCCTAATGCAAAATTTGAGCATTGCTCTGTGCAATGCATGTGCAATGCACAGTGCGTGAGTGTATTGCACACTCACACGAGGCGTGATCACACGAGGCGTGATCGGCTCCGGCGATAGCATTAGGTTTTCGTGCAGTGGCCAGCTAAGGTGATATGTTCGCAGCGCCACTGACTCGAATGTGTCTTGGCAATGTTCATTTTTTTTATTTAATGTATGGCACACTTACGCCGATGGCGATGACGCGGCTCAACTGGTCAACGGACGCTTGATAGCTGCGCTCTAAAGTTCGCATGCTTCGCAACTCCTAGGGCGTGAAGTGGTACCCGGGGAGATGTCAGGCATAGAGGCCAGCCACTATCAAAAATAAAATTTGTTGCTAGTGGTCTCTGTACTAGTCTGTATGGTTTCTACAAGATAATAATCATATTTAAAGCCAAACGTGTTGGGCGGTTATTAAAGAATTTCAAGGTTACGCAGGAACACATTGCCTTAGCGGAAGACGGTGATGCGAGACTGGCAGGTTTGTCTTGAAATTTAATTTCCAGCCACCGGGATGCATCACTTTTATAAACAGCAATCGGTCAATAAAATAGATAAGTAGACAGGAATTTCTTCTCCTCGCCCGCTCAAGAACATAAGCATGCAGCGTCCAGTATTCCTGTATATATTGGCGGTGTTGTTTATCTCAGCACTAAGGAACTATGCCTACTTGACTATCTGCGAGAAATGCCGTGCAAATTTTATTGCGGAAGTTCGTTCACGCAGCATTACGTCACTTTCATGATGCTTTCTTTAAAAGCTATGCACGCAATTTTATAGTTCGTATAAAGCACTGAATACATTAAAAAAAACTCACCGGATATCATAAATACGCTCAGGTCAACACATGCAATTTTCGAAATAAGAGTCTGGTCAACCTGTTTGGTCAATCTGGCTAAACATTATTTTGCGCTGTTTTAAGAATGCTAGAAGTAGTATTTCGGCTACTAAAGGTGACCTGCTAAACATCAGATTTTTATATTAGCTGAAATATAGAATGAAGGGAACATGCTCACTGCAGTACAGTGGACTGCGACAAGAAGGAGGAATTACGGAGTTAACATCTCGTAAAAACAACCAAAATTAGCTTCGACAATGACATTTTTCAAGCAATGTCTCCAAGGCATTTTCGCATACAAAGTGTGATATGCTTGAAAGACCACGGTAATACAAAGCCAAATTAAAAACTTCCCAACAGCGTGTAGAGGCAACTGAACAAATTAACTTGACAAAAGTAATTTTGTGAAAAGGCTCATTGTTCGCTCTCTCGATGAAACCAGGACCAAAGACTGATTAGTTGCATGCGTCTTGACTTCACCTTGCTTAGAAAAGTAACAAACTTAACACATGTCTATTGCGCTAATTTTCTACAGCAATATCATGCGCTATTTGCAAGGTCAGGGTCGTGCGCTTCGCATGAAGGCGCTTCGCTGAACAAAGCATTCAAAATCACTCAGTCTTTCTCTTTGACTAAAGCAATACACTGAATTTCTTTTATCTGGCACAACCGACATAAAAAGAATCTAAGTGACTATATTTCTAAATACATTGAGAAGGCGTACATAAAAAGAGCTGTGAGCTTAGCGCAAGGAACAAAATCATTGAATTAATTATAGAAACTCCCCAGTGTACTCTTGGCAACGCCGTAAATGACAGAGTCAGCGCAATGCACTTGATACGCGAATGTGTGCGTTCTATTGCTTCTTCCATTCTCCGCGTCTTCCACCTGTACGTCCGTTATTCCGGAAGTCTGTGTGAAATGGGTCTAACGCTGCAGTGCGAGTGACGTACAGTTAATTTACATGTCTCTTTTCGCTTTCAGGAAAGATTTTCTCTCCCTTCTGATTGAGACAGGCAGCACCATTATTCAGTCGCCGTACGAGGGTGATTAGCATATATTATCCTCCCTCAGTGGCTAAAATTTCGGCCAAGTTGTTTGAAGCAACAAAGTGAAAGGAAATGGGTAGCGCTGCCGGTTCAAAAAGCTAACTCTTTTCTTATTTTCAGAGTCTGATGGGATTTGTTTCGTTCAGAGGTAGACAATGGAATGCAACTTTAGGCAGCGTGGTAAAGTGGGCCAAAATGGTCAAGCACTTAGGTAGCACGTGTCGTGTCCACGAGCGCCTCAGCCGCGTGTGCCGGCATATGTATTAAATACAAATTGTACTCCGATGTTAGATTCAGGTTCGTTTTCTTCTTTTTTCTTTTAGAAGAATTCAGTTGGAGGTATGGCCTATTTTTAGATTAGAAGCACGTAAGAGTCAGTGCCACAGTGCTGCGTTTGTTTTGCGACTTCGCGTTTTTGTGATTAAAATATTGTCCCAGCCAACGGCTATACAACGGCTTTTTTGACTGAGGATTTTCCAGGTGGAAAGGAAAAATAACTCCCGGTAGGCAACTTATGAATCAACTTGTGAGTGAATTCTACTTCAGCTACCTTTAATGTGGCTTGTTGCTTGCGTATTCAACGTTCAAAATTTGTGCGCTACACTGTGATAAGGTACTGAATGGAGAGAACAAGAGCTACCTTCAGACGGAAGTTTTTGCTAACCTCAAGAACTAGAGAACGGGAGAAATCTTCACGCGCCATTCCCATCGACAGAAGGAATATAGGCGACACTTCGCTCAATGTTTTTTTTTTCACAACTTCTTGTTTTTTCGCGCTTTAAAGCAACAATATAAAGCTACAATGAGTCAGCCTTGAACATATGTAAGCAAAAAATTTCTCTTTCCTTCTATTCACGTATCCTGCCTTTCCATCTCATTCTCTTTCAACATGTTGGTCTAGGTGGATACGCTAGTTGTTTCGTCATTCAGTGAATAAAAACCTTATGTTCGGACAGTCTTCTATGAATTTTGGCTCTTTTCTTTCGAGTAGAGTGATGATGAAGCGGTGATGTGTGTTTAAACCAAGTAATGTGTAGATTAAACAGTTGCATAAAATAATTTTTTCTTAAATAAATAAAGAACCTTTAGGAAAGAATACAAATTTCAGCAATACAATCGATAGTTTTGCGGCACTTTGGTCATGCAGGGGCTAAATACTGCTGTGGTTTCTATTCCTTGAAATATTTATTTATTTACTGCTTTAAACATAGTGCACTAGCGTCTCAAGACGGCGAGGCAGCGTTTGGAACCGAATAAAACAATAATTAACAGAGACCGTTCACGAGATAGAAAAAAATACATTGCTTTTTAAAAACAAATGAACACATTAGGCAAAACATGTCATACAACTATAAATTTTAGAGAACCAGCAACGCATTGTACGTAGAAGTCAGGTAGAGAAGCATATAGGTCGGTGAAAAAGTGGCACAAAAAGTATTTCAACTAATGAGCACATTTAATGCGCACACGTTGTGTTCATATAAATTGCTCTGTGCGTATGCAACGAGCAGTACTTATTTATTAACTTTTTCATTCACTTCTCCAGGCAAGATGCACTTTTTTTCAGCTCAAGCAGGTGCTTTAGACTGGTTCAAAAGATGAAGCTTGGAACTCGTATACTATAAAAAAAGGTAAAATTGTTGTACTAGACTAGGCAATAGAGGAAGCGATGCTAATCTCACCAGCTGCTTACTGTGTCGTAATGCGCGTTAAAACGGCCTGCTCCGGTTTTCACTGACCCTGCCTAATTAACACACAACGTAAACTGTCTGGCTCAACTACGAGGGCTTCATGTGCGCGGCAGTGAAAGCTCATCTAGCTTGTCGTCACGCTTACAGGGCTCATATGTCTGTCCGGTCCTTATGCAATGTGCAATTCTACCATTAATTCAACCAAGTGGCTGTCTGCAGCCGGTCATTTAAAAATATATATCGAAAAATGCAAACGTGCATACAGAATGTCTGACAAAGTTTTAGATTTTTTAACTAGCAAAGGTCTGTTCATGAATAATTGACCAAACCAAGCTCCCGCAATACAATCCGAGGTCGTCTCTACTCGCAGTTACCAAGCGCTATTCATCTAGAGGACATATGCTGCAAATTGAGCCTTCATATATACAGCTCTGCGGGTGGTGTCCCAACTTGTCCTCATGGAGATGCGGTTTATTCCGGTTCCCGTTCCTCCGAAATTAAATTAACTCGAGAAACAGTCTGCCTATTGCATCGCCTTGCAAAAAGCGGCAGAGTTCGTCTACCTGCGTTGTGACCTCGTTATTATAATTTGCCTCAGCTACCCAATCTCGGTAATTTTTTTTCACAGCTGCTTTTGGTGCGGATGCTTATCTACATTAGTGGCCGAGTATTTCATTCTCCTGTCGAATGAAATTTTATGTGAAACTTACCTTTGAACATTTTCTGTAACAACAATGCGGAGTATTTTTTACTCCCTTCTGTTCGCCTCAAGACGGTTGAATCTGAGTCCGGTCTGTCTCCGTTTTTTTAGCCAGCACATAATTTCTGAATACCTTTCTTTTGTTTTTGTTGTACTCCGGCCCATGACCTGCAGCGCGTTAACAGCATCATTAGTAACCAGCGCCTTCTAAAGAAGCAGAGCGTGTAATTCAAATACGGTGGAAGTTGGCCCTTGAGATTTCCAGTTGGTGGATTTCATCTTTGTGCAAAGTGCAAACCTTCCACCTTCCAGAAATAAGTACTATTTTGAAGGGAACGACACAAATGCAAAGGCACTGTGACGACAAAAGAAGACAGGGTAGAACCAGACAACTATTGCTCCGAAACATAACACATGCCAGTAGTAGCTCGAGAATTGCTTCTGCTTCAAAATGACTGCGCAGGACATGTTGCCTTGTTTTTTATGTTAGAAGCCTAGCCTTGTCTATCGGTAGTAATTAGGGTCTTTTTACTTACGACATTTTTTCTTTGTCGTATCCTGCACAATCCCCGACGACAACCTTTTTGTTTTTTTATCAGCTTGCTTGCATTTATTCCTTTGGAGAATTTTTCTTTCTTCTGTGATCAGTTCATTTTGGTTGTCCGCGTGCGCGCAAGGCGCGTGCTTATGTGACAAAGTTTCAATTATTCGGGCTTCGCACAGCACAGCGCAACCAACAAATTGGAATTTTGTGCTTGTTAGTGTTCTGGAAATTGCATGAACAAGCAGCGGCGTACCTGCTATTTCAACCTTGAAAAATCGGGCTGTGCTCGGAGGATGAAACCGAAACGAGGGCGTTATGTTGATGCTCTCATCCAGAGGGCTATTGTTACTTAAGAATTCATAGCTGCTCGCGAAATAACGCCAACAAAACAGTGAATTCAGGAAGCCGATGTCAACTAGGCCTTAAACAACAGTAGACTTGAAAGTTTCGCTTGCGTGTTTTGTTAGCAATAATATGCTCTACTTTAATATGGATACATCCTCATGTGCGATTGTCTTACGACAGCAAACAATCTGTAATCAAACTTTCGACATCATTCTGTTTCGATTTAAACAGTTGAGCGATAGCCGCGAAAGGAAAGTTTAGTGTATGTCATGTGAGGCATAAAAAAAAACAACTTAAAGATATCAACGCGCAGACAAGGTAAGAGAACACAGGGGTCCGTTACTTCATTTATGACGGAAGCCGACAGTCAATAAAACCAGGCAGCATAGAGGATTATTTAAATTAATGGGGCTGGTAAGTTGGAGATTAAGGAGGTGATTGGTATTATTAATATTGTCAAGATAAATGACAAAAATACAGAAAAACAACAATACTGCGAGTGCAGTCCGAACCCACGACCTCCGAATTGGGCGTCGGGTACTCTACAAACTGTGGTACGGCGACGGTGGTCCAATCTTCGGCTTTCGGGCTGTTCATGTGTAGTGCACACAGCGGTCACGACACTCCAAGAATAGTAGCACACATTTGTTTCAACAGTGCGATAAATTATATATTTGCAAGCAGAAGAAAGGTAACATCCCACAGAAGACAGTTTTTATCTGATTTTTTTTTTCAATTCTGAACTTAGACAGGATTTCGGAGCAATAGCTCAAATAGGACAAGGGACAAAAGAACGAGTAGACACACACATAGCGCTGTGTGTGTCTACTCGTTCTTTTGTCCCTTGTCCTGTTTGCGCTATTGCTCCGAAGTATGAACCAACAAGCCCGAATTTCAACGTTGTTAAAGACAGGATCCATTCTTCTTCCAGGCAGGAAGATGATTTAGATCTATGGTTTTGTCAAGAAGCTGAGTAAAAGTGTGTATGCACATAAAAGAAAGGCTGCGGCAGCATGTTACGCAAGAGACAAAAGCGCCGTAACATAAGATACGAAGCAGCTACGAAGCAGCTGTGACAAAAGCAGCTGTAAGATACGAAGCAGCTGTGACAAAAGAGACAGCTGCTTCGTATCTCGCTATTTTTTCGTCACATGGCCTGCCCTTGTTACCACTCAGCCTGCCTAATTAACGCAGAACGTAAGCCCCCTTGCACAAATTTAAGCAAATGCTGCATGCGTGCGGCAGTGAAAGCTCATACATTAGCGTGTCGTCACACTGCAGAATAAAGTTAATTTGTCTGGCCAGTCGTTGTGCGCTGCGTAATACTACGATATGCTTAATGCACTATCTGCTGAGTCTGTTTTAAGGAATTATAAAAAATACAGCGCTGCTAATAAACTGCTCGACGAAGCTTTGATTCATGAACTAAAAACGGTTTTTTATCAGTCATTAATCGAAGCCGAGATTTCACAATTGGATCCTAGGCCATTGTTCAGCGCGGTTCTTTTGCCCTTTTTATGTACGTGAATCGTTCAGCGAGATTAGCCTTCTAATTGCGGTTTTTTGTGAGGTTTCTAATCTCGACATGGTCAGCTGTGATTACCTCCTGGTTTCGATCACTTCGTAAACTTTCTAGAAACCTGATCTGTCCACTGTATCACTTCGCAAAGAATTCGGGGCTCGTCTCCGAGCTTTGTGGATGGTTAGTGATTTTGACAGTTACGGAATGCAATCTTGCTAACCTTGATTCCAGGAGCAGCCACTGAATACAGCTTGATAGCACGAACCAAACCTAGAGGTGTTGCATGCGACTGTCGTATCCGTTTTTATGCGGGGCGAATCATTAAGTCTTTTCTGCCACCACTTCCTGAAGCAATTTTTGTTCGGTTTTATTTTGCCCTACCTTCCTATAGAGCTATATATAATTGATCATGAAGTATTCGCTTTATTTAGCCCATGAATATTTTTGGAATCATCTTCTGCAGTTTTTTTTGTAGTCTTAATTGCGTTATGCCGCAGCCTGACCGTGTTATTGGTAGCCGGCACATTAGGCAGATGCAATTGTCGTAGTTTTGAGTTGTACTATGCTTGGCCCCTGGGACGTTATGGCGGACGTTTCGTTACTGCAAAAATTTAAACCTAACGCCCTTGGATGTTTCAAAGGTTCCAAACAAACTATCAAAGACAGAGAAACTGTGACAAGAGGAGGCAATCTGAAACGAGGCCGCTAGTGCGCTAAATGCAGGACGTTCCAAGTTGCAGCGTGTAAAACGCGTCCGCCTTGAAATGGCAGTGCAAAATATGCAGCCTTCCCTTCGACGTGCAGCTGTCCAGCCTATCCGTGGTGCTTGCTGTTTTGTTTTCCTTTGTTGTGCGCGACAACATGCAGTGAAGCGACGTCTCACTTTAGTTTTCAGCGTTTGAGAACAGATACCCAATCAGAAATTTTCGTTCTTTGCGTGGGGACTTCTTTAGACGTGTTCTCCTGCATCGCCATTTGCATGCTTTCTGGAGAAGCTCGAATGGGTCGGGTTCAAGGAATGCGGCGCTGTGCACGCACTGAAATTTTATTCCTGTTATTTTTTTCTTCAGTGTGGCAAGACGCTTGGCATAGTCTTACAAACCGCGAAATATCAGCCTGCATTAGGGTGATGATATATGAAGAACGTCGGCTCCAAAACGATTTAAAATTTCTGAAGTGTTTTCATGGTGGTATTCGAATTATGAGGTCTATCTTAATAGTTTGCAAAACAGGCAGTGGGTGGCCTATTCCTCTTGTGAGTAAAACACGTTCTTTAAGTTGAAGTTTAAAAATCACCAAACAGAAAATCCACCGGTAAGGTGAATAGTCCTTGAACACATTCTTTCTCGTTCGAACGCCGTTGATTTTGAAAGCTGTTTGCCTAAGTTATCCAGGCATTAGGGTTTAATTGTATGCCACACAGTTTAGCCCTGACGGCACCCCTATAGGCCAAAATTTTTGAAAGGTGCAGAGAAAGGTACTCCATACATTACAGAGATTTATAGACGGCCAATTAATAAACGTCATGGCTTGTTGGTTTTGGCAGACTTCGCGTCCCTTAAGCCTCACATGAATACTGATATCAACCCGATTAGCAGGTTTTAAATCTAAAAGCTGCAGTTCTCACGAGTGTTGATCACATGCTCGTCAATGTGCTAATTTAGTAGCAAATGAATAGCGGTCGGTTATGGTGAGAAATAGCAAGGTAGAGCAGAGGGTCTGGTCTGAAAAAGGCGCTAAAAATTTACCGACACAGATAAGCATGGCTATACAGGCCAAGATAAATTGAAAATCTTTGTAAGAGGTGGTACTTGAGTAGCGGAGCTAGCCGCAGTGATAACGCTTCTCCATTGTCTGAAAGAGCCTTCACTAAGCTTCTGATGCACGCACGAAAATGTGTGAATGCCGAAGATTCGTGATAAGCACAGCCTGTTTCTCTCGGGAGGCTTTGAACTGAAATAGTAGCATTGTTTCATTATCTACGGTATAAAAAGGCGTAAACGCAGTTGTCGCTGACATCTATTTTATGTGATTTTCTTTTTTAAGCTAAGCGCACAGTGTTGCGGTATTTTAGCGCGTCATTATAGAAAGCTTATCTTCTCGGGGCGTAAATACTGAAGGAGCCATTAGGTCAGCGCAAATCATCAAACACGAATTCTATCACTTTAAAGAGTGTAATCATGGAATACATGGGCCTCAAAACCTCAGATGTATTCGATTACATGTGGGCTGCATTTCTCGTCGCTTGAAATTTCTCAATTTCGCACTGCCAACGAGGTATTCTCATTTGCTCTCGACCTTTATTCCTACAGACTTGAGAATTGTTTCAGAATTAACTTAAAGCTTTCGACTGTTGGGCGCTATTACCTGCTGAATGTACTTCCAACGCTTGCAGGAAATTACCTGTCGAGACCAAGGACGTTCTCCGTCCAACGTCGCACACGTAAGCGCTTTCATCCCTACCAAGACTAATTACTTTTCGGCATAATGAAAAACGGGTGGAAAAGTTCTGGCTTTAATTGAAGATGTGCCATTTTTTCCTCTCTTAGTGCGCATTATTTCATGTTCCAAAATCCATACAAACGTGGTCCGACGAAGCAGAGACTAGTTTTACTCCACTAGCGTAATGAAGGCAGGTATAGTTATTGGCTTTGGCTTTGCAAGTCCTCCATAGCGAATGCCTCTTGCGAGGTATTTAAGCGCCTCCTGTGCCAAACGTGAAATTTTAGTTGTGGGCAGAATCAATTACTGAGCGCTCGTAGGTGTGTGTTTTCTATTTCAGAAAATAAAAGAACAAAATTGTACAAGAGAGTAGACTGTTATTTTCGCAGTCATCCACACCAAGCTTTAGACGCTCCAACCTGCGATTGATGGCTGTCGTATTGGAGCCCCATTACCCATCGATATTCTCTCGGGATATATTTTGACCAGCGTAATTTATGGGGCTTCCTGAGAATGCATTTATATCGATGACGGCTACTTGCACTACCACGCGGGCCTTGAAATTGTTTAAAATTTGTCGAAAATATTGCACAGGGTGTTCGTACTGGCACCTCTATGTTTCCTTCAGAAAATGATGATAATCGGATTTTTTTTTTTTCGCATGTGTTTGCTATACCACGAGTGGGCAGAAAAACTTACAGAGACAGAGTGTAGCTGGCGAAAGAAGTTAGTTACGCTGCCTCCTGTCAGGCTTTAAAATTTGATGTTTGATTATGTATTGTGACAGGAATTTTTAAAATTATTGGCGTATTTTAAGAGAGCCAACGAATTTATGAATCTCAAAGGGTTTGTAAAGTAATGAAATGAGAAAAAGGCTGCTGATCAGCTTTCTGCATTGATGCGGCATATCGCACAACACTGTGCCATACCTCAACACCTCAACCTCAAACAATACCTCACGACAGTGTTGTTGCACTGCGCTTGAATATGCATATTTATTTTACCGGCAACCCGTGTAGAGTAAACTTTGGTTTTCAACAGTACATATATAAGATTGAGAGAGCAACAAAATTTTTATCAAGTCTAGTTCACATTCCTGTTACCTGGAGAAGGTATTTGTCGAAAAGAAATTGGATGTTCCTGAGTGCAAATGAAACTTTTCTTTTAGCTGCTTTTCCGAATAAGTAAATGTATATAATCAAAAAATTTTATTTTCAGGAGCCCACCACCTGGAAACACCTTTTGTAAAAGAAAAAAGGCTGAATGCAGGGAATTTATAATCATTTCTCGTATGCCAAGATAAGATCTAACCGCCTAAGATGACAAACTTCCGCGAAATAACAATTGAACTCACCTAAAATTTATCTGCAATATTCTAGTGGCACTATGCATTCAATATAGGCAACAAAACATACTGATGCTTAGGATCTCACTTGCGAAAGTTGGAAAATGCAGAAAAACATCTGCAAAGCAAGGAATGACACTAAAAATGTCAAGGAAAGCAAGTGACAAGGGCACATGAGGTATCGTTCTGGGAGATGCACCAAGGAGAGAGGGAATGCAACGAGGAGCTTTAGGAACTCGAAATAAAGGAACAAGAAGAAATGGCAGCAGAGACGACCTCCCTTTGGTGAGATGGAAAGAGGCCGAGGGAAGATCTCAAGATATGAGCGATGGTGCGGAAAATGGCGGAACGGCCATAGCTACCGATCATCCGGAATTGCGTGCGCTCAGTTTCTATTTCTTGCTTGGTCTCCGATCTCACTTTCCTTGTTTGGCGGATGCTCCCATCCGCTTGTGAGATATAGCAGTACTTCTCTTACAATGTGGGCCTGGCCCTGCAATGCGGACGAAGATGCGTCGCGTGCTCTACGCTTTTCATTTTTTTTATTCCAACCCTACGAGGCGCCTCCCGCTGTACACGTTTGCCCCAAATGCTTTACAGAATTTCTCGAGAATGATTGTTTGGCGAGCGAAACTATACACAACTACGTCCAATTTTACATGACAGTTTTTGTTGCCTCTCTTGAGACAGCACCCGGGGATCGACGCGTGGCGTGAGTGTTTGAAGTTGTAAAAATATTTGTATTCTATGAGCAAACATTTTCCACCCTGAAAACATTCCTTTTCAAAACATGAGACGACAAAGCAGCTGTAAAATTTTTTTTGACCGGGATTGCTTATTCAGATCATTGCTTATTCAGACCATCATCTTATGAAATTCGAGCGAAGCGGTAGCGCTGCTCTTCACTGCGACCCTGAAACACACTTGCCAAAGAGTACAGCAGATTAGGCGCCTATCGTTGCAAGAGACAGCCCACAAGGTTGGGCATCGTACTTTTGGGGCGTTTGCTCTTGTAAACTTGTTCCTTGGTTTTGCGCCGTCGTTGTCACTTTTTGTGCCGGCGTCGGCAGTGGAGGAAACTCAGCAGACGATTAAAAGGAAACTCAGCAGACGAAGTGACAGCTACGCTACATGGTCCCTGCAGATCGCTCGCGCACGAGTCTCGTGCTCGAACTGCACGTAATGGTTAGTGATTCTTGCCGAATACGCCTAACATCCACCGAGAGACATTACGCTGTCATGGAAATTGGGTGTGCCAGGGCATTTGCCACTGAACATGTAGTAGACGGAAGGTAAAAGCATCGGCTAGTTTGCGATATGAATGGAATCTCAAGAAGGTAATTTTGGAGGCACTTCACAATGCACTCTTGTATAAGCCATTCGTCTCCACTGCACTCCTGCAAATGCAGTGCATAACAGCAAGACGCATAAATGAACACACCAGGCAAGAGATATCTGCACTCTGATGTTTTTAATAGTAAGAACTATGAAGGAAGCCACATCTGCAATTGCGCATTCCAGCTGCAGCCAGTCGGCACGTGACACATTGCGAGACTTTTCTTCCTGCTTACCGCACGCAGACATTAACCGCTTTGTCTGGCCCTGCTACCTCTTACGACGAAGGAATGAACGCGTAAACAAAGTTCCAGGTTTTGTCCTTGTCCATAGCCCAAAATATTTCTTGTCATGAAAAATATTCCAATTTTTCTTCCGAATATAGCTACCATCCAGATGAGATGTAGAATCATGAGCATCCAGTGACATTAATGAGGGATGAAATATTTTTGGAGACTTGAGCAAGGACTGTTATTCTATTGTGCTCATTTCGCCGCATAGCGCTTGAAGGTTTGAGTGTTGTTATAGTGGAAGTTAAACACATAACACATATTAAGGCGAAAGCCTTTAATGTCTCATCGTTGTAAGCAGCAGTTGTCGACAGAAATGTCACGCATTTCAATTGGCCGAAACGGTCGTGACGTCACAGTGCGCGAATTTCAAACGGGGCCAATTGTACTTTGGCTACTAACCATGCAACCAATTAAAGGGATCGTTTAGTGATGCTCCAAGTAAGTTTGACTGAGTTTAATTAATTCCATACTTAACCAATTAGTCAAACCTTTCTAGTCAGACCAGATAAATAAATAAAACCGAGTAGGAAATTGGTCGAGCTCGGGAATCGAACCCCGATCTTCGGCGTGCGAGACGAGCATGCTATCCACTCCGCCATGCCAGCTCGATGGACTGGAATGAACAAAAGCGCGTCTAGTGAATACGGTGCCTTCGCTCACTCTCATCCTCCTCCCTTCCCTTCCTGCGAGGTTTAGGTGTCCACCGAGTTATGAGAGACAGATACATTTCCTTTCCTCAAAAACCAATTTACCGACGAGCGACGCGTAGAACCGAATGGGCGATGGCGTTCTATGGACTCCCTGGCAGCTTTGCAAGACGCTGTCGCGTTCCACTCTTAGCGGCGGAGCTTAACACCTTAAACACACATCAGTGACACTTTAGGTCAAAAAAGTGCCCCCCTGAATTTTGACGGGTGTCCACCGAGATATGTGAGACAGTTAATGCGTGATTTCCTTTCCTCAAATACAATTTTCATTTTCTTCATTACGGGCCCTCTCTGTCTTCTTTCACTCCCACTTCCTCGCTTCCTCTACAGTGCGGTTCAGGTGTCCACCGAGATGACACACAATTACTGCGCCATTTCCTTTCCTCAAAAAGCGTTGCGTTCAAAGGGCAAGGCATCGCGCCGAACAGGTGGTGGCGTTCAGTGGACTCCCTGGCAGCGCTACAACATACTATCGCGTTCCACTCCTAAAGGCGAAGCTCAAGCGTCATTAATTAGCAGTTAATTAGTATTGAGGCATTAATCAGTAATTAACCATTAATTAGTAATGTGTAATCACTTAGTAATTAGCACTCAATTATATGTGAGGCCACCAGTGCCACCGAAGCAGCGACAGTGGTACGGAAAACGCTTTCGCCTCTACGCACTTTACACAGTCAAAGTGCCCCCTGAATTTTTTTGACCTGACCATCTCCGCAAAGTGCATGTTGCATACTTAGACGAACGAGTTGAACTACCAGCTCTTCATATAATTCTATAATTCCAAGAGTTACACCATTACCCATCTTTTGGTGTACAGGAAGAAGTATTGGATTTGTTGCTCTAAGCATGAAATGGGTGGAGACCGCGTATATAAAAAAGGAAAACACTAAAACTAGATTTGGCAAGAGATGAAAGCGATGCTTAGCGCGTTAGCTTCTTACTGTATCATAATCATTAGTGCAGTTGGCCTGCGCTTGTTTCAACTGCGTCTGCGTAATTATAACAGCGTGAAAATCATCTGGCGCATCTCTAACAAAAACCGTCCTGTATGCGGCATAAAAAGTAACTCCTTTGCCGAGTAGACGCAATCTTGAATAGAGCTCGTTTGCCTGGATGTTGAACGCGCACAGCGCAATACTACGTTATTTAAAGCATGCCGTTAAATCCACCAAATTTGCTAAGCAAATAATGCAAGGTACAGTACTGGGAGAAAGCGCCTGACAAAGCTTTACAGAGATTAACCAGAAGGTGTCTGAAAGTAACTTCAGTCGCGCTTGAGCAATACAATTTCAGACTGTTTCTAAGCGCAGTTAACGCGTCCTGTTCTTCAATGTAGCACGTGGTGCGAGGTGAACATTCATAGTTAAAGCAATGCACAAGTTTTCCCAACTTGACATCAGGCAGCAGGTGCTGTCTCCCAATTCGCGTTCCTTGAAATTAAGTTCACTCGAAGCCGACACTGTCTGTCATAGCGCCTTGGAAAATTACGTGAGCTTCGCAGCTTCGGCTTCTTAGTGACGCTATCTTATACGTCGTTTGTTTCAGAGGTGACTTTCAACTCAGAACTGAAGGTATCTGAGGTGCATGGTGATGAGTTATGCGTTTTTGTGCGTAGAAAACCAGTGAGTCCCCTCTTCTCCTCCCTCCCTCCTTAAAGAATTCCTCAAGTGAGAATACTTTTCTGTTAATTCTATTAGTGACAATGGTAACGCTTCAACATTGGTATGTGTAGGATTTTCTTTCGCCAGTGTGCTTTCATGCACCCTCCTTTCTTTGTTCTCTCGTTATTTTGTGTTCTTGGCATGTCGAAGTTATCACTTGGCTGACCACTTTCGCTGACATAAGGTTGTGGCGGAATAAAAAAATGCAGTAAACTTGGCCCAATTGTACGCGTAATCAATTTATTTCTGTCACTTGTTCAACAACCTCACAACTTAAGCAGTCCACGGCAGGTATAGCGAGGTAATTGATGCGAGAACGCCGGGGCTGATTTGAGGAATGAGACGATCCACCTTATGTTTCTGTACGCAACGACAAACAAGTAATAAGCTTGTGCGTGATTAACAATGCGTACTCTATCCACAAACACAAACAGACAATCAAGCAAGAGACTTCAGCGATTCCTGCAGAAGCTTTTTCAATGACCTCTATGCCATGAGGAATTGTACCAGGGCGGTGCATTAAATCTCATCTAATGAGTTCTTCAGAGAGCAAGTGGTAACGTAGAGCATAAATCTCAAGTTTGTCTGTGCCATAAGCATTGTTATACTTAGTCCCTAGAGGAGACACATGTGATGCAGTAGAGAATTTTTAGTTCTATTATCCAGGTCATTGCTAAATAGAGATTTTATTCGCCACTGAAGCGCAGCCAGAGTTTTATTTTTATTTTTGTTCTTAGAGATGCTTTGCTTGCATGACGAGACAATGTGCAGCGAGTTAGCAGCTATTTGCGCTTATATTTTATACATTTACACAGAGACAGAGGCGGCCAGTGAGGGCCGTAAAAAGAAATAACCTCCCGGCTTTTGCTATATGGAGGAAGAAAATGTGCAGAAAAATAAGAACACATGACGCGGAAATACCAAAGAGAATGGCAAGCAGCCGAAGAGAAAAAGTTCCACCAAAGAAACCTTTGAGTGAAGCACCGAGGGTTAAGGGAGAAACGACAGCGGAGATGACTTCGCTTTCAGCAAATGAAAGCACGTCGAGAAAAGATTTAAAGGTATGAGTGTTGTTGCGGCAAATGGCTGTATAAACACGAACGCAGATCCTCTAAGAATGCACCATCGCATTACCTGGGCCATGCTTCCTTGTCAGTTAAGCGGCTTTCTTTTTTTATTTGGCCGAATGCAGCCTTATTCTTTAGATTTTGTAGTGTCTTCCTCTAAAGTAACATCAGTAGGCTCCTTAGTATTGTGCTGAAGCAAGTCCTTCCTGACCCGAAGTTACACGTAACTTCTTGTAGGCTTCTCTGGGACTAATAGCCTCACACGAGACGCGTACTGACTAAAAACTCACAAGTGATCCTCGATGGATCGTTTGACTGCTTTAACGGCGGATGTTCATTATATCCGATGTTAAAACGCTAAAATTACGTTATATCTGAGATTGTACACTTGTGTTCAATATATCTGAAGTAGCATACTAAAATCGCTTTATCCGACGTCAACACACGAATGTCGTATATCCGAGGTTGAATACTAAGTTCCGTTATATCCCGAGATCGTATGATAAGTTCGTGTAGGTTTTATAAAGATGGTTCGTAACCTTTTGTGCAGGATCCCACTTTCCCGCTGTTGCAGGTGGGCGACCAACTGTTCTTGACCAACGGCGCTCGGCATTTTCGCTTACAGAAACCTTTGTAATACTAAGGCATTATTAAGGTGCCCGGAATAAATTTCACCATGAAATTGACTGCTATTTGAGAAAACGCTGCCTTATAACAACATCAGAGCGAAATTATTTCTCAGCCTCACATTATGCCGTATCTGTCTTAAGCTTTATTTACTTATGTATAACAGTGAATCGAATTCATGTGCCCATGTTTAGAAGGCAGTTTTTAGCCGCAACGCTTAAAACTCATTTACCAACCCTCTTGTTATGGTATCGTAATTGTCGATTATATATCGACACTATTTAAATCTACTCAAGCGTTGAGTGAACTGATTTGGGTAGACGGAATCACTGGCCCCTTGGCTGCGCAGGGATTTTATTATACAAGACTTTTTTATGCAGACGTTTAAACGCACAAAATATGCCATTGCAGTAAAAAGTAATTTCCTTTCCGTGTATTTCACATAAATAATGTTAACAGCGCCCGAATATACCAGCGCGAATATTTGAGGACCATTGTTTGCCTCTTTTCGTGAATGTCTTTTTCCGTCTGTTACCATAGAGTCTACTAAAAACCGCAACTTCACTCATGGCGATATCACGCATCAGTTAATTCATTTGTTTCACTCGGCCTGCATCCAAAATACCAGTTCCTTTACCACTTTTGGTAATTATGAGCATCCGTACTTATTGTGAAGCCACGAGCTTTGCTTGACAAAACTGAGTACACTTTCCCTATAAAATACGCTTGCTGCTGTGCAAAGGGATAAATAAGAAACGTACAAGCCAAATGCATTATTTGAAATTAGAGATGGAACAAGAACGCTTTTTCTAGACGGAAAGTGGATACACAGCTGACAGAATTAATAAAACAGCTGTGCATCAAGGAGGAATTTTCTCCTAGAACGGAAAGCTTGCAATAATACATGTCCTCCTCCCCCCCCCCCCCCCCCCCCCCTCCTCCGCTACCGCAAGAAAAAAGGCAATTGATGAGCCATCATGTTTGAACATCAGTACACCAAATGAGCTGATTACAGGCTTTATGGTACTCCTCTTGAACTCAGCATTGCGATGAAATGATTCAGCGGAATTTGTTACAGTACTGAAAGACTAGACGCCTCCAAAACAACATATGAAAGTAGAGACAGCTGAACGTCATCTAATTTACAGAAGTTCAAGCTGCCATCGCGTGTTGAGCTTCGTGGCGTTGGTTTAGTGTACAAGGTTTCCTTTAAAGCAGCACATACTATCCCCGAAAATACAATAATTAAAAATTTTGCCAGATTCTCCGATGTAAACATGTCTATTTCGGACATAACAAGAGCGCTCCTACGCTGGAGAGGGCGCAAACAAAGTAACACCCGTAAACACGACAAGAAAAGTTCTCAATTCACGGAACCGGGAAAATGGACGCTTAGATCTGTCCTTGGAGAGTTTACGTAGGAAATTTCCTCACCCAGACGCGGAAAAGCAAAAACCCTCATAAAATGCGCACGAAAAAGACAGCAGCAGGCTTGCCGATCGGGAACCGCAGTGGGGTAGTTTTCCACAGGGCCTTCAGTAAATGAAGTATAAAAAGAAAGTCTAGCAATAAAAAAGTCAACAGGATTTCGGCCCATTGCTCTAGTTCGCGTGCTATTAGCGACACATTCGGCGCGCGTTGAAGTCTAGGTGTGTCTCACTTCCGGCGATCAATGAACTACGAAGCATCAATTTCTTAATGAAGGAATCGAAACAACGCGCTTGTGACAATGGCCCAATGTTGTGTCCATATTGCAGGTGAGTGAAGGAAATTTTTGAGGGGCTAGGCAATGCGTGGAATGTTTGCTCTTCGTACTACGCTGAAATATCAGGTTTATGCAGACAAGGCTATAGGCATAAACAAAAATACTCCACGAAGGAGTTTTCGTGGCGATCAAAGTATACCAAGTATAGAAAAGTGAACATTCTGGCAGATTTGAATATCTGGTCGGGTTTTAAGACACGTCTTCAACCAAAAGCATTAAATTGAAACGCCAAGTTCCGGAGCCGGCTCGGCTGCTTCTTCGGGGGTGAATGGGAGCTGCAGCTAGCGTCTTTAGGTATGCATGGAAGGAAGCTGAAGGTGAAAAGAACGAAAGCTGTGATGCGAAAAGCGTGGGCGAGGAGGTTAGGGGGGTGGGGCTTAAGGCTGTGAGTCACGTTGTCTGTCTGTGGGGACGTGGCATCAAATTATTGTTTTTGTTTCGAGATGGGTTATCATTTATTATAAAACTTCATCTATGCACGTTATCAGATGACAGCCGTAAGTTTTTTGCTCGTTTTTGTAGCGCTCACTGATTCTACACGTGTGGAGGAAACTTCAATAGAAGGGCTTTAAAATCAACACTCAGCATATATTTGTCCTTCGGTTTCTTCTGGCCCCCAAAGAAAAGTATAGTTTTTACATTCAACTAGGGTCATTTTCGGGATATACAACTGTTTATTTTGAGAACCTACCTTAACATTAGCACTGTATTGCCTGAATGCAATGTACTTCCTGCCCTGGAAGTGTGCGTAATCGGGGCGAAGTAATTGTTTCAGTGAGCAATATTGTGCCCAGAGTAAGCATATACCAGGAATGTTTGCACAGAAGTGAAAATTCGCTCTGATTTTCGACTAGCCCTCTAAAGACAGTGTGATGATCAACCATGATCGTAAAAGACATCCACATAAAAAAAATTATGCTTCAAAACTACTTGTGTGATTATCGATATTAGCTGTAATGAAAAAGATCTGTAAGGACGCTTAAATCTGCAGAAAAGTGTTGATGTGGCATTTAGCGTGCTATTTTGATTTTAGCGCCCCATAAGCTGCAAATGAAAGGCAGAGAGGGGGATGGGGGATAACTGCTGCAGAAATATAAAATCGGCAAGTGCCGAAGGCTACTTCAGACATATTCAGGCAACGCTGTATCATGACTTGCTGTCGGGTAAGTTCGGGGTACTGATACTCGTGCTGCACTTTCAACCTAAGTATGAATCTTCAAGCTCTTCATTTAAGTTTTCAAACTAACCATTTTTGTTTATTTAGTTTATACCGTTGTCGAACATCTTGGTTTCATCCTTTCGTAATCGGATTTATTGTTCACTAGTTGAAATGCCTTTTGATGTCTCTAGAATGGAAGTGGTTTGTGGCCGTTGCACAGTCTAGCATATTGCACGCGGAATTTCAACCCTTTCTTTGAATTTTTCCTACCGCTTTCAGAAAACACCATTCCCTCAGCTCTCCTTCCTTATCCTCGCATTGTAGCTCAAGTATTCTGTGCTACTGATCACGAAAAGTATTACATTCTATTGAAATTATTTTTCAAAGCAACCTGCAAGTAAAAAGCTTTCTACCAGTCGTACATAACGAATTCAGAAATGCTAGACTGTAAAAGCAACAATAAACAAACTAGGAATGAGAAGCTGAATGTCTGGCAAATAGAAACAAATATGTTCGATTGAAACTTTTTATGAAGTTGCAATGAAGTTTCTTTTTGTAACTGTGTCCAGATTGAATGCCCACTGAGTGCTAAACGGCAAAAATTAAAGATTCTGCGAGCGTGTTGGAGAGCGATTTTCGGCGTCTTGAAAGCTTGCTGAAACATGCACCACGAAGGTGATGTCGCCACATGTTACCCACAAAAATTTACTGCCTGCCTGTTTCTCTCTTAATGTTTGCTCCTTTCGCATCCTAGTGCTCCCAGGTAAGCGCTTTCTTAGGGTGGTTTAGTTGTGGGTTATGCAAAAAATAATTACGTTTGTTATAGACCGGGGCTTAAACTCATGCTTCTTGCGTCGCTCAATTCTGCGAAACTTGCGAGGAGGTCTGTTTAAAATTTCAGCCATCTGGAGTATAAAAGCATCAAACCAATCTTAAGAAAACAGGTTACTCTTTGGAATTGCAAGGCCTTCCAGGAATGATAATATTTTCCTTGCAGAAAGATACAGTAAAACGGTAGAGAAAAAAAAAGGTGCAACCGCTGCATCGAATGCCTCACTTTAACAGCGGGCAGGAATTGGGATGTTGTTATATTCTCCCAAAATAAACATTGATAAAATTAATGGGCACGAAGGAACACAGAGATATAGCGAAGGAAATGTGGAATAATATGTTGCTACCGCCATGACCTGAAACACTAGGCAAAACGCAGAGGAAGTGTTGAATGTTTCTGAAATACGCAGGAATGCGTATGTTTTTTGTGTTTAGCCACAGCAGCGAATTGCCCCGAAGTGGTTTTTTCTTCCTGTCTATTTAAGGCAATGTGCAGTTGTCCATAAAACAACTAGCAGTCTTCGCGTTTCGTCTAAACAGTTACAGTTTACAGCTGGCCCGTGTACATAGACCATAATTTTTTCTTCTTAGAGAAAAGATGTATAAATCAATTTTTGATAGTTCAAGGACTTTGTTTTAGGTAGTGCTACTGTTTTCAACTTCTAAAGACAACGAATACAGAACTATAGCATTTTCGATTATTCATCGTGAACCATGGGGAGGGAAGATATTAACTGTTCGCTTATTTTCACTGCTTCCCCTTCTAACGCAGTGCCGGCCTGTAGAAGCTATAGCGCTGATTTCATGACGACAGAAAAAGCAGTGCACTCTGTCTACTTTTAGCAGCTGTTAGCATTATCTTCCTCGTAGCCATGGGAATGTTTTCGTATGGAAATGAAGACTCTTCATACTTCCCCGCTGTGCTTTTCTTCAGTGTCCGTGTTTCGGGTTGTTTCAGTGATTTATTCGGGCACTCTATCTGAAAGGAGTCGCGCGTTCGCCCTGTCCTAGACCTAGTGAATACGTTTTGTCACTGACGTCTACGCTCTGGTGACGTCGTTATGCAAATAGGGCGGGTCTGACAGTCGACAGGAACATGGCGTGGTAGCCGATGAACGGCTTGGTGTCTCTTAACACATAACATCGTCTGTTTTGCCTTTCAAACTGCCTGCTCTCCAAGCAGCTGTATTCTCTTTTATTGGACTTGGATTTGAATAGCAAAAAACCAATTAAGAATGAAAAAAACAAAAACGTTAAAGAAACGAATGCTCCGGCAATATTTGTGCGCATTTGTCAAGGGGTGTCTATCTGTATTGTCTGCTTGGTATTGGGAGTAAACATCATTTTTTACGATATTCTTAAAGCATCCTACGTTAGAAGCATTGAGAAATCCTTATTAGGCGCTTAGTCGTTGTCAGACTATTCCTTCCATGGTATGCTTTCTTTTTCTTTCGACTTATCTACAAAAGATAAAATCGCTCTCGTTTCGTGGCCGAAAATGTCGCTGCATCCCGCACAACTTATACAGGCTCACACCGCCTACCCTCGGCACGCATACAGACAACGGGATATGAATGTTTTTGCTATCCTCGTCCCTTCTGTTCATTTGTTTGTTCCTCAGGACATTGCATGGCTACGTATATTGTGTAATACTGAAAAAGTTATCTACCAAGCTTTCAGGTACAAAATATGAAATGCTGTTTCTGACTAAACTGGGAGGCAAGGTGGGGGGGGGGGGGGGGGGGGGGCTAAAATCTGTTTTTGACGCATGAAACATCACACGCATGTTAAGGCGTGCTGTTTTCGCAGAAAAAGCGTCCAAATTTAAGTTGGAACTCGAATATGAACCAGCAAATCATGGCTTGTCTCAGCATACACAATAAATTTAATAGTACGCTTGTCTGTGCACCAGCCAATCAGGGGTTTGTCCCGTCTTAGTTCCTTCTTTGCCCCCTGTGTCTACATTGCAAAACGTCAGCATGAACACGCCTACACATGGTGTGCTACTTTCGAGCTTCTTGATTCTGCACCTTCATTCACTGTCAATTTGCTATGCTTCCCTCTCTCACGCGCGTCTCAATGTTATTTGATCTGAAGAGTACTCCAAGCGGTGACTGGGCCACCGTTAGACGGGACGAACACTGAGAAACGAAGTCTGCAAGTAAGCACACACATTGCTACATCATTGCACAAACCAACTGCGCACATTCTCTGGGCCTAGTTCGCTGCTACTGTGTTCCTTTTCCTGTATGCGATCTTAAGCCTTGAGTGCACCACTCTGACCCGATGGGAAAAGTCTGGATGAATTATGCATCGCTGTGGTCGCCGCTAGAACGGGAAACTGCATTCGGCAGCTGAGGGGGAATGGGCGCTACCGGCATGGAGAGGAGGTGCCCTAGGTGGTTGAGCCTGAATTTGTATGATTTATGTCACTGCTTTGTCGTGCCGTTTAACTCCGCGCAGCGAGCAAAAGGCAGCAGCATTAAGTTTCTTCTAGCTTGATGCTTCGCCGGATCCTTTGCAGAATATTTCTTGGGTGCTTTATTTATTGATATGATTCGATATCGCACACGCTTTTTCTTCGGCGCAAATTGTGTCTCATAGCGTGTCTTATAGACCGGGGTTAAAAGCTTTAGTCTCAACAAGCTGAAGTGTGCCATCAAATAATTATCGGCGCTAAAATTCGAGGACTCTGTGACCACTAGCTAAGACTAGCTGTTTTACTAAATTTACGCTGATAGCATTCATTGCCCGAAACTAAACAACGAGTGAAGCACTCTTTGAGTGAAGCACCCTAAAAAAAATGTTGAAGTTACCAACACGCCATCTAAATGTGCTGCGACTTTCAGTGCTATATGAAGTCTAGATCGCCTTTCATAATTATGACCTTCGTTTCGAAACAGCGAGCAGTGCAAGGATTGCGCTTAGGCAGAAGAATGTCACTTCGTCGTTTTCGACAACTGGCTGGCCTATACGAGGATGAAAAACAAAAGTCACTGTCGAAATGTAATTACGCCTAGGGACTGAATTTGCAGCACCCCCAGGATACCTGTTCTGAAATTCTTCGGCTCTTTTATGTTTCTAACAATCACCACAGTCTTGCTGAATGCTCTGAGCGAATGATTGGGAGTGGCATATTCATCGATCAACGTCATTTTCCTCTTTATTATGATGAACATATTCAGCTCTCTTCATCCCAATTTTTCGCCATGCGTCTGCTTGCAAGAAATACGTTCCTGGTGCACAGAGAAGCATAAATTTGATGTGCTCCTGGTCACTTGACGTATACTGTAACTTAAACTGAACGTTTTGATGCAAATTTACAACTCCCTCTTTATGAAGCCCAATAATGCTCATAGATAGGTGATTTCAAAAGTTACATTGGTGAAAAGCTGTCGAGATTTCAGGGCTTTACTAGTTATACATCGCAAGAGAATAGATGGTTTGCGCAGAATATGCAAAGAAATTAAACCACCTGCTCGCTATTCTATGTTCTTTAACCTTTCATAAAAATACGTGTTGTTAAGGTTTGTGTGCGCTCGAATAATTTGACGTGGAAAGTTGATAGAAGGCACAAAATTTTGCTGTTTCTCAACAAAGATGGTATAAATAAATTCGAAGCACTACACTACGTCTCTCAACGCACATGTGTTCCTTGTGGGTGTTAAATAGTATATATCACTACCTTTAATGACAAGTCAGCTCTAGGCACAGAATCTTATAAGTTACGAAGTTTTAAACTTCTGCAAACTGAGAAGTTGTTTCTTGAACCGGCAATGCTCAAATTCGTGCAGATTTCAAGCACCTGCAGCGGGAATGATTTATTTGCATTTCCAAGACTTATTGTCCCACAAAGCCATCAAAGCAATGTAGGTGTATATTTTACAAAGCTTGGAATAGCTCCACAACCAGGACATTCCAAAGATTTAAGATTTAAAACTAAATCACGAACATCGTTTTCTGTCCCTGCCGCTCGCTTTCATCTGAAAACCACGGAGGAGCCGCGAAATGAATGTCTCCATTAAACGCGTCATAATTCCAATTGATTTCCGCTCAAAAATTCACCGCGAGAACACCGCAGAGAGTTTTATAACTTAAGCGTCTTCATATTGGGAGGTAAAAAGCATATACATAAACCCACAAGAACTCCGCTAAAATTCACCCTAACATTGACAATCTTGCTAAGTGCGTAATCCCTTCTTCCTGACTGCTGCATATATTTTGTAATCAAAAAGCTCCAAATGAACAGCCAGGGAATAAATTTACACGTGGCGTTCTTTAACTTTCTGTATCGCAAAGCAAAGAAGGCAAAAACGAAATTTGTCGATATTTTTGAGCGGCAACTACCCGCTTGCGGACATATGTCTAAAATGAAAAGCTTCCGCATTCGTAAATGTTTATATCACCTATTTATCGGTAACTCCACACCAATTTGGTTCGCGAGTATATTAACCCCTCCTGAGCGCGCAGTATGCCGGAAATTACTGCTAGAAGCAAAAGAACAAATCATTCACCACGTAATTCTAGAACTTATAAAATAATGACACGTGATTAAACATTGCTAGTTCTGCTGACAAGTTGGCTAAAATTCCGGGTTCTGGCAATAAAACCGTTACCTAAATTTTTGAGCTGGTTGACAAGCGTACGAAGAAAAAGCGCTGCAAGAACACGATTCAATTACGGACTGACAAATCTATGTGCATATGACAGAGCATTCACTCAAGCTTTATTATAACATCAGGCTTTCTGGATAACAGTGGCTGACTACACTGAATGCGGTGGCAGTGAGGACAGAGAAAACTAAGTGCCTGTAATCAAACATTCACCGAAGTTTTGCTAGAATTCCAGATTCACTCAATAAAATTGGCTGACTGCACTCAATGCGGGTGTGGACGAGTATAAGCGGAAAATGCTCTATAAAAAGGCGCATGATATCATGACAAAAAAGAAATTAAGTGCGTAGAATATTACATTCAGTCAGCAAATGTTCAGCATACTTGCTCTTAAAAAGCCTGATTTCTCTGAAACGAAATGTGTTAGTACTAGAGTGCTTCTGAAATATAGCGCGAGAAAAGCGCATAACTTCTTTGGGCGGAATATCGTAGAGTCATTGACTCGTAAGCGTGGTTCGCAAGGAAGAAAAAATTTAAACGCGATTCTAGTTTTGAATACCCTTTACTGACACTTACCTTTCGAACATACCAATAACTCTCTAGAAGATGTTGATTCTTTTGTCCATGTGTCTCAGACTACTTTCAGTGGAAACGCATGCGCCCTCTGCTGAGTTCTGTCTGTGCTGGGGGCGCACGGCCTTAAGGCTCCACACAAGTACCTTATATCTTAGCACCTTGCTATTTTGACGCGAATTTGCACCAGTATTTGTGACGACTCTGAGTTGTACCAAGTCTCTTCCAAAAGCGCAGTTGTGTGTGGTCATACCAACACAGTATCTGTGCTTCAATAAGGCAGTCTTTTGATAGTCTCAGCCAAAGGTAACTCTAAACGCTTGGCACAATTACCCGCATAGGCAGCCTTGAAGTGTCAGATACTTTGTGTTCTTCAGTAACTGTCATTGCACCGTCCAGAAATTTTACTTTTATAATGGAAGAAAAAGAGCCCAAAAACATAGCCACGATGAAGGCCCACAAACAACTCCACGGGGGCTGTCCCTTTTGTTACTGCATTTTTCTGTGTCGTTCTTTCATTGCAATTATTTTCTCATCTTAGCTTCAGGTACAACCAAGAAGCACTTACAGTAACTTATATCCAAATATATTTTTACATTTCTTGTACACTGCAGGCTGACTGGACATTGCAATATCCGAACTAATAAATCACTGTGCACAAATTTTGATGCTGTAACTAGTAGTGCATGCAGAATCCCCTACATGTCATATCATTAGTGCAGTCAAACAGGAGAACGCTAGTAATAGTCCTCCACTCTGGTTCTCTTACTATAGCGCTCGGTTAACTGCCCAAAGTAAGCTTAAACGCTCGAAGCTCGAAACATTCATCCTGCGTGCTGAGAGCCAGCTAGTCATCCCCTCTTTCCGGCTACAGTTTTGTCATAAGTGATGTGCCTTCTTTGAGGGACCAAATTTGACTGGGAGCCTCGCCCCTTCTCTTTTCCTTTTCAGTCCTATCATCCCTCTTCCCCATTGCAGGGCAGCCAACCAGAACACCCTTCTGGTTAACGCTCCTGCCTTGCCTTCTCCTCTTTAACACTCTCCCGCTCTCGGTGCTTCCTTGTTTACTCCGTGCTTGTTACCTTCAGAAAGTATTTCACATCAATGTTGTCTGGCCGCAGCATAGGAAGATATTAAAATATTGTCACGTTGTAGTGACGGCAGGCCAGCGGTGAGGAATACAGCAACAAGACTTGCAAACGAAGCTCTTTATTTGGGCTGACTTGCGCCCGCAAAAGAACTGAATCACTCGGCGGCAGCGTAAGCAACAAACGTGCTCGTCGGTCGTCGAACTACGAATGCCCGCCGCTCGCGGCATCGCTCAATTTAAAGCCGGCAAGGAAACTTCCAGATAACAGGTCAAGATCATCTACGGTAATCCGGAAAAACCTAGATGCAGCCTTTCATGGCTGCGAACAATCGAGATTAGTCTGGTCGCTTCTCGCGTCACGAACAAAAGTGATAACGACCCTTTCCTGCTGCCTTGAGCGTGAACGAACAAACACTGCAATGATACGTGGCAATATAAAGTACGTGTTATCTGCGAGAGCATCACGCTGCCTCTTGCAGTAGGGTAACCCCCATAATACGTGGTTACTGTACAGAGAAAGACGGAAGGCACCTGGATGAGACGCTGCGTACAATTCCGTACGTTCAAAGCATAGTCGCTAACAAGACTGCTTTAGTCGTCGGGGTCCCGGGGAACGCTTATGTAAACATATCTTACATTCGAGCAAAAACTCGTTGTTATATGATACCTCGAACCACTTATCTCGCAGAAATACAGATTCCTTGCGGGTATTTGCATAACAGCAATTTCAGTAGCTGGCGAAAGGGGGTTGCACTGTTGCGAAACAAACGTCTGCAGTTTATCCTTCCTGAATGCGAAAACACTCCGTGGATCATGGGGTGTTTTGCTATTTCCGCCTACAGGGGTGATTTTATTATTCCAGTGAGTGCGATTCTCCCCACGTCTGGTTCTAACTTTAAGCAGATAAAAACGACAGGCAAAGCGCTTATCTAAGGCATATAAGCTTCTTTTCTATCATGTCAGAAGAAGAAGAGGTTTAAAAAGACTGTTTTACGCTTCTTTGGAATAAGTGCACCCTGTTTGTGCGGGCTCTACATTTCGACTGAAAATGTTTTCGAAGCGGTAGCATGTAACATGATTCCATAGAAACATCGCGGTAGTGGGAGCATAAAAGCATGCAGAGCGCGTCAAGGCCAGTTGTCTTCCTTTTCATTTGAAAGATTTGTTGTGTTCACAAGTTTTTCATTGAAAGTTGTTACTAATGAACGGCTCGTGAGATGAACTTCACGAGCTTTTAAGTGTTAAAATAGCTACAAAAGTGCTCATAGGTGTCGTGTATCGAAATCCGGCACTTTATCTTTTTAACTTGTAGGATGGTTTTAAGCAGACAAAGTAAAATTTGCATTGCATAAGAGATAACTGCCCTCGCATCTGGTTGCGCCACAATGTGCTGCTCTACAGAAACTGACCTGCAAACAAGCCAAATCTGGAATCCGGAGTTTGAGGAATAATATAGTGCTTTAAAATGTAAACAGTTTCTGAAGAAAGCCGCCGCGGTGGCTCAGTGGTTATGGTGCTCGGCTGCTGACCCGAAAGACGTGGGTTCGATCCCGGCCGCGGCGGTTGAATTTGTTCGGAGGAGAAATTCTAGAGGCCCATGTACTGTGCGATGTCAGTTCACGTTAAAGAACCCCATGTGGTCGAAATTTCCGGAGCCCTCCACTACAGCGTCTCTCATAGTCTTAGTCGCTTGGGGACGTTAAACCCCATAAACTAACCAACCAACCAACCAGTTTCTGAAGAAAGCATGCAGATGTGCGTCGGTTGTTTTTTTGAAATGACATACAAACAAATACCTAACCTATTTGTGTAACCACAATATACATGTCACAGTGCGAAAGTTGGAAGAAAAGACATCTAGCCGGTAGGCGCCAAGCACACTATCTACGAATTCACGACTGCGGTCCTTCACAATGTTGCTACAGCCGTGGCATTCAAAGAGTTTTCGGTTCTGAAATATTTTACTGCGCTTTTTATTCCTGATTCATGACCAAAACTGTGTAAGTGGGTGCCCAGAAGGGCAAAATTTAAGTTTGCAGAATTCACCTGCAACTAGGTGGACAGCTGGTATTTCGTTTGGAATGTCATCTTTTTACTGCGATAGCACTTATAGTGGCCATTACCCGCATTTGCCCGTTGCTTGTTTGTTTGTCTGTCCGTCTAAAGTCTGCTTAGTGGCAGGCTGCTGACCTGCCCTCCGCGTCATGGGGAACATGCCATGTGTATACGAATACTGCCCACAGTGGAAGCGCTCCACCATGGCAGGTGGTAAGTCAATTAATGACTGGTCCCATTATCGCAATCTGTACAAATGCCATCCGTGGACCGTGAACCCGAGCGCTGCAATTGAAGTGAAAATGGAATTGATAGAGCTCCTGATAATTCACAGCTTTCTCACCCTTTAAGGCGTTGCAGTTCATATATTCTTTTAGTTTTCTAATGTTGTGTTTGTACTCCGCACGGAGAAAGCACACATAGAGTGGTTCCAGATGAAAGGCTCTATATCGCTTGCTATCTAACATTTTTCAATCATAAGGATATAATTAACAGACTTTACTTTACTGACAAGAACAACGCTTGGTTGGACGAGTTACCTACTTTCATTGGTGTTTCTAAGATCTGCACTCTCGCTAGTGAAAACCTAACTTCCATAAATACGAAATTAGGCGTACGGCGTTTTATTGCAGTGTTTCAGTTTGGAGGCCCAGACGAAAGACAAAATAGACACGCAGTGGAAGATTATGAACTTCTCGGTTTGCGTCTGCACGGAATAAATATAGCTAATATGAAGAGTAGAGATTTATCTGGTGCATGTTGCCAGAATACTAACTGTGGGCAGTTCCTGGCTCCGCATACGGTGAAAAAAAGGCCATGTAAAATACAAAAAATTTTACTGTTCTGTGGCTATATTTAGAAATTAAAAGGTGAGCTATTAATATCTCAATTTGATGCGAGGGGAATTAACTTTTATCGATTGCATAGCGATGGCCATAACCTCTGAAGATGAAAACGCAAATGCTGCGGAGTTGTTCCTTAACCAGAATTCTTGATCTAGTCGCGTCCGCGGGGTAAATCCTGTGATCGTTGTCGCTGGCGCATATAATGGGTGTTGTCAAAACCAGAGCCAAATAAATTAGGAGAAGTTTAGGATTGAATTGTTTACTCTGACTTCGACCGGTTAAAGCTGAACTCACTGTTGTGTTCTCGCAGCCTGTCGTTGAGGCATCTGCCTGTCTGGCCTATGTACTTCCGGCCGCATTTCAACGGAATGGAATAGACTGCATTCTTTTCGCATGTGACATACTGGTTCTTATGCTTCTTTTTACATTTTATGGCTTTTTTTTTGGACGAGGGTTCACGCGATTACACAGGTTTGATAACTTGTCGGGAGCGGAGAACACTAACTGCACCTTTGCACGGCTCATTATCCTCTTGAGGTTGTGGGAAAGAGTGTGGCAGTATGGAATAACCATCACTTTTTGTTTGTTTCTGTTTCCATTCTTTGAAACAGGCCAACTGCAACTGAACCAACTGAACCAACTGCAATATTTCTATTAGCCATACTGTCTCCTATTTAAGAGATAACTCGCTTTGTTTGTTGTTGTCAGACAAAGAAGGAGGGTTTGCCGTCCTACCTAAAGCCACCTTCGACTCTAAGGCCTCTTCGGCCATTAACTCCGTCTTTGACTGTGCTCACTGTTTCCCGTGCGAACACTGTCAGAAACTGGAAGGGAAGAATGTTGTTACACCTTTAATTGCCGTTAAAGACTGTGCTACAGATACCTGCCGAAAAGTCTTTTCTTAAGAGTCATAACTGGCGCTAGTACTTCGCCACTGTAAACATTAGTTATTTGATACCTCAAAAATTTCAAACATTTTCCACCGTGTGGACAGTTCGTATTTCAACGTCTTAATCGCCAATGAAGAACACGTTTGGCAATTTTCTGCGCTCTGAAAATCCAATGTAATTTTCAGTTACAGTGCGAGTACATATTCGTCTTTTGGGAGCTCAATTTTTTTTGCCTTGCCGGATATCCATCCGTGCAGACTATAGACCTTTTGAATAAGTGGTAGACGGGCGCCGCCATAAGGGGTGCTGGGCTGTGCTCATAGTACAGGAAAGAGTTGCGTGCTCAGCTTCCCCAGTTCTGCCCACAGGCCAGGAAACCGGTTTTCCTGAGGTTTCTGGAAAAGTGTGTACAATTTTTTTTTGTGTGTTTCACAATTACCCATCCTAGCACGTTCTGTCCGAAATCATGACATGGTATACGCAAGAAACGTACTGGCGCTAAAAGACGGAGGGACACACAGAACTCAGTACTGGCGCCAACTTCCAACTAAGTTTACTCATGGAAAGAATCACTTAATAACCACACGAGCAGGAAAGAGGATGAAAGAAAAACACATAAAAGTAAAACAGATAAAAGGGTGGTTTAACGAAGACTCAGCCTTTTAACGCCAGTACACTTTTTGCGTAAACCATGTCATGCTACAATAAACTAGTTCAAATCAAAGTCTTGCTCTTCGAAATCATTCGTACTGTCATGATGTTTTTTTTGTATACTTTTTTTACAATCAAACACGCAGATTGCTTCCGTGGCAGTCGCACACTAGACCGATTATAGCTGTTAATGCTTCCACTGAAGGGTGTCTGGATAGCGGAGTTTTTATAGTGCTAATATTGCGCATATGGCTTTCATCATACATGTGCTGCTCGGCGGCTCGCGCAGCAGGGCGGAAGACAATCAAGAATATGCTTAAAAAAAGCACTGGCGATGCTTCTTACAAGAACAGCATTCGCTGCGCTGTGCCCATCTCGTGACTAGCGCAGTAAAAACATCCTTGCAGTTATTTACTGCGAACTCTATACTAGGTGCGAGAACTGGTGAAAATTTTTGTTTTTCATAGGCATAATTCCGCCCCGTGCTCTAGATACCAAGTGCGTGCTATTGCTCCGTACTCGCAGGTAAAAAGCACGGGGGCTTAAAAGCGAAGTTAGGTAAATGTACCCAGTATTAACACATACAGTTTGGAACTAGGTGATGCCAGATCTTAAAGGTGAACATTCAGTCAAACACTGAAGCGCAGTTATTCTATCTCAGGCAGTGACTTCACATAGAGAGTCCATTTCTCCTGCTGTTACCATCACCTACGTTTCCATCTGGTTATAACGATCGAGCATTAAAATTCAGTTTGTTTGAAAAGACTGTTTTTGGGCGACGTTGTTTGATGAGCTTGACATACCGGCATCCCTTTTGGACGACCACGCTGCTCGCACAGACACTCGCTGCACGTAACTGGCTGTGGCCGTTGTCGAAAGCGTACGGCCCATTATAAGAACTAAAAGGGCGTTGAGCTGAGTGCCGGGTGAGTTGAGATCACTAACGTCCAACTAGTAAACTAGTCCAACTAGCGACATCCAACTAGTAAAAAGCCGCTACGGTATCCGCTGGCACGCACCGCCGATAAAATGAATATATAAAACACAGTCAGTGTAAGATAACAAATGACAAAAATCTGTGGCGCCTGGACTGTTGATCTCTCCCTGCAGTTCTGCAGGGTCCTGGCGCTAACGGTGGCTTCTGGCTGATTATGCACGAACCAAGTTGCGCGTATGGCTTTGGCGTGCCGTGGGACGTGACATTTATGCGGAACCCGCAGGTGAGCGAGCTTTCCGACGCGGCTGCGACAAATATTGAAAGCCGTGCGCGGTGAAGCACGAAGTACGAAGTCAGAGTGCGAACTTCTGTCGGTACTGAAAGAACACGCTCGTGCTAACTGCAGCCTGCCTGTGGTTGCGGCTAGCTCTGTGTTTACGTCGCACCGTCGAGCGCTCAATAGGGCGTTAACGCTAAGAGAGGGAATGTTACAATGAAGGCAAATATAAGCAAAAACACTGGCACTCATGATGTATTTTCTGACCCTATTCGACTTTTTTGACTTCGAGGCGACGTCGTTCCTTCATTACTCGAAGATAAAGCGATAATTTCTTTTCTAGCCTTTCTCGTGGTGAGCTTCCATGCCTGGTCTGCGCAATGACAGGTACTTAGAAGAGTATAATTTTGTCGGTCTGCGTCTTTGAGCTCATCCTAGCCCGATAGTTTTGAAACAAGAGCGTCTGAACTGATATTAGGACAACTTTCGACACACTCCTCCAACTCACCTCAATGTCACACACTTGTGACACATGCACTATCGTGTGCCTAGTGTTTCATAATGGATGTATGGTGGCCCGATAAAGAAAAAAATTTGAAGATTGAATCTAAATGACCAAATTTTCGTTTCGACATTCCGATGCCGAGTACTGTACGGCTACTAGAACCTTTATTACTTATTAAACGTGAGAGAAGCCACCAGAACGCTACGCTGTGATTACAAGAATTATAATTAAAATCAGGCGGTGACTTGTCGTAAAGAGAGAGGATTGTCTTCAAAAAGATAAAGGTTTCTCGGGTATAAATCTCAACTCTGATGAAATTTGTGTTTTCTTAGTTAATAATGCACTATGCTTGGCTTCTGTTATTGAGGCAATGGGCTGTTAAATAATAAAAGCCTTTATTACCACTTGAAAAACAACAATATTAATAATTATCTACGCTGTTTCGTTTGTTCTGCTCTTTTAACCACACTTGGACGTTCACTGAGCTAAAAGTTTCGGGATATAATATTTAACGCGCTCAGAATTATTTGACAATAACAAAGGAGAAAAAAAGTCACCAGGAAAGCAATGGTTTTAAGGGAGGTTTTGAGAAGGTGGTGGTTTGTTTTCATTTTAAAACTTATCTTTACCAAGGCACGGGATTTTGAGGTTCTTGAAGGAGGATCGAACTGAACTAAGTTTCCCTTAAGGAAAATTTTGTCTTGGGCGTATTTCAAAAGTTTTGGGAGATAGTTTATGCTCAAACTTTTATTTAATTTTGGAGAGAAGTGAAATTACGGCGGCATATCTTTTGTTTGAAACAGCTGTATATATCAAATCCGTATAATCTCCCTGTATGCAATCACTGTTTTATTGAAAACATTTAAAGAAGACTGTAAACTTTAGTACAGCCAGATATCACACATTGAGTGGAAGATTCGGTAATTTGTGATATGATAATTTCGTGATAAATTGAGATCGCAGCATAGCAGGAATATCGATTTAGTTTATGTTCCCTCCTCTACAGTTAAACGTAAGCGGACCTGGCAAATTCATTCCTTCTTTTCAAAGTAAAAACCGTAGGTCCAACAGCAGCTTGTGTAATACTTAAAGAGCACGATCCATTTACATTAAAGTAAGAACTGTTTTACACACCAGACAAGACTACAAAGATGCCAGTTATTTCACTCTATAGAGATATACAACTTAATTAAGAACGCAGCGGCTTTTTCTCGTCAAAGGGCCCCTTCTAGCCAAAGGAGTCGGCGGACTGTCATGAACCTACTAGTGTGACAGGGCAAAGACCGATAGATGAAGGAGCGTAATCTTCCTTGTGTGATCCGGGATTGACTCCTCTGTCTATTGTCGGGCCGTTTCCTGCATTCTCACGCTAGCAGGGTCATAAGAATCGGCCAGCGTCAATGGCTTGAAGGGGCCTTTGACGGGAAAAGGGGCTGTGTTCTTTGGTTGTATCACACTATAGTAGAACGCGTTCTGTTCTCACTCAGTTATCTCATCCCACTGCTCCCTTAACTAGAAGTCAAGCCTCGATTCAGATATAAGTAGCCAGCAATCTGCCGTTCGTTTTTAATGCGCCTTTCCTTAGCGATGTTTTCGATTCGTACAGCTTTTCTTCGTGAAAATTTAGTAACGGAGTGGTATTATCTATGCGAGCGGTGTGTTTTTTTTTGCAGCTTAAGTTCATGTCGTTTTGAAATGGCAACGAAAAACACTCGTTAATTCCAGTGGGCGAAACCAGTATGAAGAGCACGAGCCTCAAGTTACTATCCAACACTCACGACAATCTTGCCGGTTATCTAGTTATTTCACTACATCTCTGTATTTGTCCTTACCGAAAAGAACGATGGAAACGCTTAGAAGCGTTAAAGCTTGACTTTGGGAGTGTAAAATACTTTTTAATTGCTGGAAAAAGCTATAAGCTACAGTAAGATGATCCGAGCTTTAAAAACTCGTGCTTTCATTTTTATGCACCTCAAATGGTAAACATGCCTCTGACGCAGTGGCATAGAAAGCTTGACTAGGGGAAATAGGCCGATTTCCTATTCTCCAATCTCTGATGTCGTCGTCTTATCGTTTATTTGCCCTGTTGCCACTCATCACCTTGGTGAAATTTATCGCTCTCAAGCCAACAGGTGTCAAAGTGGCTGGAGGTGAAGCTGAAGGCCAGGAACCCCGGCCAGCGCATTTCAAAATTAATGCGCTTTTTTGAGATAATATACAAGACGCAGAACCCTGGAAGTGCCATAGAGGAGAGAATTAGAGCGATCAATGCTAAATTGAGGAGAAAAAAATGAGAACACACATTTGTGTGGAGGAAAATAAGGTTTCCTAGGGAGTAGTCTTCACCGAAATTTGGGTCTCCCTATTTCTTTTTCCTCCCAATAGTTGCAAGAGACACTCTTAAACTCTCGTTCTTCGTGCGTCTCTATTGCCGAACCTAATGAATAGCCATAGGAAATCGTTGTTATTTGTTTGCAGTAGCAGGCTGTTCCCGTATGGCGTATAATTTAGGGTGTACAAATTATGTGCAGTCGTCATATCGTGCATTCGAGCCCTCTATGTGTTTCACAACAGAGACATGGGGCACTGCTTTGGCGACAACAACAGGCCTGTATAAAACTGCTTCACTGAAAAAGAAAACAAACAATAACAGATAGTTTAAACACTGCCGAAGACAAACAGGAGACGCACGTGACAGAAAAAGACAGGACGCCTTGAAGAGATGAATGTGTAGAAGCTTTGAGCTTCTATAAGTGGCAGTGATAGTTATGAGACGCTAGGCAAATGAAAGTTGAGTGCAGTACATGGCGACCTTAGCTTTGCTACAACAGCACTTCGTAATTTTAATTAAATCGCTGGGCTTTTGGCATGCCTGACGTTACAGTGATAGAGCAGTTTTTTGATGATGCAGGCAGAGGTCGATCCGCTCAAGGAAAATAAAATGGGACATTTATAATCAATCGAGTTAATAAATAAGCTCCTTTCAAATTAAGCGACAAGGTTTCAGAATATGGTCTGTCATGATAAAGTTTAGTGTTCTCTTGCAATTTTAATTAAGTGAAGTGACTTGAAATTTACATTCTTTCAGGGAAATATCCCAAGAAACAGTAAACCACGGCTGAAGGCATACAAGGTGAACTTTCCGGGCGGACCACTCGTAGAAGAGCGGCTTGTCTAAATCTTTGTGTTAGCCCCTTCATTGGAATAAGTTTCATTTAGACTCCGCTGTGTAGCTGCGCCAGCTGGGCAGATTTTCTCACCGTACTTAGTGCCGCGATGTTGTTATGTGAAATTACTACTTTATTTCATGCAGTTAGATATGGCACTCTTAAATATTCGTTCCTGCTGAAAATAATTTTGAATGGAATAACCTGAATCAGGATATTTTTTGACGACACAGACTTTCTCTACGAATTTCTGTAAGAATCTGGAACCGCCTTTTTTTTCTGCCAATTTGGTTACAGTAATTTTTATGGTTTCTTCACCGTTGGCGCCCGATATTGTATGCAGTTAGAAAAATAAAATTGCAAGCCACTTAACCTCAGAAACTTCGCCCCATTATCCAAGGAAAGTTTACTTCGACTGTTTCTTTTTTATAAAAATAATATGCTGAAGCGCGAATCTCTTGAAAAGTTCACTGAAAAGCTGCAAGGAGAACAACACATGATGTAACGAATTTTTCAGGGAGTAATGACGATACATATTTGGCTTATTTTTAAAGGGTACAATTGTTGCGTTATTCTACTGTTAAGTAAGGATTGAGGTGTATATTTAAGGAAAAGTTACTGCCGTTTCTTTAAGTGCCGCGACAAACACCGGTTTACGAAAGGAAAGTTTCGTCGCTAAGTATTCGAATTACATTGATGCTTTAAAATCTTAATTGCGCTAAGCAGCGTGACCAAAACAGGCATCTTTCAAGACACAGTGCTTGCGGAAAGCTTTGTATTTCATGATCATTAATCTCAAAGTGCGTACCCCTTGATGACCAAACTTCTGGTAATCGAAACATTTAGGAGCCGCTGTAACGAAGTCTCGAGATTGGGGTATTAGGTTCCAGCTCATTATCTGGGCAAAGAGCGGTGAGTCGGGATGCATGCAAATTGCGAGTCCCGCAGTGCATTCCTCACGACGTCTTTTCAGCTCATCCCCCCCCCCCCCTACCCCTCCATGCGACTCGCATAACTTTACTTACATTGCTCAGAGAAATCTGAAATATAATATGTTTGCTCCTATGACAGCCACTCGCAGTGATTAAATCCGTTGACTCAAGTCGAAGCACATGCATTCTCTCTGCGAAGTTTTCCCGAGAGCAGTCAACTACGGATGGAAAAACTCGAAGTGATGGTGACGATGATAGTCATAGCCGCCTCAGAGAGCACTGAGTGGTCATCCAATCCAAGGTGAAAGCATCTGCGCGAGAAGCCCGTAGCGCTCATTTTGCTCGCAGCATTGCATCGATCTGGCAGCATGGTAAGCTTTGAGCGTAAACGCTAAAAAAAAACATCGTTACTATCCATCTCATCTTGAGGAAATTGCTGGTACTCAAATGCTGGCTACATGTAAGTAGCGCAGATCGGTCTTTGGAATAACTCACTTCTAGAAACGCTGCACCCTCAGCGTCGTTTCTCTTCTTTAATAAAATTTATAGCATAAAACACCCTGAAACCAAGAGAAGTTAGGGAAATGTGTGTTTAGTCTTTATAATGGCGGCTTTAATTAGAGTGCAAAAGTAATCGCGCCATAATTTTAGATAGAAGGTTAAATTTTTTGCAGACAGAAGAATAGAGCTGCATGCTTCCTTGAGGGCACACATCACGACCTCCTCGTGTCGCGTACGGTTTATCAAGTGACATAGAATGACTGCTGCCTCCCCCTACACTTGGCGATATATTGAGGTTTGTCTAGCCCAGTTTTTGAAGAGTGGAAGAGGGTCCCAGTTAAGATAGTCTTGATGTCAACGTTGTTAATATTCCAAAGATACTGCTGCTTGCACAAAAAATACATTCTGTGCGCCAATGGAGATATTGTTAAAGTTTACTGTCGCACCAGTGTCCTTAACCGCCTGGTAACGAGACAGGCGAGAAGGTGTAAGTGTTTACTTGGAGACAAGCCAGCTCGTTAGTTTTTACATCTGGCGGCCATGCGTAGTGAAAACGACGCATAGCTCCGCTAGAACTGTGAGTCATGGAGAAGCGTTTTATATAGTACCTTAGCTTCGCAAATTGGTAGACTAGGTTCCTGTAAAAACAACACTTCTCTCACTTCCCTCCTTCAGTAAGATGAGTACTCATAATAATGCACTTCTTTCATGTATACACCACTGTACTGCAAAAATACATTTTATATCTTAAAACTGCGGTAGTGTGTGGAGGGTTTTTTTAAATCAGTGAGCATATTGAAGTGATTCTTGAGAGCACTGTCGGCACAAAATGAACACGCAATTTTCAGAAAAGCATTAGCAAGTAAGGACCTTGCCAAAACACCCGCTAAACAAGCGAGATGTCCTTGAATTTCCCAAGAAAGCGCATGGATAATGTTAACATATATCTCTGATACATGTTCAGAGAGATGAGGCACGTCGACTCTGGGGCACTTTTTTTAATAAATATTTATTCGGTGCATATCGGATAAGTACATAAATGGGCAAAATGGCAGTGAGGACTGAATTTTTTTCGTCGATAGAACCAGTTGCAGACCAATGATTAGTACTCAAGGCGGTGCCAGTTAATTTGAAGCCGACGTAAAGTTCCAAGTCCCCTTATTAAATTTTGTTCTTCACCTCCTTTTACGTTATTATTTTCTTTGCTCTTTTATCAAAGGCAGGGTGTTTAGCACGCACATTTTATTTTAAGGATTTAGCTCACCAAACCGGTAGGAAAAGAACCCGAAAAACGGCCCCTTTTTGTTCTCCAGACGGAACAAATAAAACTACCACTTCATTCATTTTTAGCGGCTCATTGTTGGGACACGTTAGTGCAGCTGCAATGTGAACCAATGAATGATTGATTGGAACCCGCGAACTATTATTTCACGCTCGGTTGTTCAATTGCGAAAAGCGTCGGACTAGACAGTGGAAGTCTTTGAATGTGATTGCGGAAAACAAATTCAGAAAAAAACATTCACACTTAAGAGAACAGATAAAGGCGCCCTCAATAACACGGGTTTGAACCCGACCATGGCGACCGCGTTTCGATGGAGGCGAAACGCGCACGATAAAGATTCCCGCGTGATCGAAATTATTCCGGAGACGGCAGCTCTTCCTTTCTTCTTTCACTCCCACTATCCTTCCTTCCCTTACGGCGCGGTTCAGGTATGCGCCGAGATATGTTAGACAGACACTGCGCCATTTCCTTTCGCCAAAACCAATTTACTATTGGGTTACTTTCTGTTCAGCTTGTAGGGCGTGAATAGACCAAAATTCAAGAAAAACAACTCCGAAAAGAAAATGTTTCATCTCTCGGCGGTTTCTGCCTTCTGTAGTGATAACCGAGGAATCGTTAGCATCGGTGGATTCAGATATGCAAAAAACTGGACAGAAAGTGTTTTCTGAGCTTGTGATGTAACTTACAAAGTTTCCGCAATGCATGAATTAAAGTCCGCTACCTCATGGTATCACATTTTCAGCTGGGGCTCAAACGAAATTGAGCTTCATCGCTCTCGAGAAGAAAAAGGACCCCCACCAGGACATCGTCACTCTCTCCCGATGTTCCGAGAAATATCACCGACGTGGAATGTGAGCTGTTCCAGACACATGAACCGTTATGTCTTGGGAGCATGGAACTCTTACCGGAGGAAAGCATGTTTTTTTTTTATTTCAGTGCTGAAAACAACAGGCGCCCGCTGCTCGTTTCAAAAAAAGAGCTAATAATGTGACGGCGCTTCTCGATAACTCTACCCACCGGTGCAGATCCAAGATAATGCTTTGCCCCCTTCACCAAAAGGATACGCTTGCATGGTGCATGCATTTACATTAAAATAGACGCCACTCAACATGACATTTTTTGTTGCTCCAAGAGAACACAACAGAAAATTCTCTTTGTTTCAACTTTAGTCGCTGGCGTTTCTTTATGTTCTTCATTGCACGTTTACCGGGACGAATACGATGAGAAGGGACGAAGAACGGAGACGTCCCGAATGCATTTGTGTCAAACACTTTCCATGCAATACGGGCGTCCTTATTTTAATGTCTTCTGAGCCCTGAAGCATGAAAAGATATCTCTGCACGCACGCAGAAGACCCATTCCCAAGAGTCACAAAAAGGACCGGTATAACTTTTCTTAGGGGAATTTTTTTTTGTATTTCAAAGCTCCTGATTTAAAATGAGCCCTCGGTAATTCAAACACTGGAAGATGAAATGTGCGACAACGCGGCTTGAAAATAAACAGCTTCAGGTTAGCGAACTCGTAGGCGTCTTCAGCGCTCGGTTCTGGAGCACTTGTCTCCAGGGCGTGACACTTTTTACGCTTGCTGTATTTTCCAATGTAATGGCAGGTTGGGCTATTCGATGTAATTAGCAGCATAATGGCACAAGTGTTTACGATAAAGCTTTTGGCATTAAATACCGCTAAACGTCTGTCGACTAACTATTTTAATCGCATCAAATATTACTTCGTTCTCACAGAGTATTAATTCTGAGAGATGTGTACTAGAGATTACACGGGTGCTTAGCTTCACGACAATCAGCTGCAAAAGTGCTTTACTATTTGAAAAATTTTCTGAAGGGAAGAAAAGCGCTGCGAGATAGAAAACGCATAACGCAAACATTTCTTGCTGACAGAGTGAGCTTACGTATATACATTTCTAAGTCTGTATGCAATTACTTTCTGCGTTGAATGAAGCGGGAATACGGCACTTGAAATGGGAGCAGCAGACCTATAATCAGTTGAATGGTACGGCAAAACAGCGCTGACGGACGGGACGGAAGAAAATGAGACAGACACATGCGGTGAACTAACAACCAAATGGTTTATTGCGAAAGAGGGATGCAATATAAAGCATATAAGGGAAAACTGCGGTGCAAACATGACAAGGCGTACAGCCAACTGTTGCGGTGTTGTGATTTACAAGGTCTCATTGTCATGCGGACGATTTTCCATCGGGGAGACCGGACGATGCGTCAATGATCGGCTTCGCGAACACGCGAAAGACATTGAAAACAAGTCACGCCGAAATAACATGGTCATTCATTTCGCAGATTGCGAGAAATGTGAGGCGTTTTTAGACCAAACCACTATCATCACCAAGTATAGAGATCACACCTCACGCCTGATATCGGAGGCCTTTCACATTGACACATTAGGCAACTCATGTGTAAGCCAACCATCGGTGGCTCTATTCCCACAGGAGATCGCTTTTATTAATCATTTATGTATCCCTAATGTACGCCTTGACATGTTTGCACCGCAGTTTTCCCTTCTATGCTTTATATTCCACCCCTCTTTCGCAATAAATCATTTGGTTGTTAGTTCAGCGCATGTGTCTGTCTCATCTTCTTCCGTCCCGTCCGGCAGCGCTGTTTTGCCGTACCATTCAACATGAACCAACCAGCCCGACTCAGCCCTCTCCTATAATCAGTTCCAGAATAATATTCTATGGATTCCTTTATCAGCAACACAATATGTCATCATACGCAGAAAACAAGATTGTACGAAGAGAATAAAGATTACCATAGCCAGGTGCACCCAGCGCAAATAGTCAGATATATGGCAAGTATAAAAAATATGGATCGTCTCCTAAATGGCTTGATTTGTCTTCTGGCTGCCCCGCGCCACGGTACTGTCAACTTAAGACTTACTAGCACTGCTTGACGGCTGAAAATTTTTGTCGAATATTACCTCAATAATTGGAGGGTTGGATATTTTTCAACTACATGACATTAAAACAGGGCAGATGAACAAGGTAGATAGCCAGCACTGAAGTTTTTAAGTTATCATTCTTTGTTTTAAGCAGCGGCCATCTATCTAAACTGATGTCTTCGGTGCTTTTATTGTGCTTACGACTGCTCGACTTAAGCAGATGGTACTCTTTTAAATGTATAGTTCTTCCGCTGCAGTAATACCTGCAATAGGGTACATGTTTTTGATGCGTAGTTATTTCATTTGGACTCTGATGCGTTAGGTTAAACTTTTGGCATGTTTTCTTAAGTAGATTTGAAATATGATACTAGTTTGGATTACTGACAATTGTGAGGTGTGGAGAAACGACCAGACTACGATAAGTTTTCAGCTCTGGGATTGTATATATATAGGCTTAGCAGCACCAGTGCCAGGAGAAGCAAAATAGAAACTTGCAAAGCGTTCTGTTGCATTAGCACAGGTATTTACTGCGTGAAAATGTGCACAGAAAATAGTGGATAAACAGGTGAACAGGGCAAAGTTGTCGTACGTGTTTCCCTTCGTGATTTTAAGCTTCTTATCTAACAGCGACTATAGAGAAATAACAGCGTTGGGCATCAATGACAAGAGCGTCGCATACCTCGGAAAGGGACCAATTTGAGGCCGACGCAGGCACACCGCGAGTTTTCTAATGCTGTTAACTCGTTGGTACCATATTGGTGCGCATACTCCTGGCTGCCCGTGGGAGCACACGGCTCAGCGATTTTAGACACGCACGCTGCTGGGATGACGTTTATATTTCTTTGCCTGCTGTTCTCTTTTTTTTTCAGCAGATATTCTTCACGTCGATCAACATAGGTACATATCCATTAGAGAAACGTATATTGAAACTCGGTTTAAAAAAATATAAATTGCGAAACGGGTGGGTTCGGAAAAAACGAGCGATGGGCAAAGGCGAAAACGGAGTAGGAGAGCTCTATTACACCTGATTACTAAGGCTGGCAGAAAAAGAACTGGATCATCGCTACCCTTTGCTTTAAGTGGAAACAATGGCAATAAATGCCATAAAGTTTAGATGTCCGGCTGTTACGTAGCTCTCTTCATTAAAACCAATTTTGCGGTCTTTGATACTTTCGAACCTCCTTACCCTGATTTTGGTTCCGCTAATAACTAGTACAATATGCGCTCTATAAAACTAAATAATGTGTCGAGCCGCAGAGGTGTCTTCACGTCAAATTAATTTGTGATATGCATTTATTAGATGAAAAATCAAGCTCTTTCTGTATGCTTAACAGTCATCTTACGTGAGTATCTGCTCTTCCTGAACAAAACAAAAAGAAGACTATTTAGTAATCAGACTTTTGGACGTAGCCATCGAACTTCGAACGTCGCCTTAAAGAAAAGCCCTGTAATGTAATCTAAAATCACATTACTAAATAGACGAGTTGGGTATATATAGGTTGGGTACACGTCTTAAGACGGGGACATTCGTCCCCGTCATCTGCGCTGTTACCCCCAAGAAAATACTAATGTGTCTATTCAGATTATTGATTCGGCAGCTGTCAGTCTTGTTGTTTTTGTACCGATAACCAAAATTCGCAAAACTTGCTTCAACACTAACGGCCCTGCCCAATTGCAAGTCGTGAAATATTGACGCACTTTTCCCACGAATGGTTCTGGGGTTATCGGATACCGAGATTTACGAGCAAACTCCGCCACTTGGTAATCACCTGTCATTGACCCTCCGAAAATTTACGGCCTACCCCGGCGAAGTCCACGACTCTGCGCCGTGAATACGGCTTAGATATGCGTGGCATTTTTCATCGTGATGTCCCTTCAAATGACTGTGATGCTTTCTTCGACGGCAGGTTACGCTCACGACCAAATGATATGTCAAGACGGGGATCTTTTCTTTTTTTTTTTTAAGCGACGTGGCGACCTCCCTTGCAGTTAATCAAATTTTCAGCTTTCTTTGAGCACTTAGACGTTGTTTACATTTATTTTAATCTGAACAAAAGCTTCGGTAGCCTTCATGCCTTTAACTAGTCACGCTTTGTTCTTCCTTAGCCGTTGCTCCGGACTTACATTTTTAACTAATCGGCCCGTGACGAATGCATAAGACCTTTTCCTTGAAAAGCTGCTTCCAGCAGACTTTCGAATAGTAAAGTTACAAATGTGAAGCCAGTCCAAAAACTGTATAATCAGTACTGGCTCCTTATACAATCTCTATATATCAAGGATACGCCCAAGTATCAGATGCGGTGCGCGCAATATTTTCCTGAGAATCTTCATGCACTGCCGGCTGTACTTTGTATTCAAGTTTTACCTAAAAACGTAAACCTCGCCTTATGAGAATGCCTTTAATCAGGCCGCTTGATGAGGCCGGATATCAGAACTTGTTCCCACATCCCATATGTTCAAAGCTCTGTATAGCTTAAAAAAATGTGGTAGAAAGAGACGTGCTGCTATGCATGGCACAACTGCTAGCGTTGACTGCTTGTCGTTGCCTTCACTCTCGCTCGCCACGTGCAATGCGCCATTAATTTGCCAGAAATGTAAATAACCGTCTTCCTCCCCAATTAAGGGTGTGTTTCTCAGCCGTATAATGAAGCCCTTACGGTGCCTATAGAGAAAAAGGTCTCTAAAAATGAGGGCAAGAGAACTCCCTACCTGAGACAGATTAGTCCGTTTCACTCATCGAACTCAGGGTTTGTAGCTGCATGGCGGTGCTTCCCTGTCGCTGACGAAGTCTTCTATCGGTCTTTTCATGCACCAACGAACTCTTTGTGGGAGAATCGTCGCGTGTTAACAAAACCCGTCCCGGAAAAGGTGCGGAAGTCGTGTAATTTAGACAGAATTATCATTAGACACTCATTAACATCCTTCGTGGCAACCAGGGATATTCGGACAGTGGGGAAGGGTAGAAACTGATCCGGTCTGGCAGGCGCCAGAAACAATGGCTCCAAACATTCGAATAAATTTTGCTAATGGAGTCAAAACGTACTTATCTATAGGCGAATTTATCTAGACGTTAACGAAGCTTTCAGGCGGAGTTAGGCGCGCGTTTCGTAGAGTTTATAAACATTCTTGGGCACGTAACATTTGCATCTGCACACCACCGGAACATTTCGTTCCGCGTGCAAAGAGTATGGGAGGACTCGGGGGTACAAAAGGAAGTGCATGCTCCCAGTTGTAACCCTCTCTGACAGTGTTGGGCCTTCTGAGTGGAAAATAGGCCTTTCTACTTAACCGCTTGAAGTTGTTATAACAATGCTTTCTGTTTCGAAGCGTTGCAGGTGTGTTAATTAACTGCTAATGATCCCTGCCTGCATTTATTGTGTGGCGCCTAATATATGCGTGTTTTTGAGCTTACGTTTAATTTATCCACTTGGTGTTTCATTTTACGATAGTAGTACAGCAGCCTCAGAATGACACGTAGCAAACCAGCTCGAGACTGCAAGAAACATGCTCAGTAGGTTAACGTCGTTTTGGTTAGCCGCGTCTGTGTTTTAAATGGTCTGTGTTTTGTATATCTGCAGCCAAAATTGAAGTCATAAAGTAGGTGCTTAGTGGACTCATATCCTCAATTAAGCAGAGTGATTTTTGCATCCAGACTGGATTATTAGCCAAGAGTCTTATGCGACATGAAGGTCTACAAAAAGTAGCATACATGACAAACGCAAGCCACTGTACATCTGCGATCATTATGTGTATATGGCTCAAACAGTGTGGCCTCCAAAAGTGGTTTCTTGTAATTTTCTGGGCTGAACAACGTAACATTGTATGCTATTCATTGCCACCTCGACCATCAGCCCATGCATCTAAAATAATCAGGCACACAACACTGTTTGATTGGTTTATGTGGGTTTAACGTTACAAAGTGACTGTGGCTATGATGGACGCCGTAGTGTATGGCTCGGGAAATTTCGACCACGTGTGGTTCTTTAATATGCTCTGACATCGCATAGTACACAGGTATCTAGAATTTCGCCTCCATCGAAATTCGAGCTCCACGGCCGCGATCGAACCAGCGTATTTTGGTTCAGCAACGCAGCGCCATAACCACTGAGCCAATCCTTTGGCATTCTAGGTCCGAGAATATTTGAAACCATCTTAACATCCTAAGCACCGTGCTGTAAGCATACTAAGGCCCCGGAACAGAGAGAAATGCGAAAAATAGCATAAATTGAAATCTAACTTTATTCCGTCGAGGCGGAAAGGGACTCGAACAAAAGTGAAGACATATCTCTTGACGTTGTTCGAGCCCCCAAATGAACTGAGCATAAAAAGCAATAGCATAAGCACTCAAAGATAAAAAGAGAGCGCAAAAAGAAAGCCAGGTCGTACTCCGAACAACAAGGTTTCTCGGCAAGCTAGCTAGTTCAGTGCAACTTGGAGGCGAAGTCTTGATCATCATGTCGAAATGTTGGTAGCCACACCAAAGCAGCCGTTTTGCTTAGTTGGCAACGTGCACTCAAAAATGTTTCGAAAACGTATTACTTATTCGTCGTACATCCATTCCTTGCTCTCGTATCGAGCAGGCACCTGCGAAGCTCGAATCATCAAATGAGATCAATGGCACGCTCAAGTTTACATTGCGGCTGCTGAGGCGTGGTGCCCTTCTTAGCCCCCCCTACGTCTTTTGTGCGCGCCCAGTGCGGAGCAAAATCGGTCCCTGCAATTTTGAGCTAAAAAAGCGACTCTGCCATTGCTAACTGTGAACCTACATGTAAAAGCATCTATGAGAACTTTTAGTGGCTGAGCACAGATGCGTGTGTTCGCGCCAGAATACTCGCATGCATAAGTCTTAAACCACTCCGCTAGCCCAAATTCATTGCACAGAACTTAAACAGTGCACGGAGCTCGACTGAGCCTACATTTGGCAAGCGTTCGTCAAGGTAAACACAAACCAGGTATGATTGCACCCAAAAGGGGCTCAGCTTAGATAAAGGGGGAATGTGTTGGGGTGTGTCGAAAGGTGACGGCTTAGAACCTGGGTTTGGCTTAACGCCCCCGCATGAGCATGCTCCTACATTAGAGCGCGCCTGGCGCCCATCCAGCCTCAGTGTTTGCGCATAAACGCTAGGGTGGATTAGGTTTCTCGGATCACCGTCGGCGATGTCGCAAGCACCAAGCGTGCCACTTCGACTCTTTGAAGCGCGTGTAATGTCACCTGCGCTACTACCGCTACAGCTGTAAAGAAGCTGTCACCCCAGAGTCGGGTTTCTATTTGCGGAGGGGCAAACGGCCACAGTCCCATAAGCACGAGCAGTGTACGGCTGATATTAACGACCCGTCGCCGGAACGGTTATATTAGACGTAGCTGACGGTTCAGCGTGGATTGTGCAACTCAGTTCTATCACCCGCATCGCAGAGGCGCTAAAGATCGCGGCCGCTGTTTCTACACAACCTTCACATTAAAACGTCATGAGGTGCGGACCACCTGCGCACGGAGTTCGCAATTTCTGGAGGGACTTTTAAATCACCCGAAACGTTTATCTGCAAGTGTTGCGCTCGGTAGAACAAGAAAGAAAAAAAAATTGCAAGAAATATGAACAGCAAGTACTTCTTTAGTTCGCAAAGGCGTGAATCAATCATTTAGGGTTACGTTGGTTTAACAGCACTGACGTCTGTCGCGATTCTTGCTAATACCATTCAGTACTAACCATAATCTTGTTTTCGATTCTAACTACTTTAAACTACTGATGTCCGTACTGTAGAGCCGAACTGAAATGCGGACATGCATACTGTCATTTTCCTTCTGCGCATCGAGTCATACATTTGTAACAGTTATTGGACCAGTGAAGTTGGCGGTGCCGTGTTTTGTTTGCCGCATCCGGTCGCTTTATGGGAATGCCCATTAAGTCCTTTTTCTTAGGCCCTCCGCACAACCGCACAGAAAGGGGTCAGTGAACCCAGCGGGAGAAGGGAGGCGCCGAATGGCGGGGGATTACAGGAGACGTCAAACTCCCCTCATGGACGGAGTCGTTAGGCGGCATCCTGTGTGCACGTGTGTACGGCGAGGCTGACCCGCGTCACAGTGCGTGGCTCTTTGTACCATGTCTGCAGCGGCATGCTTTGACCTATTGTCACGCTAGCTGCAGGCATGAGGAGCGACGATGGGAAAGAGATGGATTGAAGTGGCTTTCCTCGAACTTGGGGCAACCGGACGTTGGGAAAGCGAGTGTTCGCAAAGCTCGCAGCGGGAAAGCATAATTATCCGAAATCGTGATGGTGGAAAGTGTGCATATGTGTACAGTGTCGCGATGAGTTACCTTCTTTCCCCAATCATTCATTGGTTGTGTTATTCTTTCCCCAATTGCTGATTGGTGGTATTTTCCTTTCCCCAATAAGTTATTGGGTGGATGTTTGTATAGTACTTGATTGGTTATTCTCCCACCGAGGGCGGGGTCATGGGATTTAAAACCCGCTGCTTCGGCAGGACCGAGGGCTGGTTTCGTCACCTAGAACTGCGAGCCAGTCAAGTGTAAATATGTTTTCTCCTTGCTTGTATCCTCCGTTGTGCTTTTAATTGTTATAAAAGTTAACCTCTCCTAAAGTGTCCTCTTGCAATGTGATTGAGCAAAAACGAATCTTCAAGACGTCAAGAATCCTACAACAATCATCATTAACCCAATTTCCCTCTACGAGATCAAGAGGGAATCCAACTGGCGCAGTCGACAGGATTTGCTACGTCTTCCTGCTCGAGGTATCTGACGGAGGGGCGGAGGATCAAGTCGGTGGACAAGCTGCAGAGCGGTACGTCCTAAAGGAGGAACGTCAGCGTCACAGAGCGACGTTGAAAGCTTCATGAGACTGCTGGTCATTGTCAACGGGACGTAGGAGGCTCAAGTCGGCGAGGAGCTGAAGGAGCCAAGCGACCGACGTGTCGTGGAGGTGCCTAGTCCGTGAGCTGCGGAAGGAACCAGGCGTCCCCGTTGAGGTTCAAGAGAAGAACCAGGAGACCAGCAAGTCAAACGAGGCAGGACAAGTCAGCGAGCTGCTGTGAGAGCCGGGGCTCAACTCAACTCATCCGCATCAAGGAGCCCGCTGTCGTCACTCAGGGCGACGTGACTACCGTGGCAGAGGAAAGCAACCTGCGAGGTAGGAGACCTTTCTGCTTCCTCCGAATTCACCATGTCGGTGTAGTGTTTTCGTGCTATAGATGATAGCACGGAAAAGGGAGATGGCTGCCATGCGGTACGATCGGGAGGGCATGATGCGATGTTTGGAGACTGAGCAGAAGGCAGAACAGCTGCTTGAAATTGGCAAGTTGAAACTCGAAATTGAACGAGAAAAGATAAAACTTGCACAGATGCAATCTAAATTAAACCAGGGAACGAAATCCGATAGAGGGATGTTATTTGCAGCAGTTCAATGTTTTGACTGCATGGAATTTGGGCATCTAATGATTGACTGTCCGAAATCGAAGCGAGAACAGCATGTTCCCGTATTAAGAATGACCTGTGGGCCAACGGCTATAGGTGTGAAAGCTGCAGCGTCTAGGCAGCAGGGCCCAACCGTGTGTGCCGTGCCAGGAGAGATGGCTGAGGGCATAGGGGCGTTAGTCACGCCTTTGAAGCGCTGCTTGTCAGAGCAAGCTGAGATAGAGGAGACCCAAGAGGCGCATGAGTGTCGTGAACAAGAGTTAAGCATTCTGCCAGAGCAGGTTGGCGCTAACTCCGAGGACGCAGTAACGCTCAACGAAGAGGTGGAGCAGGCGCCAATAGCGGGAACTCTCGTTGCAGGCGACGCTAAACTAGCTCTCAAAGATGAGGTGGTCAGCCAGCCGGTTCTCACACTCTGCGCAGTGGCAGCAGATGTAGATGATGGTGTAGCGAAGTTGGTAACACCTGAGACGCACTCGCTGTTAGAGCAGACAGAAAGAGAGCGGCTACATCAAGAAAATGAGAGAGCTGATTTGGAAAAGCCTTTCAAAATTCGAGACAAACCTGAGACACCGGTAGAGCTTGAGGCCAATTCGGTAGCTGCAAAAGTTTCGGCAGCAGATTGTGAGCTAGGAACGAGCGATGAAGCTGCATTTGATGCCGAGGAAGGAAGGAATGCGCGGTTGATCGCTTCAGTGGGTTTCGAAGCTGATAGGGAACTGCAGGACTGGGATAATGCACCTGACCCGGTGGGTATCAGCGTGGAGGAGAGACAGTCTGTTTCATCGCCAGAAGTGCGCAAGCAAGCTGGTGGAGTCAACTGTGAGAAAAGAAGGCTCGAAGGCATGATTTTCTTTGAAGCGTACGTCGGCGGGCAGTTGTACGAAGAGCTAGGGCTACTTGAATCTCGTTGCAAAACTGCATGCGAAGTAGCCGATGAGAGGCCTGAGCGAACTGTAAAATTGAAAGAAGTGGAGAATGCAGACGCGAGGGCAGCAGCAATCTTCGTAGCCCGCGGGGAGCAGGTGAGCTCTATTGCTCCGACGGTGGCGGCATCCTTTGGAACCGGCGTTGTCCCGGATAATTCGGAATTTTGGACCAGTCTTCTGGACAAAGCCCAAAAGAAACAAGTTTTGTTTCGAGATGTAGGCGGCTAGAAGTAATTTCTGCCAGTTTGGGGCACCGATCTGACATGGTGAATTCTGGAATGTGCAGATTGGTTTCCGGCCTTGTGTGTGCGGGTTGAAATATCCGCTGTGTGCGCGCATGTGTGCGTGCTGGTGTACTGACCGGACAGCCGGCGCATGTGTGCGTGTTGGAGGACTGACCGGACAGCCGACGTACGTGTGTGTGCGTGCGTATGTACTTTTGTTGTTGGACACCGTGGCTGAACTTTAATGTCCCACTGACAACAAGTGTCTGTGTGACATTCTTGGTTGGGAGGAGTGAAGTTCGCGGTGCCATAGTTTGTTTGCCGCATCCGGTCGCTTTATGGGAATGCCCATTAAGTCCTTTTTCTTAGGCCCTCCGCACAACCGCACAGAAAGGGGTCAGTGAACCCAGCGGGAGAAGGGAGGCGCCGAATGGCGGGGGATTACAGGAGACGTCAAACTCCCCTCATGGACGGAGTCGTTAGGCGGCATCCTGTGTGCACGTGTGTACGGCGAGGCTGACCCGCGTCACAGTGCGTGGCTCTTTGTACCATGTCTGCAGCGGCATGCTTTGACCTATTGTCACGCTAGCTGCAGGCATGAGGAGCGACGATGGGAAAGAGATGGATTGAAGTGGCTTTCCTCGAACTTGGGGCAACCGGACGTTGGGAAAGCGAGTGTTCGCAAAGCTCGCAGCGGGAAAGCATAATTATCCGAAATCGTGATGGTGGAAAGTGTGCATATGTGTACAGTGTCGCGATGAGTTACCTTCTTTCCCCAATCATTCATTGGTTGTGTTATTCTTTCCCCAATTGCTGATTGGTGGTATTTTCCTTTCCCCAATAAGTTATTGGGTGGATGTTTGTATAGTACTTGATTGGTTATTCTCCCACCGAGGGCGGGGTCATGGGATTTAAAACCCGCTGCTTCGGCAGGACCGAGGGCTGGTTTCGTCACCTAGAACTGCGAGCCAGTCAAGTGTAAATATGTTTTCTCCTTGCTTGTATCCTCCGTTGTGCTTTTAATTGTTATAAAAGTTAACCTCTCCTAAAGTGTCCTCTTGCAATGTGATTGAGCAAAAACGAATCTTCAAGACGTCAAGAATCCTACAACAATCATCATTAACCCAATTTCCCTCTACGAGATCAAGAGGGAATCCAACTGGACCCTTTGAACAATATTGTCACCTAAAATAGCTGTATACTGTAGGTCAAATTTGAAAGCAATTTAGTTAAGTAAATTACACATCACTACACTTCCCTGCTGTGCACTAAGAGGGGACACCAAAATGTACCCAAAGATATCGTCTCAAATTATGGTTTTTGCCTTTTCACTGCCAGGCTTTTCGCCACCATTACAGCTCTTCGCTTTGTTCCCCTCCCCAAGTGTAGGGTAGCCAACTGGGCATCGCCTGGTTAACCTCCCTGCCTTTCCGTCCTTCTCTCTCTCTCTCTCTCTACAGCTCTTCGCATTGTCTTCTCAAGAGTATACCTGAGGAAGCCTTATTGCCTCTAGTGATTTTAATGTGCGCTTATTAAATGCCGATAAAGCATTATTTATGAGCACGTACTGTCAAGATGAAAAAAGAAAACGATCACGTCATCTTAAATATAACAAACTAGTTTACCTTTTTCCTTTCAGCTTCAGTATAGAGGCACTGTGATTCATGTTTGTATGCAAAGACTTCAGCCACATGCATAGTGATAGACGCGTTTAAATTAAAAACTCATTTCACAGGGGAATATACCCTTAATGACAGTTCGCGTTTCACTTGGCTAAACAGTACATAAGCAGGTTGAAGCACATTTGAGGCGTTAGAATCAAAAATGAGACATGAGGAGTATTGAATGTTGTTAGAGCTAGCGAGCTGCAAGCGTTAGTGCTGCGAGACCAAGATTACTCTTGCTGTAGTCAGGTCTAATTTAGTTCAATGTAGATGTCAGAAACTAACAGTGGCTTTTTGTTCGGAATTTGCATATTGTTGCCAAAGTATGAAAGATACGTGAGAGAGCTTTTAAGCTTCTTTTCTGTCGTCTGCGGTATTTCTTCGATTCCTTACGGTTATCTTTTTAAGCCGTAATTATGTGTCGGTTAAAGAGCCGTTCCTAACTTTTTGACGCTTTCCTTGTGTTTTTCTGCAATGTTCGAGCGAGTGCCGAAAAATAACGGTATGGTTGCATTTATACAGCGCAGCATCTACTGCTCTCCACTATGCATTGATATTCTGAGCTATTAAGGAGTATTTATTTAGCGTACCAGCACCAGCAGACACCTTTGAGTTGACTACATTGAATTTAGCCCAGCTATGAGGTTACATCTATCCTCCAGTGTAGCCGGCTACCCACGGGTGATAAAACGAGTACAAGCTTCGCCTGGACTGTCGCTGGGCTAATTAAGGGTGAAATGCTTGGGAAATGGGTCTTTGACCCCACCTTGAGCAAACGAAAAATACCTTGTGCCATGCCGGTCTTTCGCCGCAGATGCCCTTGCTCCATAAACATTCACCATTATCATCATCATCACACGGTTACATCTATTCTTCCAGAGCTTTTAATGTGCGAAGGTCCAGGTTAGCGTTAAATACAATGCGGCGCTCGCTTTTGGGTACCAGTAAGTTAGAATTTTCAGTTTCGCTGGTCCGAAAATGCCTTTGTCAATTTTAAAAATTTACCGACTTAACGAAATAGTCGCGGCGGCTCTTCACTTAGTTAAATCGAGTTTTAACTGTATATGCACTCTAGTGTTTAATTTTTATTTCGAAGAGCACTGGGTATCCACAAATATAATACTTTCATTGCCCAGATAATAAATTCTCATCATTCTTCCATGAAAGCACTTGTGGACTTTTTGGGCAGCTATATGAGGCCCCGGGGACTGAATCTATGAATTTTATATGCAAGTACTCAGCCAGAGCGCAAGCTAGATTAAAATAAAACGTTCTTCATTAAACGAGCATCAAGGGACATACCTGCGCCGAATATTGTTGGATTTCATGCAAAAATGACGAAAACAGTTTTGTTTACACAGACCCCATTAAGCTTGCCTAAAATAACCATTCTGCGTTCGAGCGCTCCCTGTGTAGCTTAATAGCGCATGATGCATTCAGCCAGAGGCCCATGAAGAGTCAAGAGACAGAGTATTTAGAAGAAGTGGTGACCCAGGGGAGAAACATCGAAGAATTAACGTAGAGTCATAAAATATTTCTGGAGAGGACCGCCTAAGCGCTCCTATATTGCGAGCGTGCAGTAAGCGAATGAAAGGTATAAAAGAAATGTGAGGATATAAAATGTCTGTATATTCCTTACTTTTCAGAAATAAGCTCTTTGAAGGACGCTCTTCAGAACCTCGCTTTTTAATCAAGCTAAAGAGGTTTCTTCATGCCCCTTATCGCTTTCCTTTTAGAGGGGGAGATGATCCATTATTCGCTTGAGAAGCTTTTCGGACGGCAATAAAATAAAGAGGGGCATTGATCAATTACTAATACTTGAGACGTTGCATTCATGGACCCTTTTGCTGTGTTCCCCTTGGTTGAAAGCTGAATAGATGCGTTAAGTACATAAAGAAACTGCTTAACGTTACTGTCCCTGAGTTTTCTATTTCCCCCTTTCTTGTCATAAAAAGCCCCCATGGGCTATCCGGGGCACCCATTTGTATCTATGCTTCGTACCTGGAAACACACAAACAACCGAAGTAACAAAGCGATGTCTCTCTAGTTTCTCAGCTGTTTACTTAATGAATTTTATAACTTTCTGGGCGCAGTGCTTTAAGGATATCGATGTCCGTAGCCGCATAGAAACGGTCTTTAAAAAGGTTTTTTTTATATAATTGTTTTGCCGACAGAACATTCGGGCGTGCCACACCGTCGATGGCTGCGAATGTAATCAAGAAACGAAATTTAATAAAGGCCGCAGCAGCATGACCTGTAGGAAACGTCCTGTTTGGTTTTGGACGTTGCATGAAACCTGTGTGAGGGTATCTGTAGGGAGAATAAATGCCGTCTTTATTTTTTTTTTAATTTTGATTTCAGAACCACAGAGCTAACTGGGATGCATTTCTCAATCTTGCACTGAGGAGCAAGAAACGTTGGCACGAAAATCCGATCCCAGCTGATTGTGAGGTCAGAAGAAAAGGGACATCAAGGCTTAGGGCTGGAAAAAATGTGCACAGTGACTAATTGGTACAATGTGGTGCTTTGTCATAAATCTGTAAGACGCTAGACGCGCCGTTCTCTGATATTGGCTAGCTATAATTTTTCTCCAAGCTTTCCGATGAAAACTTTTCTGTCTTCCATATATCTACGCCGTCGTTCTCAGAAACGCAGTGGTAGCTTTGGTGTTTTTGATATTGGTGGGCTGCTTTTTCTTGAAAAATGTTTTTTTGTAAAGCCAATTCTTTCCCTCCTCTGATCTACAAACTCTTATTCCCAATCAGGCAGCCTGAGAGGCTTCCGACATTTTTCTTTGTTTGTGACACACCGCACCCTAGTAAGAAAGCGTCTAAAAGAGGCAAGCGACGACTACGGCTTTGTCGACTTCATACACAATTGCGAAGGCGGACGCAGCGAAACTATTAGTTTTATGTGTAGAGTAGCCCTTAAAGTGATGTCCGCTTGAGACTTGAGTACTCAGATCATTTTCCTTCCTTACAAGGCCTTTAGGCTTTGGGCCCCAATGCCCTGGCGTGCGCAAAGGAAAAAAAACATCCTAACCATTCTAAAAACAAGGAAACACACCACCCGGCTTAGCTGCACTTATTTTATCACACTTATTTCTCCGCGAATGTCAACGACCAGGCCTAAATGCTTTCGTATTGATAGTACTGCCGCCCAGCAAGTTTAAAAAGTATGTCCTAATGATAGGTAAGCATCGTTTGCGATGAATCATTTTTTTCCTCTCTAGGGCAAGGATCGTAAAAATGGATGCGAGAGCACAGAGAAAAAATCGGATCACCGCAGTGCTTTTCCATGAACATATTTGTTGCGTCTAATTTGCATAATTTTGCTGTATCTAAGTTCCCTTTTTCTTTTATGGTAAGAAATTGCGGGCATTAACGGGTAGCATCATCGACTACAGACTCGACTCGGTGGAAGTTAGCAGCACCACTGTGACGTGTTTCACTCTTCCATCAGGCGGTCGAGTGCGAGACTAGAACCGACGAGAACAGTTTCGAAATCTATGCTCTTCCTGCGCTTTCTCTGCGTTTGTCTATCGAACTGAGAGGGAAATTCTAGATATAGTGTGGGCGGGAACGTAGCTTGGGGATGCTAGTGGTTTTGCATATACTGAAAATCTTAGAACCGATTTCGATTTTAAAAATTGAGCCTGAGCATCTGGAAGTATGGAGAGCTTTGGCACATCCTGCGGGAGACAACCTGTAAGCTGTAAGGGTTACATTGAAGAGTGCACGGCTATACGGCTGAACCGGTGGTAAAACACATTTCGCTCATTCATGCGCTAAGCAGGTACGCCTATCTTTGCAAATTTTTTCTCTTCAAAAATTAGGTTTAGGTTTATGCGGGTTTAACATTCCAAACCGACTCAGGCTATGAGTGACGACGTAGTGAAAGGCTCCGGATGTTTCGACCACCTGGAGTTCTTTACCGTGCACTGATATCGCACAGTGCAGGGGCTTCTAGAATTTCGCCTCGATCAAAATTCGACCTCCATGACCGGGATCGAACCCCGTCTTTCGGATCAGCAGCCGAGCGCCATCAGCACTGAGCCACCGCGGTGGCCTTAAAGGAATCAGGATGAAAAAACCTCGGTGTGCAGTAGGGTAGCCACAAGAAGCTTAAAAAACAACAGTGCATGTTACAGAGTCGCAGCGCGAATGTCTCGTGCAAGTGATTCCAACTTAGCACCCTAGCTATTTCTAGATTATGCAGCACTCACTGCAAGGAGGTGACTTTGTTTTGGCTTCTAGAATTATCTTTCTTCGAAGGCACTTTTTTGATGCTCCCTGTCATGACCCTTTATTATCAGACCTAACATTAAAATATGGGACCGAAATTTACACTTTTCTTTTTAAATTCTTCCTTTCTGAGATTACACCAGTGCGCCTGAAAATTTTGATCAGCGAACTGAACAGCGTCGCTACTTTTTTATATATCTGTCGTGTTGGTTCAACGGAATATTTGTGGCTTGCTGCCACCGTAACTTTTTCATGCGGGTAGGAATTAATGCCTTTCATTTAATGAGACCTCAGAGTTTGGATGTGGTCCTAGTGCAGGGCACGGAGCCAAGGCGGTTTGCTCAGCGGTGCAGTCCCTTGACCATCTAAGATAACCAGAATGCCTGGTGGTTGGCTCAGGGCACCTACATTACGAGCTGAAGAAATATGTTACTGTGCATCTTAAGCTGTTCGAAACTCACTTCACACAGTTATGAAATTTTGCCATTAAAAGCGAAAAAAAGCGCGAATAAACAAAAACAGGAAAAAGGCACATGCTGGACAAGACGAGCACTGTTCTCTTCGGGCGCGTCTCTTTTTTGTCATTGTTTTGCATTCTTTATTTAGTTAACCATTAATAAATGACCTTGCTCACCAAACTGAATTCTTTCTAATGACTGTTCTTATTCATTAATTTTTAGCCCCCTGGCTGCTTCTATTTGCAACACGAAAACTTGTCCCCAACCACCACAAGCAATACTGAAAACCCAATATTGGCCAAATACTGGACATGTAAGGAGAAAGGCCGGTCCTATAAAGGAGCAGAGTGAAACCATCCATTTGCAATATTGGGCCGATTACCTGTGCTGTTTGCATAAGTAAGCGCGGTTCCAACTCGATTGCTAGTCGCACTCGTAATGAACCGCCGCTCCTGCAGTGTTGCTATGGCGTTTGTCTCGCTAGCCGAAATTAGCCTCGTACATCTGCGTCCATTTAGAGCCAAATGGCTGAGAGAAATTAGGCCTCACATAAGAATCGCTAGCTACACAACCCGCTCTTCCCGGCTAAGGTTTAGTAATCAACAAATGTATTCTTGATTTTATTCATTTGTATGCTATGCATTCTTGAAAGTAATAACGAGGAATTTCTTTGCTTCCTTGGCTTCTCTACCTTGGAGAAGTAGTTTGAAGCCTCCTTTTGAAACCACTTTAAAGGCAGAAGCACTTGGCGTCTGGAAGAATATCTGACTGCGTCTTGCCGCCAGGAAGGTGTGAAAAAAAAAACACCATGCAAGAGTTGATTTCATTTTCTTGCATAATTTTTTTTTTTTTTTGCAGTAGATGACGCGTGTCTGGAACACGGAAAAATAGTAACTGTGGTCTGGGCGCATTACGGGCGACGTCTTTGATTTCATCCGCTGGAAGCAGAGTTCCTAAGATAGAACTGCTCGTCTGGATCCCAGAAAACACTTACGTAAACTTATCCTAGTCTCGAGCAAATATGGGTTGGCACCTGAGGCTTGGCGCTACTTACTGTGACGAAAGCGAGACTCCCTGCAGGCTTTTGCGGTAGCAGCTCTTTCAGTACGCTCGTAAAAAGTGACGGCACTGTTGCGAAACAGACGTCCGCAGGTTGTGTTTCCGACTTGCGCAAAAACCCCGTTGATTATTGCGCGTGGTGCTACTTCCATCCTCTGGACTATTTTTGTTATAAGAATAAGGGTGTGCCTACGGGGTACTCGTTCCAGCTTCAAATGCATGAAAACAATATGGAACAATGTGATTTCATGCCTGTCGGGGTTTAGGAAAAAGAACTTTGCCAGGCACCTTTACAATCTGTATACTCTTATAGTGAAGACTCCGCGTACCTCCTGAACATTTCTTCGAAACTATCATACATAACTAGGTTTTCGGACATTGTTGGACCAATTTAAAGCATAAAAGCATGCAGGGCACAGCCAGGCCATTTAATCTGCTTGATTTTATTTCAATGACTACTTTAGTTCTCTGTTTTTCACTTTGACGTTTTACACTACGAACAAATCCTGAGTTGTATTCCACTGAGCTCTAAGATGTAATGCCATTTCCAAGACTCGCACAGGGCACATGTGCCGAAAGTAATAATTTACTGCAATTTTTACACTTCTCAGGCCGGCTCGAAGCAAAGAAAAAAAATTATTAAGTGTTTAAATGGTACACAATTTGACACATCGTTAGCGATGCCGTTATTTGCTCCACTACGTAATATAGAGTCGTGATGCGCCATGGGTTTGGTAGATAATTTTCGATTTCTTCTAGTTATTTCAAAAGCCAACACGTTTTGAGTCAGAAGGAACTATATAAAAATATTTCTGCTCTTTTATTTTCATTAGAAAGAGAAAGAATTGAGTAATTAAATTTACAGTACAAATTTCTCATGTGACAAGTAATTTTGTGCACTCCGTGTGACTCTAAGCCATGACCTTCAGATTTGTACATCTGGTGCGCTAGAACTCAGCTTGAGTACCTCTTCATTCTATTAGTTGAGTACTCGAACATTTTACTGTTTCTAACTTCAGCCTCACAATATATGGTGGCTGTTAAGTTCGCCGGTATAAACGCTTTCTCCTAGTTCCGCAGAATAGAATTCAGGTGGTAGTAAAAGGAAAATTTTTTGTTCGCTTGCGAAGTGTTGCTTGTGACCTTCGAATCCAAAATTCTTTAATGTTCAGTGCGTTATTTATTTTTTTATTTATTAATTTATGTACTTTTTCAGCATGTAGTAAATTACACACAAACGGCTCTTGAAGGCCTCTGCCTTCCGCGCATTTGCATACTTCTGTAGACTGAAGGACAAAACTCCCGCACAATTCTTTACATACATGACCAACACTTCGTCATAAGCATCAGCTGGCGTCAGAGCGTTCCTAAGTACTACGTCGACGTATATAAAAGGTAAACTTACCACTGAACGCGAGTTTAGACACGCCATAGGAAGGTTTAGTGTTTTTGTTTTGAGATATAACCGCCGCTATTGCACAGCTGCTATGACGTTTTTCTCGCGAGCCCTGATTAGCCCTCTTCGTCGGCATCTATATTTGTCGAAAATAATGCTGGTTATGATACACTACCTGCCAACTATCAGGTTGCTCTCGCTTTCGTCGTTGTTCCTGTTGCCTTGTCCAGGTTAACGTTTTGTAAAAAACGAATTTCTTCTTCTTTCTTCATTTGTGTTCGGCAGTAATATAACTACCGCTTCGAAATTTTCGCTGACCTCTTTGCCTTCTTTAGGATGAGCAAATATTTTACAGCATTCTCTTCATGCGACTTCGGACTCAGGTGACGTCAAGACGCAGAAAATACATGGTGGGTGCAAGAGTCCCTAAATGCCTCCTCGAGCAAGACACCCTTGAAAAAGAAAACTGACCACGCAAGTGCGGCTTTTCTCTATTTTATTTGATTCTTCTACGCAGATAGCAAGTCGTTACAGATGACAAAAGAGAAAAGGTGACCTGGGTGAATTATGAGAGCTATCCATGATTCCACACACTTTAAGCACCGTTCCTCAGAAGATCCCATTACCCGTGTGTGCCTAAGAGCACACTTACATAAACCTGTCAACTTCGTATAAACAGACGCTGATATCTGAGATCTGGAACCACTTATCGTGTCGAAATGGGTATTTTGTTCGAGCTTTTGCAGTAACAGTGATGCCAGCAAGCTCGCAAAAGTGGTCGCAGCGTTACGAAACACTTGCACAGTTTATATTTCCGAGATGAGAAAATGGTGCGTTATTAAACCGTGTTTTTCTACCTCTGCCCTCAGGGCTGTTTAATGACATTTGTGGTGGTGTGTCACCAGACTACTGGCCCTATCTTCCAATCCATTAAAACGATGGGCCAATATGGATTTCGTGTGCGCTTGCTTTATAGAAAACGAACCTTTCTGAGCTCCTTTTGAAAACGTATACGCTGTTCGTGTTTGCTCTGCATGCTATAGAGACAATATTACGTTTCCAGATTCACTTATATTCTTGAACCTATTTTGAGTACAAAAGTGCGCATAGTCTAGCCAGGCCATTTTACCCCAACTTGGGAGAGTTTTCGAGTTATCATTTTTCTCTATAATGTTCAGCCTGGCTGACAGCTCAGGAATTGTATTCCAGTGAGCTCTCCGATATAACGCGAGTTGGGAAACTACCCAGAGGGCTCGTATATCGAACCAAATTCGACACTGATTTTTCATATTTTCTGCATGGCTCGAAACGCAGAAAAGAAAATGTGTGGTACGCCTGCGGTACCGAACTGCCTACATATTTAGTGGAACTACCATCTGATATTTCCAGGAAATGGCTGGAGGACATGCCCACCTTGGGGTGCGGTTTTGTTGAGGAAGCAACACTACGCTAGGTGTGAGCGATTTCGCGGAGCCTTGTAGAGCCCCAACTGCGCATGCGTGAGTAGCGAGTGTGAGACAGTTACTGCGTAATTTCCTTCCCTCAACTACAATTTTCATTTTCTTCATTACGGCCCCTCTTTATTCTTTCACTCCTACTTTCTTCCTTCCTCTACAAACGGATGCCGAGTGTCCAATGAAGTATATGAGACAGTAACTGCGTAATTTCCTTTCCTCAAATACAGTTTCTGCTTTCTTCATTACGGCCCCTCTTTCTTCTCTCTTCTTTCACTCCCATTTCCTCCCTGCCTGTACGGTGTGGTTCGGGTGTCGTTGCGTTCAAAGGGCAAGGCATCGCGCCGAACGGGTGGTGGCGTTCCGTGGACTCCCTGGCAGCGCTACAACACGCAGTCGCGTTCCACTCCTAAAGGCGAAGCTCAGGCGTCATTAATTAGCAGTTAATTAGTATTTTGTCATTATTTAGTAGTTAGGAATTAATACGTAATTTGCCATTACTCAGTAATTAGTCATTAATTATGTGTGACGTCAGCCGTGCCACAGAGGCAGTCAAAGTGGTGCGGAAGACGCTTTCGCCTCTACGCACTTTAGACAGTCAAAGTGCCCCCTGAGATGTCGAAGCCGCTGCGATTGCCGCGCCGTTGCCTCCACAATTCTACTCGGCATGGCCATTCGTCGAACCACAGCCAATTTTTTTTTTCAGATCAAGCCCAATCATTACAAAAACCGGCAGCTCTTGAGAGTAAATAAATGACAAACAAATTATCCCGTTTTACCCTTTGCTCACTGAGGGAAAGCGATGAAGTAATCATTTTATGCATGCGAGATTCGGTCAAAGTAAAAGTAGAGACATGATACCGTCGGCGTGAGCCTGACCGATGATCTGCGGATCTCCATATGCAGCGCTCTGTACCTAAGGTAGAGCAGCTGCTTTTTATGTATTGTGTACTTAAATATTTTACTGTCTCTTTACTTGCAATCTAATAATCCATGCTTTGTGTTCAGGGCGTATGTAATGGTTATTGTCGACTTTTTCGGAATCCAAGTGACACAAAACGGAATGTTGTGATTCGCATGCACAAGGAGGGCATTTTTTCCTACCGGTTTTCAATTATTACCCTTTCGCTGCGGAAGACGAGATAGATTCATACACACAAATTCTGCTGCTCCCCCCGAAAACCAGCTAGGCACGTCTTTGTTGGTGGATCCTCTCAGCCCGTAGGGAAGCCGATTTTAGTTGCAACAATGCTGATGCGCGCTGCCAATAATGTAAGGCGGTGCAACAAAGAAGCAAAAAACAAATTTGAACGCTAATAACAGGCGACCAGGTATGGCGCCCTTAGGTTAGGACAGTTCCTACGTGGACGGCTCTGTCCACAGAACCTGCACAAAACCAAGTTGTGTTTTTCTAACCACTTCTTCGCCTTCTGTAAAAGCTTACCTTAGCGTTAGACAGCCGCTCGTGCACCCGTCGTTATGTTTTATCTTTTTGTTTTGAGAGACACAGAAAAATATGAATTTATTTATTTAGTAAGGAACCCACAGCGCCGTGGCATTACAGTGGGGGGGGGGGGGGGGGGGCAATGTACAACAAAGAAGCACACATGACACCTCCGCTCGCAGGCAGAGTTACAAGCATAAAACTTTCACCATGTACATCTCACTTCAAAAGAACACATCACAATCACATCACATCATTAAAGAACGAAAGAACGCATCATTTGATGTCACACTCACAACATCGCTCGGTAGTCTGTTCCATTCTCTAATGGTTTTCGGAAAGAAAGACATTTTAAACAATTCAGTTTTTGCCGCGAATTCGCGGACTTTAAAAACATGGTCAACACGGTTGGATCTATAAAAAGGCTCCTGCACATACCTTTCGCGTTCAACCCGAACAGTTGAATAATAAACAGCATGAAACAGCTTCAGACGCAACTTCTTTCGGCGCGTGTCAAGCAATTCCCAGTTGAGTGCATCCTTCGTACGCGATGCACTGTAACGAGCCCCACGTGTGCCAGACACGAAACGAGAGGCAATGTTCTGCACCCTCTCCAACTTATCTTTATTTCTAGCAGTAGGCGGGTCCCAGACAGTGCACGCGTAGTCCAGAACCGACCTGACATAAGTCTTGAATAAAATGTCACGACATGACAGTGGAAAAGTGCTTGCATTTCGGCGAAGAAATCCCAAGTTTCTGCATGCTTTAGCAGAGATATAATCGACGTGACGGCGCCAGCTCAAATCAGGAGTAAAATAAACGCCTAGATATTTAAATTCGAATACCTGTTCTAACATTGTGTTCCTAATAACATATGAATACACATCAGGTTTTTTCTTTCTTGTAAACTTCATATGGACAGTCTTGGACATATTTAAATTCATATTCCATTTAACGCACCACTCTGAGATTCTGTTCAAATCTTCTTGGAACATTTCCGCATCTCGATCACTAGTGACAACACTATAAAGAACGCAGTCATCCGCAAATAACCGCATTTGAGATACTATTCCGTCACCAATGTCATTCACGTAGAGCAGGAACAATAGTGGTCCTAACACGGAGCCCTGGGGAACACCAGACACAACCTGCACTCTTCGAGACTCGGCGCCATTCATAACCACAAACTGCTGCCGTAAACATAGGTAATCTTTTACCCATGATATCACTTGAGGGCTAATATTGTAAAAAGACATTTTTTGAATTAGTAAAGAATGCGTCACGGTATCAAAGGCCTTTTTAAAGTCCAAAAACACGCAGTCCACGCTAAGTCGCCTGTCCAGTGCCTCAGCCAAATCGTGCGCAAATTCAGTCAGCTGCGTAGTACACGATAGGCCCCTTCGAAAACCATGCTGACGAGCCATGAACCTTATAGCGTGCAGACTGCCTTATTACTTTGTTTTCAAGGAAATCGAAAATGCGGCTTTTTAAATTAGGGCTCATGCACCTTCTGCTGCTTTTTCGTGAATAATTCTGTTTTGTTTGTAGGCTCCAAAGAAAAAGTAATAAACGTATAGGGAGATTTCAGTTGATCTGCAACTATGACTTTTTTATTTAACATGAATTCTGAGAAATTTGTTTTTGAATTAAAAGGAAGATATTTAGGTAGTCACTTGAAATAGCAATCGACACAAATCGAAGACATTTTGACAAATTATACTTTATTATTTCATGAGAAGAAAACCTTTGATATGTCCTTGTGGACCCGCTTAAAATTCCGGTCCATGCCACGCTGGAAAGTTTTCGTTATTAAAGTGACAGAAGAGCAGAAAGATAAAACGAGTTGTGTTCTGAATGTCGCACGTTGACTTCGAATCGTTAAGACGCAACAAACCTTTCGCCATCAGCGCTCTCTGTAACCCTAGTAGTATATAATATAATACCCTCTAACGAGGGTCTTTAAGGTATTAAAGTGAAGTGAAGTGAAGTGAAGTGAAGAACGATGCTTTTAGTTTTACAGCTGTGGGAGTTAGTGCCTCAGTTAGTAAACGGCTAGCTGGCACCTCTTTATTGTTTTAAAGAGAACAGTTTCATGCGATCGCTGAAATATTATGAATGCTTCATCCTGAGAAATAATCATGTGGTTGATCTCTTTTATTGCTTACAATTTCCGGAAATTTCCATACTCGAAAACAATCTAAGCAGGACACTACTGCGGGGTGTATAAAGGGTTTTAACTAGCAATGACCAAAGCCAGATCACAAAATACTGCAGTGCATCAGCAAGAGATGCTAGCACCATTACCTCACATAGTGACGAACCAAATGTTTGGCATTTCTGTTACCGGTGCACTTAATTTGCAAGCCATCCATGCATGGAGATGCCGCGATGGAAAGAAGAGGTGATGATCGAAAGGGACCGGTTTTCATATCACCTAGCATAGATAAAATCGCTAGCACAGATGAGAGGTCGGCGTGGAGACTGGCTCCTGTCTGAACCATGACGTTCGTGCGTCGAAACTAGAGGCCATGGAAAGCGGCATTGGGAACAGTTACCACTACACGGACACAAATTCTAGCATAATTTTATGGATTTTTGGTTTTTATGCGGGTTAAACGTCCCAAACCGTCTCAGGCTATGAGAGACGCCGTAGCGGAGGGCTCCATAAATTTCTACCGCCCTGGATTCTTTAACGTGCACTGACATCGCACGATGCTCGGGCCTCTAGAATTTCGCTTTCATTGAAATTGGATAGCCGCGGCCCGGATCAAACCCGCGTCTTTCGGGTCAGCACCCGAGCGCCATAAGCACTGATCAAGAGTGGCGGCTGCTTAATTTTATGTTCTTATTCTCTGATAAGGCCTCTCTCGGTACGTGAGTCCACATCACAATAAAAATGACTGTAACACATGCAGCGTGCAAAATACAATAAATTATGGTAAACTGGATAATTTAAACTATAGATCTATTTGTGTTTTGTTGCATATCCTGCAGACATTAAAGCTGTCTTCGGATTTATTACGTACGGACCGAGTTCCGGGTATGGATTACAAGCTTCATTGGATGTGCTGTTTACACAAGATCTGCTGAGGAGGGACCTTTCTGGCGAAGTTGCCATGAATATTGAAAGCTACGCTTAGAGAAAACCGTATGTACACAGTTTCGCTGCTAATTTTGTCAGCTGTCCAAAAAAACATCTTCGTGCAAATTTTAGCCTGCCAGTAGTAGCGACTAGTGATCTGCTGTCATCGCACCGTGGACTCCACATTGGTTCAGCTACCATCACGGAAAGAAAGCTAGCAGGAAGATAAATTAGGAGTGTCATTCTCGGCGTAATTTGCGGTCACCTAGACAACGCCAGTATCTCCATCAGCCGAAGATTGAGTAGCCATTTAGCCCTTTTCATGGGCAACTTCGAACACCTTATTTGCACAACCACTAGTGTCTTACTGCGTTTAACTAGGTTTGCATGCGCAGTCCGGCATGTATGGAAATGAAAACGCATCATTTATCGAACAACTCTCAAAATACACCAGGGGTTTCACTTATTGCGCAACAAATCTTAATTGCGCTATTTTGCTGCGCCTAAAGTTTCAAGCTTTATGTCCCTAGAAATGCGACTTACGTACTGGAAGATTGAATAGAATATGATAAAATGTTCTGTTCGAAACCCATTCAGTGGTTCAATCCTACAACTTGAAATCATTGATCTACTTGCGGCGGTGCTCATACGCGACTGATGCACTATAGCTTCGGAATAAAAAATGCGGATCCTGTTGGGCATCTTCCACCTCAGAGCCAAGACGTGAAGTAATCTGTTTCTGGCTGGTTACAAATACGAAGGCCCTGTTAAAGAGTCCATCTGATGAAGAGGCCACAAATGTAGAATGCGGTACACGATGCCATGAAGATTCCCTTAATTTTCTCGCATTCCACGAAACCACTTCCGCTCTGTAGGCAGAAGTGCGTCCCCACTGGTTGGGTCTGTGCTAAAGCAATGCTTGGTTCCTGCAACAAGACACATTCCAAACTTTTATTTATAAAATATACATTATTAACTGCCAGAGTTTAAAATAAAAGAACCCCAGGCAGAAAAAAACTTACCGAACGAACGTCGCACATGCCATTTGGGGCACTATTTTTTATAGAGTTTCTTGGTATAACTAGAGAGGAAACTGGCAGCCATACACTTCGTCCACCATGCAGAGGGGCATGAATACCGGGTAGAGAGGGTTACTTACTCCATTTCAGCATTGTTGGGCAGAAAACGTGGACCCAGCCGTAAAAACATGACTCTTGTCGAGGCAAGTAGAAAACCAGCGGAAAGGACGCGTTCACAAAGAGGAGAAGTACATAGGACAACACTGGACAACACAGGATGTACACAGTACACAGTGGACGTATACAGTGGAAGTACACAGGACAACAGCGTTGTGCTGTGTACTTCTCCTCCTTGTGAACGCGTCCTTTAAGCTGGTTTTTTACTTACCGTGCACCAACTGGCCCAACAAGCTACGCGTCTTCAGTTATTGAGGCAAACATCGAAGAATTGCTATTAATGTGTCCGCTCTATCCTGACAGGAATCTTTCACTTACGTTAAAAATATTGAAGAAGTGACACATACTCTACTGAAATAACCCTATCTGCGCACAGAGGAGTGCATTGTGGCTCAGCGACCAATTTCGAGGGTACAAACCCCTTTTTCGGCGCAACACTAGCCAAGACAAACACGAAACACTGTCTTCATGGCTTTTGCGCGATGGATGAAGCTCTCTAAGAAAACCGCATTTGCGGTTCCAGCAGCTTTCCGTCTAGGTGATGTTTAGAATCTATGCCTATGACATCGAAACACTTCTTTCCGTACGCAACCTCGTCGGCTCTACACGAGTGCAACCCTTTATAGTTTGCAAACACAGGCTCGACGGCTTCAGGCTTACTTGACTTAATGGACCGACGTCAAGCATCAGAGCGTTGGAAGTGCTACAGGCCACACAGCTTATAAAGCATTGCAAAATGCAATACGGAAATAGGGCACTGGACAAATAAGTGCAAGAAAGGTCCAACATGTTTGTTTAAGGGTTGCGTTTATCGCTTGCATCTTTATCTCTAAGAGTTGCATTTTATGTTTCCTCCAACTAATGCTCCTCAGTGATTGTTCAGGCCTCCTAGGAAGCCAAATGCAGCGTTCGCTGTAACTCTGCCTCCCCACTTTCGTGCTGGGCGTTTTCGGCAGGCTTTACGGGATCACATATGATCTGCTGATCTTACCGCAAAGAAAACTTCCTTAAAGTAAATATTTTTTTCTTTGTCTTAGCTACTGATACTGTTTTTCCTGCTCCTAGGTGTGCTACCGGGTGAAGTCTTAATGCCGGTCTATTGCGCCTATAAGATATAACAAGCATGTCCACTCCTCGCTAAGCACGCGAAACGAAACCATAAGCAGGCTTGGATGCATAAAGAACAGAGAACACAGCACAATTTATTCGTAAAATGGTAAAGTAATAATGTTTAATGCTTCGTAATCACTACCCTTTGGTATGAACATCGCTGCATAATTTTGTAAGCATTTTTTGTGTTCTAGGATGGCTGGAATGATGCTGCTTAAGGTTTGTCTCCTGGATATCATTCCAATAGGTAGTTGTGTCATTTCTTAGATATACTTGGTTTTGAATAGCGTTCTACGTCATGGCAGGCGTGGTTTCGGAACTCAGCTCCTTCAGTGCCTAATATAAACCCCGAAAGGAGAAAATGACTGAGAAGCTGGATGAAAGACTCAACCCGCTAGCACTGTGCAATTTAAAGGGACAACATAAATGCAAGTTTGCCTGTATCGTTAGCTTAACAGCTTCTGAATGAAGCACGGCTAGTTTCACTGTAAGCGTAATTTTTCTAGGCTAGATAAGGTAAACACATGAACGGCAGATGCCGCTACAATCGGTGTCCTCGCAAGCAATCTATCATGCCCACACGTTTTTTACGCCTGCAGTCTGGAGGCTATAGGCTACACCGCCAATAGGCTAAAAATGACGATCCCAGATTACTTTATGGTAGTTAGCTTCACGTATTTGATGCTAAAGGCGGAAATGGGAATAAATCTACTTTTCACCAGGACAGTTGCGTGTTGTCCTGCCGGAGCAATATCAGCCTGCTTAGAAACAGCCTGCAAAGCTAGTTTAACACTGACAAATGTTGTACCGAATTCTACACACTGTCCGTTTAAGAGGAAACCGACGAAGGAGAAGAGGGAGCTGTCATTTACATTCTGCGAAGTTTATTATACTCCATGTGAGCGGTATCATTCTACCACTGTGCGCACATGGCGGATAGGATTGCATTAAGTGTCTCTCTTTACATTACTGCAAGACATCAAAAGCAGAAATTCTTGACGACTAAAAGCCGCACCAGAGAAGGGATAGAGGCGGGCTGCAACACCAGGTGGTGGTGTTCCCGCCTGCCTCTGTCCCACTTCTGTTGCAGCTTTTAGTCGTCAGTAGCTGGCCTACAACATTAGCCTACTAAGTTAGAAATTCTTCGTATATAGAAACAGATGCATTAAGTGACTAAAGCACCAAGAAAGAGAGCAGGACATGGGCGCTAGAAATAAGCAGCAAAGCATTAGGAAATTGCACACGTCTGTTCATACCCTCGATTGCCGACCGCGCCTGAATAGGCTGGGTTGTACAGCTACGCTACCGATGTGGACGTTCGCTGTGTGGCGCGACGAGCGCCGATGGCAAAGAGTTAACCCAATGTCTCGTAGAGTATGGAAATAAGCGAGTGCCATGCGCGCGGCAGATGTCCAGGAGCAACCAAGCGATTGCAATTGGCACTGGGCTACGTTCGGAATTGTCCCGGCGGGATCGAATCAGTTCGTCAATACTCACTGCGTCATGTGAGCTGTCGTGAGAGGAAATATTTCGCTTGAAGCGAGCTTTCTACGGCCCGCCAAAAAAATCTGAATAAAGAGTGGTATTCATTTTGGGCATGGTGGCTATAAATATTCGAGGTCCCCGCAGTTTTTCTGATCACATTTTCTGCTCCTCGTCAAATGGCTTTTTTCTTTCCTGTACCTGCTCCCATTTTGAAATAAAGTGACAACTATAAAAGTAGTTGTTTATCTCTAACCGGTTTATAAAGCGCGAAAAATCAAAGGGCCATCGATTTCACTGATGCGGGAAAAATGACAGCGCTCTTTTTTTTTCTACCTTCTCTTTCGTTGTGCTAATGGTCAGCAGTCGGAAGCACAAACTGAGCGACCACTGCGCCTACGTTTACTTTTATTAAGCATCTATCAGCAATAAAACCAAACAGATATCACCTGTGACTGAAGTTTGCTTACCAGTTCATCAACCAGATCATTCATCAACCAGATCGCACAATAACCTCAGATACACGCGCATTTATGGCAGTACTCACGCCTTTGACTTTTCTCCGCTCCCACGTGCTATATGTCCATGAAATGATCTTCCAAATGCATTGCATTGCAGCGCAACCACGGCACGTTTCATAATCATCTGGTCAAACATTATATCGATAACACCTAGCACGTTTTCTTCCTTGCCCGAGTCATGCCTTTTTTTTTTTTGTCACACCCTGTTTATCAGCCCATTTGCCTTCCTGTGTATTTGCTCATGTTGCTTTTTTTCCCGTTACTATTATGTCGTATTTATACTCTACTTTTTTATCCAATGTTTTTCTGCATGTATTTTGTAGTGTCGTGACAATTTGTAATCAGCTTTTAGAACGTAACAGTGTTTGTTTCTTCGCATTTTTGGTTTATTATAGCTACTGTTGCACATATTTATTGCTCCCCCCTTACACAATGCCTCCCTGGAGGCCTGTAAGGTATCTGTAAATAAATAAATAAGAGTTTCAATCACCGCTCTGTTGTCAGAGCAAGCTTTATTTATTGCCGGTATTTCTGTAGAGCCGATGTGTCATTATAGGAGGGGCTCCGCTTCAGCCTGTGTAATAGCAAGTGACAGGTGAGGGTCAAAAACTCCCCCTAAACACCACGTGTCAACCGACAGAGATGTAGGGTGGAGGCTTCAAACAAGTGCAGCGGCCAGACTGTATGCCGGACCCCGAAACAGAGAGTTGTCGCCGCCTCGGCCTTCCTAATTCCTCGCATTAAAGAAGCTGCTTACTAAAGGAGAGCAGGGCTATGAAATTGAAATACTGGTGAGCTCTTGGCGCGTCGCGTAGTCACCTCCTTTACAGAGCAGCCTCTGTTCGGGCCAGTGAAAATGCTCGGCCATGCTTGGCACGCAGCGATTGGATCTATTATTTCCTGTTTACTGCTCTTTTATGGATTGAGTTACTAACAGCTGCGGAGGTTCAAAGCAGACGAGGAGGAAAGCGGGAGAGGAATCGGGAGGGGAGGGGAGATACAATGAAATGTGAGAGAGAGTAGGTCTGATAGGACAGATCGCGCCCTGCAACTGTAATTAGGGGGTGATGACTCTAAGCTAGCTCTGCCAGTCTTCGTCGAGATTGCTGTCAGTGGCGAAAGACGACATAACGCACCTGAGCACGAATAATATCCCCCTTCAGCGGCAGTGTCTGTTCGTATTACCGAGAATCGTAATCGTTACAAAATTTTTCTCCTTGCTGTTACCGCACTTAAACTTCCCAAATGCGAAACACTGCTGGCTACAACCGAAGTGATCGCTGAGACGCGTTCGCTTAAAAGACGGACAAAATCTGAACGAAGAAACTGGGCCTGACATGGCAGTCAGAAGGCGCAGCAAACCTTGTTTCGCAGTGTGAAGACGATATTATTCGTCGTTTCTACACGCTCAGGTTGAAGAATAACGTGTGTTTGGGGTAGGTGCCTCAGCCATACGCAATAAGGGCTAAGTTCAATACAGACGCCACATTAACGACCCTTTCGGAGAAAACGTTAAGAGCCTAAAATACATTCAATCTCAATGTGCTTTTTGCTCACCATGGAAGGTATTTTAAATTAGAGTGGAGACCCTTTCGCCCTTGCAGAAAAAGTTAAGGGTTTTGGAAAGTTAATAGTCGCCAGGATGAAAAAATTTGACACTCTGCCAAGGTCATATTAAATAACAGCACACAGGAAACGTCTGTACAGAGCGCCATCTCTTTTGAATGGAAAGAATTATAAAAAAACTGCAGGAGTGCTCTGCTCAACATTTTTTCATAACGACTGCGCAGGAGACTGATTTCTTACAACAGGTACGTATTGCGGCTATTTTTTTTTTTAAATGCTGAGTAACAGAGGCTTCTATTTTATCTCTGACGAATGATATGCATGTCCGGTAATTTCAACTTTGAGTTTACAGACAGAGCACAGACATACAGACAGACAGCATAGCTTTATAGCGAAGGTGACCTTGCAGCGTTTATAGGGATTATTATCACAGTAATCTCTCGCAGTGTTATCGCTGCAGGCTGATGTCGTGACCTGAGCGAAACGCAAAAGAATGAACCCGAGCAATGCAGTGGAAAACAGCACTATGCAGTAGCATGACTTGACAACGAATCTGCCACATTGATAAGAATATCTCCCGCCGTTTTTGATGGCTTTATTTTGTGCCTTTTTGCTTTTAGACAAGAGATAATTCCGAAGCTTTCAAGCGCTAGGTGATTTTCGTGAGTGCAGTACAAAGTTTTAAGATGCACAGGTACGCTGCAAGTGATGATCAGATGACCCCAGTATTAAAGCGGAAGCCTTTATTTTCTTTCTGCCCAAATTAGAGAGGACATTTGCATGAAGGTCACCCAAGAACGTCGGGCAAAAAGGGAGGATAGTGTTCTCACTATTAACGATCCCGACCTGCTTTGAGCTATCGCTTCAGTCAACTAACACATACAGGTTTGGTCAGATTTATTGCACACATGTGTCCAGAAATTAGGCCTGACCAAAACGGAGATTCAGGGATGATTGTTTGATCCCTCCCAAGTGCTAAGCGGTTATGAAGCACTGCCTTTTCCGGTTTGGAAATTGAAAGTGATTGATTCGTAGAAACGCATTTGAGACGATGTATACTGATGGGGGATGGGGTGGCCAAGGAAGCGTGGAAGTGTCGGGGGAAAAAACGGGAGAGAGGGAAAGAAAGTGGGATGAGAGACGACCGAGCGACAGGCTAATGGATTTAAGAGCGAATAAGGGCTAGGGAAGGGGAAAGTCTTTCATCGAAATTGGGACGGGCCCTTCTTCCACAGTTTACTTTCGGAAGGCACTCTTCAACTTCCGGCTTTTCGCGCTCTCTCCTCTTCTGAAGCCTAATGAGTGGTCGTCGCCAACCATTAATCTTTGTAATGAGGAGCTCGGTTCCTCCTGGTGCAGTGTACTATACCGCGTCGTCGTAATGCGCCGCACACGAGGCCATTAAGCGTTTCGAGCCACTCGCATTGAGAACATCTGTGGCGCCAACGTGTGCAGATAACATAGATTCACTGACGAAAATAAACTAAGAAAAGGCTGCGGGAAATGACTCTGCAGACGTATGAAAGATCGATGGGAGAGTAAAATGCGCTCAACAAGACGTCTTGAGGCGATTGACGAGAGACACGGAGAGCGGCGTGCAGATACTTTGCTTGACAAATTCTTAGTAATCGTAAGTTATGCATACTGTATGCGACGCCACAGGTGCAGCCGGTTAACAATGCTCTCATGCCCTGTTATCAAAACTGTCTTGCTGCATTCCCAGTAGGCGGTGCGGCCCCTTCCCCTTCCAGACGTCTGAAGAAAGCAGTGGTTGTCTTGAAAAGAGTTATTTAAGGTAGAAACGTATTTTAGCAAACATGGATAAGAACGTTCACACTACTGATTCGAGATGAGCAAGTGTGATTTCCTGGAGTAATTAACTCGGCAAGGTTCGCTTTTGATGCCGTACGTCGTTCAACAGTTTGGTGCAAAATGGGAAAACTGTACTTGCATGTATGAATTTGAATTGAATACTTGACTTATTCTGGTGTTCTAATGGTGTTTAACGTACCCTGAATGAAAAAAAGAAAAACAAACCATGTCACCGCAGATGCTTTACCTATTCATACGTATGTAGCTTCTTCCTAACCACTGTCCTTTAGAAAAGTAGTTGGTATCAGCGTGTATTTCTTAAAAATGCGCACTCGAAGCAAAAAATGCTCTAACACGTGATTGAAATTGTGTTTCTGGCGGCAAATGTGCCGAATATTTGACTCATTATTAAGAAAAGTCATTCCTTAGAAGTTCTTCGATGACGTGAGGTTGGGGTAGAAATAAAAAAAAAACAACGTCCACCTCTCAAGAAGCACCTTGACTGTATAAATACTGCAAAATCTTCTGCATCAACGTAATTTGAGAATTTTGCATTACAAAGTTAATATTAAATCTTGAAAGAACTCTCCGTGCTGAGCATTTTGCAACCACTAAATGCCAGATATTCCATTTTGAATAATGCAGAAAAAAACAGATAAAGAAGCGACGAAAATTTGATTTTTTGGTCGTGTGGATTTAGACTAATACATTTTCTAGCCTCTGGATATGAATTTTTGATATTGGACAGTTTTAATTCTGGCCGGAAAGTGTTAAGGCATTCCCTAGTAATTCTTCAATGAGATGAAGTTGGAAGTGTGCATTTCATTCAGTGGTGGTGCCATTGATTGCTGATGTCGGAGGGCAAAACTTTAGGTGAGGAAATAAAATGTACTACAACAATCAGATTTAAGTTGACGCTTTAAAATCTTATGGCCTCATCCGAACAAAGAAATGCTTCCCTTAGCATACGTCGTTTGTGCGAGATTTAATTGCCACAGTCAATGGTCTCAACGAGGGCTTCCTTCGAACGCAGGTTTTTTTGGTGCCTGACATATTCAATGAGGTCGGGATATGGAGGTACGATGGAGTTGTTAGTCTGGAACTAATCATGAAAAATTCAGTGTGAAGCCTGGAGGTGCGCTGATTGCGCGGCGCACATTGCGTTCTTAGGCAAGTCGTCAGTCCTATAACCGTTTTGGAAACATAGATAATTTCACCTCAGATTAAATTCAAATTAAGCTCGAACTAACTTGTATGCTTCTTGCGACAGTCGCTCAAAGAAATAGCTCCTATTTACCCAGTGCAAAAGATCTAAACTGTGATCTAAAAGATTTGCCAGCGCAACTCAAGTTTGGCAGACATTACAAAGTACGTTTAATATTATTTCTTTTCTTTAATGAAGCATTCCATGAAATTCAGCTTCCTTGAGCTCGGTTTTCATTTGCCAAAAAAATTCCTCGGACAATGTTTACGCGGTTTTCAGGGTTGATGCAGTAAACTACTGTCCGAGACGCCAATTTTGTCTTCGAGGTGATAAGCAATGTCGGAGATTATAAGAGTTTCATCGACTGGATACTAGTGGTGTGTGAGTAGTTAGCTGCAATGAGACGAGTGGTTCGAAAACGTGATTTTCAACATTAGTAGATTAAAAATAAATATCTTCGCAACTAAAGCATCGCTCTTTCATCCCAAGAAGCACCTATAAAACTACGCCTACCTAAATATTGAAGAGCAGTTCAGTTATTTCGAAACTTCCACATTTCAAGTCGGTTACTTAAAAAACACCAATCCGCACGCATCCCCTTAGGATCTCCATTGTCACTTTTCAAAGGTTCGGCTGTTCCCGCCAAGAAAAGCATCTGCGGATTTGTGGTATTTAATTCAGTAAAATACGAACGCCATTCGATATTTATGCGGTTTTATTATTTAGCATTAAAGAATGACCTTCCAATTCAATAAATTCATGGCTGCCTGTTATTGCAAGCAGTTGGTGCACTGCCAAAGTCACCTGAAGCGTTGATCCATTTACATTATTTAAACTTTGTTTCGCCATCGTTTCTTCTCGGGTATGACTATCATTAGGCAAGGAAAGACAATGAAAGTCCTCCAGAAAAAGAGTGACACAAGCAAATGACATTTCAAAAAGGGAGGAAGGCAAGTTTTATGATTAGAATCTTGCAATAAAAAGGGACACAAGTTCAACTCTGAAAAATAGACGCTGTACCTGTGGACGTATGCAATAGTTTATAGAAATGCTCGCAAAACCAGTAGCTTCAATCAGCATGAGCGAACCGAAAACCTAATCAAAAGTTTCGTTTCTGTCGTTTGATGTAGCTCAACATATGCGAAAATATGATACACGACGCATGCAAGACATGTGGTGTTAAGGATGGGGACAAAAGTTTCGCCTACTGTTGCTAGGAGGGATGAAAGGTTCCTCTCACGCTATCTCTCCCTCTCTATCTCTTTTTCAACATAACATGCGGGGCTTACTGCGTCATCGTCCCGTGAAATTTCAAGCCGAGTTGTTCGAAGAATCCGGCCCTCCTCTCCGAGTGGAGCAGATTTTCTTATTCTCCATTTCATGACTGGAAACGCACGGAAACCCAGAGCCGCGGTTTCAAACAAATGTTGAAAAGTGCGACGCCGCATTTGCCCACTCAACCATTGCACATTTCCTTTTATGTTTTCCCTCTAAACTCGCAAAGTATGACACCCCCGCAGTTCCTGTATTTGCATTAAAATGGAACGCATTCAAGGTGACGGTTGTGACACTTTTCACGAGGAAACTGCGCGACAGTCTCCTCTTTAGCATTCTTATTTTTTGCGTGTTGGAATTTATGTCGCTTCCAGTACATTTCTCTGAGCAAAGGTGACGGTAAGCGGCAGTCAGCGGAAACGTTCTAGATGCATTTTTCAGAAACACGCCCGACACCACGTACAGGTCGTTATGTAAATGTGTCCCGAGTATAGCGGAGCAGAAAGATGTTTTTGCTCGTATGCAGACGGCACCCTGACATTCCGTAACCAAAATGGATATTTCGCTTCCCTCTTTTGGTTATTCCTTTTTTGACTGTGTGTTGAAGCTGGTGGTATGAAATGGTCGCGTACGATTTACACCCAGGTAGACGAAATGCAAGTCGAAACGAGAGAAAATGAAGAACCGCCAAAGGAAATTTCCTTTGGTTGTTTCTGTGTTTACCACTTTTCTGGGAGATTTCACACACGCTTGTGACGCTGCTTCTATCGGCGCCTGGGCGTTCTTTCACTTCTTTTTTAACTTCAAAAAGAAAGCTGTGTTCTCCTGAATTTCCTTCCTTGTGTTCTCGACCTCCTGAAACTTGCTTTACGTAGCCCAAGAGCAAAATGGATCTCTTGACGACCCAAATGTTTTAGAGTCAATTATGTAGACGCGTAAGTTTGATATGTGAAATATACAAATTAAATGAAATTCCTATTCAGTAGCACTAATCAATAATCAGGTCTCAGTAGATTACCCCCCCCCCCCCCCCCCATTAGTGATACTCAGCAAGACTAACTCTAAGGTGTCTGACATGGCCTTAGGGCAGGAAACAGCTCCTAAAAAAAAACATGCCTTGCTCTCGTACACTGCGGGCCGAGCCAAAGTTGGCACTGTTCCTGCACTTCGAAAACCCACGTGAATATGAGCGTCCTTATAATATTTAAAATGGGAAGAAACCTCAGATTTGTCGCCGCGTCGCTGGAAAACTGTTCTCGGCTTGAATAGTTTGAGAGTGAGCAAAAATAATTCACTCGGAGCAAAATAATATATGAAACGTCTGGTGGACCGTTCAGTGGTCCTAGCAGAAAAACAGCGATCATGAATTGGCGGCAGAGTCAGCGGTTCCCACACTTCCAGGCGGCCCCCAGACTGACAGACGCTATCGTCTATGGAGCCGTAATATATGCCTTGAATTTATAGTGTTCAGGCACGACTGCTAATTATAAAGTTTTGTGTATGGTGAGTTAACGCTTTAAAGCGGCTCAGGCTATGATGGACGCCGTAGTGAGCAGCTCAGGAAATTTCGACCACCTGAGCTACTTTAACAGTCGCCGGCGTCGCACAGTACACGGGCCTCTAGAATTTCGCCGCCATCGAAATGCGAGTGCATCGGCCGGGATCGATCCCGGACCTTTCGCGTCAGCAGCCTAGCGTCATAAGCAGTGAGCCACCACGGACCCTGGTCCTTGTAAAGAGCGATTAGCGGCTTCGTGAAGTCACTGATAAGTGCTTGTTTATCCGGGAATTTAAGCCTGTTTAGTGCGGTCCACTGCCGCTCTTGCAAAGGCTTTTGGTGATCGGAGTGTCAAATCCTACAAAGCGCAGTTCTCCTACTGTACGCTATTTCTATAATAGGTATCACTTTAAATATTTTGAACCCTGTGTTGCAATTTTCACTGAATACTTGCAATGGCTTAAGGTTTTAAAGAGTGCTTCCATTAGACATCCACACTTTCAAACAGCACACATTTCGATGAAAAAGAACTATGCTTCTTTCATCTTGCCAGAATTTAAAAAAAAACCATGTTTCTACGTTTGAAAGCATATTTCCAGATCTTGTAATTTTAGTAGAGTCATCCCAGGAAAATACGCCATGCAGGCATCGATCGCAATTAAAAAAATCGTTTAAGGCCTGAAACAAGGCATCAAAAGATGTAAAATATTTCAGCCATACTTAAAGACTTTAACAAAAACTCAAGTGACTACGGCAAACATTCTTTCGTAAAGAACAGCGCTTGGACAAATATTTCAAGAAATAAGCTCCTCTTCAAAGCTTCACCAGTTCATTTTTTTTTTATTTTAAGTGCGCCAAAGAGTACCGACGCCCCAGGCACATTGCGTGCGGCTCGACTTTATAATCTGCAAGAACGTTCTTCAAAAAGAAGAATATAATCTTCAAGGACGACAAATTTATGTCAAGGAGGAACGATGAGGCGATTGAAAATATTTTCTCCTCCTACAGAGAGAAGCATTTGTCCCTAAGTTCAAGCTTGCATTATAGTGTCATCGCCTAAATCTATTATGATGACTATTAAAAGGTGAGGAAATAATATTTTCATTTGGCTCTGAAGCAATAATATTTTAGTACACTGTGCTTCAAAGATTCAAGAAGAAGCTCTACAGATGGTAATGCGCATATAGTGCCTGCATCAAAGATCAAGCTAAGTAATTCATTATTTAGCGGAGCACTTCCAACGTAAACAAGGTTTATTTGACCTCGCCCTAAAAGTCATGCGTCCCAAAACTGCAACGCTGTCGTCATGTAGCAGATAACAAAGAAAGGAGAACGACCACTTGCACTCAGCGAACCTAGATGAAACCGTTGCTATAACGCCGCGCGGAACCCTCCTCTCGACTGCTCCGAGTGCTTCGCTTTGCTGACGACCAAAACAAAGATCAGAACACAGTCATAAGTTTCGTGGCAAATGTACTCTTGTGTATTTGGCCGAAACAATTAATGGAGAATGAAGAGAAGGGTAAACAGAGAAAAGAAATTCTGGTCTTGAAGACGACGTTATCGCGGACCAAAAAAAAAAAACACTTAAAGAATGTCAACAATAAAACTCATTCCTGCGGGAACTTACTGTCTTACATTTCAAAGCACTTTCTTCTCTCATCGTTTTGTGCTGAAAAATACTCGAAGGCTCCTTTCCTGTTTCTTCAGAAAGCGCTTTTTGTTGCCAACCAAAATAAACTTCTCTAAAGAGGTGTAATTAACTTATGTAAAGTTAGGGACTGTTTCGAAACCAACGGAGAGAAACTAAAACAATGCCAGCAGTAGTTGAGATTGCGAGCGCACGATGAGCCATCTATTCCAAAAGTAACCGAGACATGGCGGTTTGTATCCTAGCCTCATAGCAAAGCACTTATGGCTGCCCTTAAACTTAGAAACTACGTAAAGTAAGGTGAACCCTTGTCCTCACTTTCTGACGACTTTCAGCCTTTAGCCGTGCCGTAAAGGCTCTGTACTCCGTTTGGCAAACGGGGTACACACCTATGTTTAGGCCCGATGCAATAATCTCCTGTACACCAGGGAGCAACTGTCCTTGTTTTCGTCGAATGAATTATTCGTAACTACAGACTATTCTGCGATACTGTGATTTCGGACACTTTAAAGCGGGGAAACGTAAGAATACACAACAACACTCAGTCATTAAGCTCTCCATAGCTTCCCCTCATAAAGGCACCCAGTTAACCGTTGTGTACGGGTCCCGTGTTCGTAGCCGTCAGACAATCTCGCGGTGCACACTAGGTACGCGTGAAAAAAAAAAAGTAAACAACTCCGGATTGCCCATTTTGAAGTCTGGCGAGGTCAGTGCACATTGATGAATCAAGCTGCATCTAAACGATTCCTTCTATTTTTTCTAGGCCTGTGCTGATTTCCTTTCTACAGGCTGTTTCAAGGTAGGCTAGGTAATTTTCGAAGATAGGATTTTTGAAGTGAAATTATGGCTTTTACGGCATAGTATTAGCAGTGTGGCGGACAACAGAAAGCTGGTGAATAATTTTTGTTATTAAGCTGGTTAGAAAATTTGTGCTAAATATCTGTTTACCTATCACAGCTAGGCAACTGGTTGCGACAGAGATTTGTAGCCGGTTCTTAGTTATAGCTACATCAGTTCTTAGAATTTCGAAGAGGCGATTATCCTCAGCGAAGTTGACGACAAAATTTGGCTCCATCATGACACAATACATCCGCTTTCGTAAGAATGCAGGTAAAGCAACCTTTCTGATGCACGTAACTAGTCAAAAAGAGCCAAATTTTGTAGAGTCACAGCGTCAAGGTAATCGCTGTTTCGAAATTCTAAAAACTGATATTGGTATTACTAACGGCGGGCTACAAACCTCTATTTGCAACTAAGTGCCTAACTCTCCTACTTAAAAAGCTAACTATTAAAAATTTGTTCACGTTACAACATAAGACGATTCAGCTGTTTTCTGGTGCCCGCCAAAACTGGTGATATATTACCAGTTATATTGCAGTTACTAGACTGTAATCATCTCTATTTTCACTTTTAGGAGGATATATTATAAACATTTTATGTTTCAGCTCCCAGCGGCTATGATTTTACTAAAACGTATATATTGATCATTTCTGTAAACTTCAAATTCTATTTTTTTCTTGCTTTCATCTCCTTTATTTTTATATGTCGATTGTTTTCTTAACGCAACGGCATTGATCACCATCTCTTCCTTATGGGATGCTTAACTGTAATTTGAGAACGTCTACATGACATTTGTCATATCGCGTGCACGTCTTTATTTTCCGCACCAAAGTTCCATCATTGAAAAGGAAAAAATGTGGCGAAGTGGTGGAAACGCAACTAGACACAAACCCCTTTTTCCTGTAATACTCATTTGCTATTTCTTACACTCACTCGCCTACATCTAGGCATGTAAGTAAAATGTTCCAGTCTTAGATTTGTAGAGAAAATGATAAAATAAGACACCTTTTAGGATAAAATGAACATTCAGGATTCTTAAGCCCACTTCGAAAGTACTTTATTCGCTTTTCTGAAACGAACTGCTTCATTAATATGTATTTTAAGGCAAATATCGCTACATGAAGAGACCGCTGCCAAACACAATGTGATTTAGACGCTGGCAAGGCGCAGGCTGTGCTCTGAGAAAATTAGCTGAATTGGTTTATAAGTGTAATTGTTCTTCACCTTGGCCATGGCTACATCGCACTTAAAATAACCACTTTGGGTTTCTAAGCAGTCTCTGCTTATAAAGAGTTGAGGAGTGTTGGCTCGTGTTCTAGAAAGCAACAGCCGGTGAATTTAGCAAAAAATGTGACCTGCTGTTGAAAATAAGTGAGAAACCGACCGCGAGCCCTCTGAAAGGGAGGCTCGAGGGGGAAACTTAAGCTTCCTCTTATTTTGAACGGATATAAAAGGGATGAAAGCGATAAAAAAGCGAGGTTGTCAAAAGCCTACGCACTCTTTACTCTTCGAAGCCCGACTCCACTTAAAGAAGCCCTTCAAAGCCCGACTCCCTTTAAAGAAGCTCTTTAAAGGGCCACGTTTTTAATCAGCCTAAAAATGCTTCCGTTTCTCATTCTGTCTTTCTTTCCTTTCTGGGGGACGGAAACCATTTTTTTTTATTTTAGCGCCCTTAAAGACTCGGCTGAAATAAGGAGAACATTTATCAATCGATTATCCTTAGTGGGTTCTACAGATGGGCAATTTACATCGCTTCCGGGCGTCTGAAGGGAAATAGTATATTGAGTACAAAAAAGACTACAGGTACCCACAGTAATCTTAATTCGATATTTTTTTCTTTCCTCAAACAAAGTCACCCGCCGCACTCCAGGTCACCGAGATTAAACTTGTGCTTCTGAGCCGGAAATGCTTATAATTAAATGATAGAGTACGCCCATGTCCTTCTGTTCTCTCAGCTTACTTCTTTTCTTAATGAAGTGGAATATTTTATTAGCCGAAACCCTAGACGCATGCCTTACAGACGATATTCGTTTCACAAAATTACTTCAGTGTGAAATGCCCGAGTGCTGATTTTGAGGTCAGTTCACGCCGTTCAGGGTAAAAATCAAGGACATAGCCTTTCTAGTTTTGGCATGCATGAATAAAGCATACATTTATGTGACAAAGTCGCGTCGCTAAAAACGTATGCCAATAAATTACTAACCATAGGCGTGAAGGAAAAATGAATAAGGAGAAATGGGGACTTTTGCTCTCGCTGCAATTTCAAGCTTAGTGATTTCTTGTTTTTTGTTTTCTGTGCCAGGTTTTAAAGTGTGCGTACGTGCATGCACACACTTTAATTTTTCTTTTTGATAGAAATATGACGGATACAATCGATTGGTTTAACATCGGGCTGAGACGCTGCATCCGGCGAATTCCAAGGCACCACCCCAAGCGTCTTCGCTCCCTTCCTGCTGCTTTCTGCTGAAGAATTATATGAACTGAGGAAAATTGAGAATTAGCCCAAAACTTCTATTCGAATAAATGATTTTTTGTTTAGCACTCAATGTTCAAGCATGCTCTGGAATCAAGATCTCGCCGTTTCTGCGTTGGAAACATGCGTGGTAATAAACGGTGGTAAGGTTTCGCTTAACGAAGACGGCACTATTTATTCCGGCAGCTACGTAGAAGTGTTTCTGGGAAGTTCATTGTTTTATTTTTTTTTGTGTACGATAACAGCGGGCATCTCATCCAGTGGGTCTGGGCGGCTGAGAGTGTTCTAAATAATATGAGGCAAAAGATACGAAGACAAACTGTGCCAGGTTAACCCGAAGGAAAACGCCGAATTAATTTAGGAAATGCTTGCAATTTTTGAGAATGTCTTTGAAAGCTCCACCAGATTTCCGGCATTTTATATCTCCCACTGTTTCTTCGTAAATGGTCTCGGGTGTGTCCTAATTTTGTTATTTTGCTCCGGTGCCCTTTGATTACACGATAGCATAACATTGGTGCTCTCCTAATTGAGTGATATGGAAAGCTTTCGTACCTGTTTTCTTTGTACAAATTCGGCTTCTGCTGAATAAAGCATGGAAACTAAAAAAAACCACCTAGAAAGACTGCGCTCTTTAGATTAATATACATGATAATGTATTGCTATATATACTGCTTTGAATTTTTTCAGTTGTAGGGACCATCAACTATCTTCATTACATTGCAAAACTTCCTTCTTATGCTCCTAAAGTTTGAGAAGGTTAGCGCAATTTATTGCTAAAGCTGCCGATAATATGTTGCTTAAGAAGATAGAGGTTTTGGCAAGTTGGCGACTTATGTTAAGCGAAGGATAGCGCGGCTTTAAGTATCAAGGAAGCTAAGACGGCGCGCATTAAGTTTCGAAGGCTATCCACAGCGAGATCTCAGATTTGCACAGCAGTTAAATGGCAGTTTCCTTCGAGTTCAATTTACTGTTTGATTAAGGTCCGTCCTATGTTCCACCTGCATTTCTAGACAATGTGTAGTGCAGTAATTTCGTTTTTATCCTTCACTGTGTGCCATACTATTGGCTGTTGCAGAATGGAAGCTGTTTACTACTGCTAAGGTGGTCGTATTGCTATCTAGGTCCAGACTGGATTAGGTTTGCATTGAATACGTAGGCTATGTCCGCCTGTTTCGCCAATCAAAACAAAAAAGCTATTTCTTCGACTATCTTACCCCATTGCAATGATGTTATCAGAGGCTATGGCTTCTTCTTTCTGTGCATTCATTTACATCTCAACAGCATACCGTTCTTCGCTGCTTTGTTTTAGAAAAGACGCTCTTCAATCGCTACAGCTCTGTTTTTAGGGGCTTTCACTTCTGGTGTGCTCTGCCCCTCCACCGGCACTAGTGTAGCAGGTGCAGTTTGCTGTTTCTCTTTTCTTTTCTTGAGACTTCTGCGATGACTTTTGTACGAATCCTTAGCTTTCCTCCTAGAAATAAAAGCTAAGAATACATCCAAACATGAGCTCTAAATTTATGTTCCGCTTTCAAGTGGAAGGCCTGGTCCATATTTAGACCGACCGCCTGGTCTCCGGAAGTTTCATTTGTTCGGACTTGAGGAAATTTCGAGATAAAGTTCGCTTTGCGGCAACCTGTTCAGACCGCAAAGACAAGTAGCCTTACTCCTCCACACCTGAAGACTAAACGGGGCGGATTCTAGGAACTCTTCATGCTGTAATGCCTCGTTGTTTGGCTCATTTTTTTAGCCTCCAATAATACCTTTCGTTGTATTGAACAAAGAGGAATTTGCAGCTCTTGCCTTCCGACAAAAAATCAGTTCTTTTTCTTTTTCCTACTATAATCCGTACCAAAAGGTTCAATATGCCATAAATGAAAAGTGAAGCAAAATTGGGGCTACATATCTTCTGTTATTAACATTGTTCTTATTATTCCTGATCTGATGTGATGTTTTTGCATGATTTACCCGTCACATATTGGGCTCAGAGTGTAAATTCTTCATCGATATGCATAATACGATTCCTCTAATAACGATATCAGGTTTGCTACGTTGACTTGCAGGAGCATGCACTATGTTGGAGTTACTGCTAATAATTGCACCGCAAGTGCAATTCATGAATCATCCAAGGCTGGCCGTTCCCTTAAATAAATAATGCTGGCAGGTATCCTTGACTGATTCTCGCGCATTATTTTTTAGAACCTCAAGAATAAAAGCAACATGGGCCAATGAAGGCTAATGTTCATAACTGCAGCGGCTTCTTGCTTTTTGTACCAAGAAATAGTGTCTGGCCGCGATAATTAACTGCGGATATAGGGTGTTCTCATTACTATGCTAAACAATTTTCTAGTCTGCTGGAATGTTCACCGTGTTTCTTTACAGAGAGCGAGCTGTGGTTTTACTTTAGTTTTTGTTTCGTGCCGTTGGGAATATGCAAAAAGAATTTGTTGACGCGGAAAGCCTGAGGTAATTACAAAACGATAACACTAAACTTCTGCTGGCTTAACAGTTTTGCAATTCGCTACCTCTGTTGTCTCTCCGTGGCGGTACAGCAACTTATAGAGACGTCTTGGCGCCGACAGCTTCCCATTTGTTCTCAGCGCAGGGTAGCGGCAGCAGTTTTTATCATCTTGCGCCTGTTTTTGGACTACTTCAGCATTTCTCTTTTTCACCGATAATAAATGGTTGCCTGCTTTTAGGAATGAGGGAATCAGCGCACCTTCTTTTTTTTGTATGTCACTATCACACTGTTAGTTTATTTCCTCCCGTGGAGATGGACACCTAGCGAGCTCTACGTAATGATAACGCGCACTTTTTAGGCTCTTCTGGATTAACTTTTGTGCATTTCCCTCGGAGCCACCAAGCCCTGCGTTGGATCTCTGTGCGTGCAGTCTCCTGATGATGAAAAAAACAATAGCCGTTGAACGCCAAAAAGTAGCACTACTCTTGTGGCTACGTTAATTCACGTACTTAGAGTCAACCCGTTAATAAAATGCGCATATGGTTACTGATGCACTTAAAGCTCCGAAAACAATTCTTTGGTGCTGTCTGTTCCTTCAAGCATGGATATTTTTTACTTGCCCCAAAGTCTATTTAGCTGATTATTTTATGCTACATAATTTAGAAATTTTCAGGCCTGGCTCTCAAAACACCTATGGAAAGCTACAAGAGAGACCGCTTTCAAAGTAAAAAGTAAGATTTCCTTGTCACGAATAAGACAGGTGACAAGAAATGCAATGAGTATAGCCTGCTGTATGTTTGTGAAGAGATCTGAGAATATTCACTTTGCTCGCCATAGTTACTACAGCACTCTCGTCATACGTGATATTTATTGCCGTAATGAAATGATGTTCATTGTGCCTAATCTGATTTCCTCGAATATTGATGCCATTAGAGGCTGATGGCAGTGATGACGAGGACCGGGTCACTTGAGAAAAATCGCTTCCAATGTCCCAACGATGTTTGATATTTAACATGAGAATGGGAACAACCGGTTCTGGTTCCTGGGTGACTCCTGGCAGTGTGCCTGTCGTGACGCTCCTCGATCAACGACCATCGACCTGCGCTGCGAAGACGCACCTTTACAACATTTATAGGTACTGAAAGCAGCATGAAATTCTTTGCAGAGGCTACTTGCCAAACAGTATTCAGAATGGTCAGCATGCATTAGTGCAACAAGATACATAAAGAGAAGGAAAAGCAAAAATACGTTGTGGTTACCGACCACTTATCTAGAAATCAGATCATGTAGATGAGCGGAAGCCTGCAGTGCTTTTAAGTTAAGAAGTGCTGATCAAGGACCTAAAAGTGCAAGAGGCATTATGTTAACAGATGAGCAGTGGACGCTACATAGAGCCAATCGGACTAAACCTTTCGACTACATCATCTTATAAGTCTTTGTTCTTAACAGGCCTATGACTATCCTAGTGACCTGCATTTATCCCTCTCGCACACCATCCCCCTCCACCGGGCCCCCCAATCTGAAAAACTCCTTGTACTATAAGTTCTGCGAAAGTGATTGTGGTAGTATTCCCTAATTTTTGTTTTAACCTCTACCCTGCCTTTCAAACGGACCATCAACTAAATTTTACTTTAGCATGCACGCTTTGTCCAAGTCCTGTATTTTCTCTCACTAGCTTCTACGATATCAAAGCTGTGGCGCAATATGTTTTCGAGGGGATCAGCATAAAGCACGGCACGTGCTGTAGAGAACGCGCGCACATGCTGTAGCACATATTTAGACGTCGTTAGTGCCGAGGGGTCCATGCTCGTATATTGAGCGGGTACCTTATTTTTCGTCGACATTAATGTCCTCAGAGTTGAATAACAAAACGCCGTACACCATTAAGAAAAGGGTATGGTCAGCGTCGAAGAAAGCTCTACCATCAATGGTACATAACGCTGAGATCCAATTCCTATTTCCGCTCAAAGCAAAAACTCGGTCTTTGGTTCTGGTCTCCGCGCATGTTCTGAATGTTTTATAAATGCTGCACGTGCTGCATCATCGCAGCATAAAATTTAGGAAATAGATTTGCAAGGTGTTTTTATAGCAATATTCTTTAGCTAGTTTTTTTTTATGCATAACAGAAAACCTATGGGCCGTAGGAAGAAGCAATCCTTTCGAAGCGTGCAAGAAGAGTTTGGTTACATTAGGGTCCTCGTTAACCCGAAAACGGGCGCACGCGCGCTTGCGCTTTTCATCGTGAGGTCTAACAGCAGGCAGGAGGTTGGAATACAGCTGTATGTCCGTAAGGGCTAAGCGTTTGACGTATTACTGCTGTTTTGCTTGGAGGTATGACGGTCGAGGACGCTCTCACTGGCATTTTTTTTTTTTGCACAAAATAAAGTTGCGATACAGCTGATGCATTTGCATCGCTCAAGTGACATTTTATTTAACAATGAACTAATTAAAAAGCAAAAATAAATAGTAGTCGTGAAGTGAGTAGAAAAACCAACAGCGCTTTTGCCAGTATGTGTCTGAAGTCAGCAGATTACCCCAAGTTGCCTTAATACGAGGCGCCAAGGGACACCTGATGAGACCCTGCTCTCGTAGGCCCATTTTTGTCATTGTAGCCTGCCCTATTATACCGACCAGCCTCATTCAAGTGGTTGCATTTCCTTCCAATCCCCTAAGTTAAGCGCAGTTTATTTATTGCCAATTCAACCCAGAGGTGTTATATCCGCCACCACCCCTCTTTATTTCCTTACCTGTCTAGGTTCCGACTTCTTCGTTTATTGTTTAGGCACCGGTTAAACTGCACTGGAATGATGGCTTCCGCTTGTCCTTGGGAGGCGTTGCGTCTAATTAGACTCAACACTTTTCTTTGTAAAAGGGAGGTTGCGGAAACAGCTTCCGTTTGTCAGGAAGATAAATAATTGTCCATATCTTCGTTCCATAGAACGATAAGGCTAGGATACAGTGCGTGTGGAGGAGTTCGGCGTGCATGAGTTCAAAAGCTGTGTATGTTGTTTGGTGAAATATCGGGTTCCAATATATACCTAAAATTTGAAGTGTTTTCTTAATAGTTACAATAATGCGTATCTGAAAGGAATAAAATTGGCTTCCTCATTTAGCAGGCCGTAAAAAACAGACTCGAAAACTTCATATGTCTTAGGGCTAGCGGCGCATTGTTAATTCCTTGTCTGGGACTGGCCTTACGCATACTAAGAACGTCCAACTCAGGTTGTTACAGATCCCTTTGATGTTTGACGGAAGTAGGACACACCAGTGGGTGCTCATAGCTCTCCATACCCAATCTGCGCTTAGGTTCCCGTAAGTTCCTAAGCGGCGTGACAGCTGCTACGAGGGCTCTCAAAGAACTATAAGGTTAGTGACGTAAAGTAAGGCGGCACTTCGCGGCTAATACATTGTGGTTTTTCGGCGTGGTCCGTTCAAAAAAAAATTCTTCACCACTCGCATCTCGTAGGTATGTTTGCCATGCTTTATTGAATGTCTGTGATGCCATCCTTGCACATAGACTACGAGCGATATCAATCGAATCTGCAGCTTTTTGGCGATACTTTCGTATGATGAGTTTTTCAGCGCAAGTGCTTCAGTGGCGTCAAAAACAAAAGTGAGTTCCGGCCCAGTCCCGCATAAAGAGCCACGTCTTAAGGTCATCTAAAACGGTCATACTCATGCCACCACCACACCTTCTCCCACTTGTTTTCTCCTCTCTGCGAGAATCATTGGCGTTTTTTGTCCACTCCCTTGCACACATTTCATGTCAGGATATCTGATTAGTAGATTTTTCAACTGAATCTAAAGAAACAGGGGCACCTTTACTAACCAGTCTAGTGTGATTATTGTAGGTAAAAACTAAACGTGATAAAAATTTAGAACTTTAAGCACCTTTATAATTGCACGTACATTGGTGCAGAACGAATAATTGTGCGACACTGCTGAGCACTACCACAAAAGCTGGGGTACGGCCCTACATTTTATGGTTATTTAAGTTTCACTGCCAAAAGATGCAGCACTCATCTGCACTAGAGGGTACGCAACGTGACAAAGAATAACAGCCCTGCGACCGTCAAGTCACGCGTACGGTAAAATTCTATTTTGCTACTGTAACAACAGCGACACTAGCATCGCATATCAGCAGATGATAGAGGGGTGAGATAAACGTGAGTCATGTATTCTGAGATTGGGCTTTAAGGGAGAGTTTGCTATACCTGTCTCTGCATTGCCACAACCATCTATTCTTGACGGCAAAGTGTAAGGATCCTGAGCGTCATCGCAAGAATGTACCACATCCTGGCTCTTAACCCCTTCCAGAGCAGGCCGATTGTGGCGCCATACTGTGTGAAGTCGGGGCGTTCTATTATTTTTGAAACAGTCATATATAAAAAAATACGTTGAGACAATAACAGCTTTTTTAGAGTGAACGGAAATTCTATTTATGTCGAATAATCTTGAAATTGTACAATTTGATGAATTCATCGAATGAAATAGCATAATATTCGATTCAGTAATCGAAAGTCTCGAACATTTACACAGTCGTAATTTTAATCGCTACTTGGACGAAAAAACTCTTTCGCTTCTGTTGCTCCTCTTCAAAGCTCTCGTGGCTGCATCGAAGAGCTGCGCAGCCTCTTTTGAGGAATTTTAAGTTGAGCCGGTTTTGCCGCCCATGTCAGTGCAAGTATGCGTTTTTATATATAGGGAGAATTACAGCATGATAAATTCATGCTGCGCTCGGGTGGATGCCAGTGAGTAGTTGCTCCCTTATTATGATAAAATCATGTTCCTGCCGCGCTGCTTTTCAGCAATGGCTTTATGCCACAGGGCGAAATGAAAAGGCATGATCTAGAGCAGGTTACTAACAAATTCCGTCTTGGAATAGATTGCTACAAGCAGTATGTGAGCAGGTGTTTGGGCACTAATGTGTACTGCGCTTGAAAACAGGCGCAGGAGATGCGTGGGAGAACAGCAAGTGCCAACCTTTTTGCTTTCACAGTTGGAAGCTGTAATAAAAAAGAGTGATGCGGAGGTAACACCTATCGAATAAAATTCTGCAAGGCAAATGAAAACTCAAAACGTTCCGTGTATCTGTGGTTCACTTTAATTCGAAGCGCCATCAAGTGCTCAGCGATAACTTCAATTAAAGATCTGGAGCTCGAATTGATTATTCTGAATAGTCAGGTTTAGTCTCGCAAAGCACTCTTATGTCACATCCGAGTGTGCATTTAATCAAGCGCATGTATGTGTCTGCGTTTGCATATGCTCTATAGTATCTACGTGTACCTTTGCGTGCAAGCGAAATTCACTGCTTTCTTATTAGTATCGAAGCAAAACAGACGCCATCGAAACAGCCGTTTTAAGCAGTTAATTTGTAATCCGCATGTGCCCACCTGCTGACTCATGCTTTCCTTTCTGTGTACTGGTGTTCATCCTTTGAAAAGTTTTTTTTTTTTTTTTGCCGCGTGTGCTTAACAGTCCATGGCCGAGATCAAGCAGAGTCGAAAAACTGTTTTAAGCTGGAAAGACAGCTGCAGACAGTGACAAGAAGTTACATCAAGCTTGAGGGTAATACAATAAGAGCATGGTTATACATACTTGTTTTCCTTGTAAAATACTATCTAGAGCCGAAGGCGACTTCAGCGAGATTTTTTTTTGTCAGCTCAAAATTCACGTTTCTCGTTTTTTTCTGTTCTGACGTGACCTCTTGATCCTGTCCGAAGATTCAGTACAGGGTGAAAAATATGGACAGGAAATAAGGGGTAACGAAATTTGAGTCCTAGTCAAAGAAACTGAACTGAATTGAAGCCAGTGTAGACAGAGTTAAAAAACATCGCAAGCATCAGTGGTTGATAATAGAAGGAAGTGATTAGAGACTCTCTTTTGGAATACTTGAATTTATCTCTATATTGACTTCAACGTCATATTCACGTCATAAAGAACGAATCACCAAATCAATTTGTATTAGTGTGTATGACTAGCTGTAAATATGTCTCTCCATAGCTCAGCAATTTTCTAATATTCCGGAATTACGAAACATTACGAAACACCTTACGAAGCACCTTCAGAAACAAGACTGCCTCTAGTGCTACCTACTTCCTAGATGCAATGAGCAAGCACATTTCACTGAAGTAGTGGCGGTTTTAGCATTCACGCTGTGCTACCATCCCACCTGGTTGGAAACGCCGGCCATTTCAGGTATTGCCAATAGACCACCATCACAAGAAGGTACATTTTTTTTTCTTTCAATATCTGGCCATAAGCAATAAGATGGGGCTGTTGTTGTACTAGAGATTGTTGAGAAGGCTATTTTCTTCCATTATCCTGAGCAGCCTCCGGTTCTTAGCGCTGCCCCTCATCCACAGGGCGAACTCTTTCTCCCTAGCAGCCTTAACTGCAACTTCCTGAGTCGTCTTACTCTTGAAACATTTTATTCTGAACACGACCAAAGCAGGTGGCTAAGATCCATGTCAGCGGTGAGCATGGAACATTTAGGAGATGTGCAAGGAACTGTGCCTTCTTGAGAGCCCAGGCAGCACGTCACTGAAGGGCCATCCCAGCCCTAATCCTTCACGGTCGTTAAATAATAAGGGAGGGGGAACGGCACAGGAAAATCAGTGCACGTGCACTCCCCCTTAAATAGGAAGTCAAGATTGGAAGAGTGGTGAGGAAATCAAAAGGAAAATTCTATCCTTGCATTTCAATGGACATCTAAAAATCTGGCGATCAGCCTACAAACAAGAAATAAATATCATTTTCTAAAACTTGTTTTTTTTTTAGAAAGAAAACCACAACATGAAACGCAAAACATATTGTGTACCTGTAGAAGCAAGACCTGTTCGATGAGTTGTTAATGACTCATAAGGAGAGATCAATTAGCCGTCTTCTTGAAAACGCTTTTTTAAACAACGGCGTTATAGCTACTGTGAGCTCCAGAAGGGGAGACTGAGAATAAAACAGTTTACTACAAATCGGTCGCGGCTGCCCAGATTATAATACAAGATATCTAAACCAATCATACGTTTCGTGGTGCAATTTGTTTTCCTCTACATGACAAAATTTGGACAAAAAAATTACCGCAACATGTCTCGCGTGCTCCACACAGAGAAGAAACAACATGCTCACAGTAGAGGCTGATGTTTGTATCACCGCTCGAGCTTTCTTTGTCCCTTATAAAGCAATAGGTGATATATTCCTCGGGGAAAATTTTAGCCCTTGGGCATTTTCTGCTCAAAACATAGCGTCCTAGTGCCGGTATGCTCATTCACGTCCTGCTCAGCTGACGTGAAAAGTCATTTGTTCGAAGCTTCTATTCCTGCGAACCCTCACGAGATTTTTCCCTTAGACTATAACGAAATTGCGTCGAGAACAAAAAAATCTAAGAAGGTTTGCAGAAAAACACACGCCGATGACGTGTTTCCTTTAAAATGAACACGTCGAAATCCTGTTTTTCGCACCCTAAGGCATCGTTTCAAATCCCGTTAGCCTATTGAGGCCGCGTCACCGGTCGACAATTGAGCTGTCAACATATTTCACGAGGCATTCTTTTTTTAGACCAAACTCCACGTCCGCGCCCCAGATTTTGTTCCCTCACCGCGAGTTGCACGCTCGCCGACAACGGGCGTTCGCTTACTGACAGCTTGTTGTGTCAGCTGTCGGATTTGAAATTCCTTCTACACGTCATGTCACGCAGAATATGATGGCGTTTTGCGTAAGTGTTCCGTTCTTTCGGAACAAGCAGAAGTCGCATAAATAGGCGACATACGCCTTAACATAAAAGCGTAATGTACGTGCTGATAATGTTCAAATAGTTTTTTTAGGTGCTATTCAAAATTCTCTTCTCTAATCGCGTAGAGAAATAGATGGCACAGAAAACACGTGCGTAGAGCTGTATTAGCTCATACAGTCAGTGCGGCTTCACAGGAGATGTCGCATCTGTGAGCCGTTTTTTTAACTTTGGCATTGCTTCGGAGCTAAAGCACATTATTTTGCTGGAATATATGGGCTCTCTAAGGCTGACCTATTGGCTCCTCTCGTATTAGGCCTTTACTTTAGTATCGATTACTGTCGTTCTGAAATCATATTAGCGGTTGTTTCTTAGATATTATTGGCTGTCATCAACGCACCAGTTTTTGTTGAGAAAACAGTTTGTATCTTTTTGTTTGCGAGACAAGATCTTGATCCTTAAATATATTGAACGAGAACCGTCGTCTGGTTCATCCAAACACTGCCTGTTTGGTCGATGAGGACGAGGATGCTACACAAGCATCCAAGGTCTTATTTACATAACGCTACCGTTGTTCCTAAAAGGTTCTTAGGATTGCTAACACGTAAAAGCTTTTCTGACATACTCACATTTCATTGCTCTAAGATATGCGTTGGTGCATATAGCGGGTGACAGCCATTCCTTGTTGTAGAAATTACGCCCAAAACGTTAAGCACGCAGAGGTGTGTGATTTTGACATCCCTTCAAAAATGTGGGTGCTTCTCAGGCTTGAATGCAGTGTGGAGAATTGCTCTGCCTCGCTCAGAAGAATGAGGGATCCCTCGTAGCAAGGTGCATAGACTTACGCCCTCACATCAGCGACGGTTTGGTGCACGAACTTGGAAATGAGGTCATTTCATTCCTGCCCTATTGTCGGCACACCTGGCACGACGTTTGCACAATCCGCTCATTAAATATCACCCTTTTCCCTAGCTGCCTGCAGCATCCAATGTAACAATACGGAAACGCTTCTCGACGACATCGGCTATCTGCTGCACTATGCCAAATCGCATGCATACTCTTGTGATAGACATGATGACGACCTTCACGTTCTTGAACGCTTGCTTCGCTGCTTTCAGTCACCAGTGTAATAACATTTCCGTAACGCGCAGGGCACATTCTAATCGATCTACAATAAACACGGTTGCAAACGAAAGACATCCTTAAAGGAATTGCTGATGGATTAGCTGTTTAGGTAGCGGTAAAGCACGCATTATTGTGTGACGGTATAGTTTTTGGAGCTGGACTTTGTCGCCGCGCACCTGAAAGCACGATTTAGATGTCCATTGATCAGTGGACATCTCAATCTGTCTGATCAGTGGAGAGGGTTTCTGAATCCTTTACCAAAATTCAAAATGTATTCATGGAATCGCAGCCACTTATATCTCAAACCTTTTGGCACACTCTTCTTAGTACATGAAGCAAGATGGGGAGACCAGCCGGAACTGGCGCCGTGTTTGAGCACAACATAGGTATGAAATGAGTTTCCTGAGGTACGGACAGAAAACCGCAGCTGAGCACCAGTCCATCGTCTTGCATGACGCCTGTAAGCGACAGTGCTGCCGCGCTCTCCTGTGCCAAGCTTGATGGCGAATGAAAGCACGCCTGTACTGCCGCTTTGTTCATCTCAAATCGATCCGGGAGAACCTAATTCATTAGCGACAGCCGCCAGAGCCCACGACTGAAGCAAGGATATCAAGGCACGGTACACTAAAAAGGTGAAAGGGGATATCGAAATCGGAAGATAACTAAAGCAAAATTAAACTGCCTCAGCAAAAACAGCGATTATGATGACGGCAGCTGCAGATTCAGTTCTGAATAAGAACCCCCGGCCCTCGGGAAAGAATGTAAGAAAGACAACTTTCAAATCCCACAGGAAACAATGAAAACATCAATACATGGTATGACCCAATGTTTGGTGCAGGAGGAATTTGCTTTAGATTAACGACGACCAGCTTTTCCATGTGGCGGCGAAAGTAAACACTCCATATTCTACAGTGCTTTCTATAAAGCAAGGACTACAGGCAGAATCGAAACTGAAACGTCTTTTCTCCACTTTCTTGGCATTGGTTTTAACAGTAAGGGGACGTTTGATAAGACTCAAATGATTAAGAAACCTAACCTCTCTTCACTGAATATTTAAATATGAGGAAAACTGATGGTAGCACGCATACTGTGGGCAAGAAAAGCGAAGTGCCTGAACAGAGATCAGAAGCTTGCGTTGAGCGTGGATGCCGAAATTAGTGCGCTATTTGTTTGCGGCTGTAAGTTAAGTAATGTAAGTTAAGCTCGGAGCGAGTGCACTGCGAGAAGCCTCCAGAGGGTAACCCTAAAAAATTCCGATTGCCTCGCGTAATTCCAGCCCGACTGCACACACGGTTCGGTTCGAGGGTTAACCTGCACGGTCTGCCTCATTACCAAGAACTAATTCGCGCTACCCCTAAACAGGTCACCAGAATCTTGACGGTTGAGTTAGGTGCCCCTTGAGATTAATCATCGCGGTGCAAGGACGAGCTCACTAGTAGGACGGCTCAGAGGGAACATATTCCGGCTCTGATTCGAAACTTGGGAAGAACGAGCAGCCTTTTTAGTGACATATTCTCGTGAATTGTTTTTCGAATTCAACAAACATAGGTGTGGTTTTACTATAGTCAACCAGCTGCATCAGGTCCGCAGTCTCAGATATTTTGCGTTTAAGTCATTTGCGGTGATCCTGCGCTGCAAGTTAATCTGCTGGAGAAGCTGAGGCTACTAGCTAGCTTTGTTACTCTATCCTAAAAAAATAACCTGTGTACACATTTTACATGTAATAAGAGAAAAATTTGAAAGAAAACATTCTTATAAATATCTTAAGCGCCATCTTGTACCACAGATTACAGAGCAGCTTCAGAAAGATTTTGGCAGTATTTTCAATTATTAAAATGCACTTAGCAAGTTATAGAGTGCGTTCTTTAGAAAGCTTTAGGAAATTTTCTTTAGAAATTAACGAATGCGTTTAATATCTCCGCTCCTTAAACTGGTTGAGAGCAGCTGCACAACTAACGTATCTCCCAAAAGCTTCTTCTGGTTCCAGAGCTTCCTTGCCAGTGCTGCGGCGATTACACTTTAGACACTTTTTTTTTTCCACGACGTCTGCCACAAACAGTGCCGGATAATATCGTTTTTTTGTTTCAAGATCCAATCTTAATGCAAGCACACGCCGCAAAGATCGGTTTATGACGACTTTCGTTACCCTACTACCCTGCTTTCTATTTATAACTCTGACGTCTATTGCCGTAAGGCGTCTTGTCGCGCTTTTTTCTTCCTTTCATGTCTCCTTGCTATTCGCCTCGCGCATCGTTTCTCGCCCTACTTCATATAATTTTTCTCACCAAAGCTCTGTTGATCTGTACTTCACATTGCCAAGCCTTAGCCCAGTGCCTCTAGCATCAATCAGATAGAGGCCTCGTATGCGTCACATTATTTTGGCAACACCTAGTATAGCGCACTGAACACAAAACATGGCAGAAGCCGGCTCCTTAGTTAGAACATTGAGGGCTCCAAGCGTCACATATTAGTACTGCGAAAAAGAGGGAACGGAAACGCTGAAATGGGAAAGGAGGTTTTTTACCCTAGAATGATGTCGAATAAGGACGAAATTACCAGAGCCTCATGTCGAATAGACTCATATCATATATAGTCTTATCAATTTAAATCTCGTCTCATCATCTATATCTGCTACCTTCCCTCAGCGCTGACACATCAAGGCTTCCGCATCCACCGGATCCTCCACCCAATCCCGCTCTGCATCATATGCCTGATGAGCTGGTCTAGGTCCTTTGCCTTTCTTTTTGAAGGTGGAAATGCAGTGTTGCCTTTCGTCCTTAGGTTCGAATGGTTGGGAAAGATGCTTTTCGATTTTTTCTTTCTGGCAATACTTACGGCCAAACGCTTGAGTTTGGTAATTCTTGGTAAGCTGATCGATAGCTCGATGCCCCCTGTGTGTGGCTAATTGCCAGAACGCGGTTATTCTTCTTTTCATTGATGTTTGGTGCCGTCACTCTTAGGAACCACCCTTCCTAAATAGACTGGAGAGAACGGAAGGTGCGAGCTTATTTGATGAAGCATTTTATTTATTCCTTCAAAACAACTCTTCTTGCTTTAAAATAAATTTTTATATTCACGACAGACTTTAAATTTTAAAAGCTTCGGCATGGTCTTCTTTGATAGAGACCGAAGAGAACTCAACCTTCTCGTCCATGAAATACAATCGAGATAAAAAATTGCTGAGGCTCAGCTTGGCTAAGCCTGGGGAATGCGAAGCATATTAGTGGCTAGGCTTGGTAATACATGGCTTTCCTTGGTTGAATACTTGGTCATTTTAATACAACCACTAGAAGCCTTCGTCGTGGGGGAAGACAACGGCATGGCTATAGCGGAACGCCGACTAACCCCGAGACGCGCGTTGGGTGAGCGCCTGGATTGCCACGGAAGCCGCGTCTGCCTGCCCGGTGGAGCGAGCGTTTCACCTACACCGAGTGTGAACGCGCGTTCAAAACGCGCGGGAATGCGCGGGTGTGACGGCTAGGGGTCCCACGGCGACGGCGCGAGGTGGAGGCCGGCTCTCTCATCCGATGTCAGGTGGTGTGACGCCACGGTGTCACGTGGCGTGACGGCTAGGGGTCCCACGGCGACGGCGCCAGGTGGAGGCCGGCTCTCTCATCCGATGTCACGTGGTGTGACGTCACGGTGTCACGTGGGGGTCCCACGGCGACGGCGTGAGTGGTAGCTCTAGCAATATGCTTCGCATAAAAAAAAAACTATTCTTTGCTTGCAAACATGACTAGAGGTAACTGTGGATGTTTTGATGTTTTGTGGATTATGGCGCAATGAGCAGATATTACAGCTTTATGTTCAGCAGCATGAAATATTATATGCGTTATAGGGTACTTGCTTAGAGGAGCCTGTCATAATGAGTGACTATTAGTCAGGGAAATCTTTTTAAGATCATAATTTTAGTGTCCATGATATGCGGTAGTCAGGCGCTCCGCGCACTATCGAATACGTCCTTGAACAGACGTCTTAGATGCTGAAAGACTTTCCAGCTGCAAATAACTGTTACAGTGATGACGCACCTGACACAGATATCACCGAAGTCTAATCCAATAACTGGTCACTCTCTTGAAGGTTGAACATTCAGGAACCGGCCGAAAGCAGAACACAAGACAGTGAAACTGCCGGTGAAGCAAGACCCCTTGAGATGAAAGGGGCATGATATTTTCTTGATTTTCCCTCACGGCGGGAAAAGGGGCTGAAGCTTTGCCATTTTAAGGCCAAAGTGGTGTAGCTGCAGCCTAGGTTGCAGTGATGGAAATAATGTAAAAGGCTGCGGCTACAGTTCCGTCCAGACGGAAATACAATTTGCGCTAGAGTTCCGTCCAGACGGAACTGCGTGTGGCGATTGGGTTCCGTCCAGGCGGAACTGTATGAGACACCATACTGTTCCGTCCAGCATTATCTGCCACAAGAGTTATGTCAAGACGAAATTAAAGCTGGCGTCAAGGATTGGGAAACCAGTTTGCTTGCAGACTTTTGCATGTTCATTTAAAAAACTTGCAATTCTGTTCCGCCTAATGTGTGACAGGATATTCTGCTGCATCATTTTATTTTCCAAGCAGTCAGTGAGAAATGGCAATAGAATGAGTTTTGGCTTGGGTTTGTTGGTGCGTTTGCATAATGCTTGTTGACCGTTTGTGTCGTCTTAGTCTTTTTCGTGCTACGTCATCTTGCAGCACAAACAGACAGGGCTTCACATCACTTCGCGAATAGTTTCTGCACTCTGCTTCTAACAGTGTCATTTTCCCGATCCAGCATGCATGCACGGAAGTTATACCTTCGAGGATGCAAGTAAACGCAGTACGCGGACAGATATTTTGGTGCCGTATACATGCGTAGAGAGAATATCTGGATACAGCTTTGTCAACTGGTTATTCCAGAGGCAAAGAAATGCTTTATGTGGGTAGAAATCACCCATTTTGTATAGTATGGACATTACGGACATTAGACAGTTTTACGTACGTAGAACCTCCACGCACGTAAACGTGATCAGTCTACGTAGCGTACGCTCGTTTCGCTTCGTACAGTTTTAGCTACACGTACGGGAAGTAAACTGGGTAGATCTGCCATAGAACCTGAAAAATGCGCTAGCATTTTGTGCCGCGCCATCTAGTACAGATAAGGAAAGCAAATTTTTTTCAGTCGAGCTGCTTGGAGCGGAGCCAGGCCAAGGCACAGTGCGGGTGGTAAGTTTTTTCCCCCTTTCTTCTGACATAGGTTGAACGATTTGATTCCACCGAACTGTATGTAGCATGTTATCTTCAAAGAGATTGCATTCCTTCACGTCCCGCAGCATATTTAAATCATCGCTTTTCGAGAAGCGAAGGCGCGCTGGTGTACCACTCATAATGACGACGTGTGCGTATGGAGCCAAAACGTGCATCGTTTTGCTTTTCCCGCTGACTGTGCCGAGGGTCTCGCGCTATTCCACGAGGTTTGGAGCTTCGCGTGGTCTCGCGACACCGTCGGCACACTCGTTGCTATGACGACCCCAAACGCTTCTCCGTCAGGCTTAGGGGCTGCAGAAACAGGTTTCTAACTGGAAAACAAAAGCTAGTTCGCACCTAAAACTTCATGCGATAGCAAGAATGGACCAATTGAAGGCAAATACAGCAGTTTACAGCAAATACAGCAGTTTACAGCATAGCAAATGTAAGGCTAATTGTTCCTTTGAAGAAGCAGGCCCACATGGCCACGCAATATACGCTTCCGGTCGGGTAAAGATGTACGTGGAAATCCACCTGAAAAATTCACATTCGTAGTTAGTGCCGGGGGGTTTCGTACGACAACTAGTAATAAAAATCTTAAATTCCTTTCCTCTGCTTTCACTTAGACTATTTTCCGTCACCTCTAAAGCACATACAGTACTACCTAAGTTGAAAGAAAAGCGCTGAATTGAACAAAGGATGAAATAGGATAAAATACACGAAAGCAAGGCGAAATTCACCCACAATAAAACATGGTATTAACATCCACGTCAGAACTTCATAAGAACCGCGTAAGCCTAAGTAGACATGCAGTATATTTGGTTCAGCAGCCGTGTCGTGGAGGAGAGCGACACAGCTTTCATGCCTCTTTTTTTGTCCTTGAATGGCCGTCGCTGCAACCCTGAAAAATTTCCACACGTTGAAGTCAGCAGCCGCTTCGTAACAAACGCTTCATCACAAATTTTTGCCTTAAAATAGGTCGCTGAAGCACAAGAAAGATTGGGCAACTCAGTCTAGACGTGTGCTTTTTGAAAAAAAAAAAAAAGAACAGCTTTTTGCCCCTTTCTTGCCTTCAGTAACCTTCGCTGAAACCCCTAGATTTTTCGACAAGAGAGTCCCGGAAATTCTTTTCTGACAAAGACATCATGTCTGTTTTTCGGCTAAAAGCAGTCCCTGAAGCCCATGAAAAATTCTATTCCTCAGTCTCTACGTCGTCTTTTTGAAAGAGCCTTCATGTTACTTTTCTGCCTGATATAACCACCGCGGAAATTCGCGGAAACCCACAATAGTCAGTCTCTGCATCTGAAATTTCGAGCAGCAAGGCTACAACACGAACCACACAAAGCAGCTAAACGTTACTGCCGCGCCAATCATTTCAAGCGAGTTGCTTCTGAAGTTGCGTGCAGCTTTCGGTGCAGGTGGTGGTAGTGGTGAAAACATTTATTTAATCATAGGGAGAGGTGTTGGGGGTTGTGACTTGAAGGGTCACGCCCTTACAACCACTAGGTGGGATGCCTAGTCAGGCACCCCATTGGCGTTTGCCGCAGCCCGGGCGCGCTGCGTTAAGGCCCTTTGGGCCCCGAGGGTGCAGCAACCGGACAGGGTCGCCTCCCAGTCCTCTCGGGTGGGGTTTGGGATAGGGGGTAGGGATGGGTTCTGCTGGCAGGCCCACACCATGTGGTAGGTGTCAGACACCTCCCCACAGTGTGAGCAACGCCCGTCGAATTGAGGATCGAAATGTTGTAGAGTTGCCGGGCACAACATCGTGTTGGTGAGCAGGCGCAGCAGTACCCGCTCGTTGACCTAGGACTCTTCACCACCACGTCTTGAAGGAGCGTCTGCAGTCGTTTTGACTCTAGAGCCGATTACGCCAGCTTCATATTTTAAGGCGGAAGCCTTTAATGTCTCATCGTTGTAAGCAGCAGTTGTCGACAGAAAATGTCACGCTTTTCAGTTGGTGGAAACGGTCGTGACGTCACAGTGCGCGAATTTCAAACGGGGCCAATTGTACTTTGGCTAATAACCATACAACCAATTGAAGGGATCGTATAGTGATGCTCCAAGTAAGTGGGACTGAGCTTAGTTGATTGCTTAATTACCCAATTAGCCTAACTAGCTTTACTAGTCAGGCCATATAAATAAATAAAACCGATTAAGAAATTGGTCGAGCTCAGGAATCGAACCCCGGTCTTCGGCGTGAGAGACGAGCATCTATCCACTCCGCCATGCCAGCTTTTTTTTTTTTGTCTTTATTGCTCCGCCATGCCAGCTCGATGGTTTGGAATGAACAAAGGCTCGTCTAGTGAATACGGTGTCTTCACTCACTCTCATCCTCGTCCATTCTCTTCCGGCGAGGTTTAGGTGTCCACCGACAAATGAGAGACAGATAATTTCCTTTCCTCAAAAACCAATTTACCGACGAGCGAGGCGTAGAACCGAATGGGCGATGGCGTTCTATGGACTCCTTGGCAGCGCTGCAAGACGCTGTCGCGTTCCACTCTGGGGCGAAGCTTAACATCTTAACCACACATCAGTGACCACACTTTAGGTCAAAAAAGTGCACCCCCTGAATTTTGTGACACAGTTACTGCGTAATTTCCTTTCCTCAAATACAATTTTCATTTTCTTCATTACGGCTCCTCTTTATCTATCTTCTTTCACTCCCACTTCCGCCCTTCCTCTACGGTACGGTTCAGGTGTCCACCGAGATGACAGAGAATTACTGCGCCATTTCCTTTCCTCAAAAAGCGTTGCGTTCAAAGGGCAAGGCATCGCGCCGAACGGGTGGTGGCGTTCCGTGGACTCCCTGGCAGCGCTACAACGCGCTGTCGCGTTCCACTCCTAAAGGCGAAGCTTAAGCGTCATTAATTAGCAGTTAATTAGTATTCAGACATTAATCAGTAATTAACCATCAATTAGTGATTTGTCATCACTTAGTAATTAGTACTCAATTACATGTGACGCCACCAGTGCCACAGAAACAGCGAAGGTGGTGCGGAAAACGCTTCCGCCTATACCCACTTTAGACAGTCAAAGTGCCCCCTGGATTTTTTTGAGAATGGGTGTGAGTCAACTCATTTGTAGTTTCCATCACAGTGAACGATTCTAAATCATAGAGGCGCCTCAAATAGTACTGATCTGCGCTAAGCTCATTAAATTACTTAAGTTAGAGCTCTAAAATCGGGGATAAATTACAATCGCTATATCATGAACCAGCAGTAATCCTAAAGCGTCCTCTAAAATTGCGCAACTGCGTGAAGACTAGCAGCTCATGAAGCATAACAGCTTTTGCAACATAGCAGCGTAGCAGCTTCTGAAGCATAGCAGCATAGCAGCTCATAGCAGCTTTTGCAGCTCATAAAGTTGTTGCTTGGTGGTAGTCTTGAGAGCGCAACTGCGATCCTTCGCGGAACAAAGATCTGGGTGAAACTCGTGATCAACACTTTTACAAATCATCCCTGAATTACACAATACATACGATGCTGGCGACAGGTGCTTAATCGTAGCTGCACGTTGCTGGTACCTGGCAGCCGGAGGTCATTGTCTCCGTGGTAAATAGGAACCAGCCTGTGATGCAGCCTGCTCATAGAGGTAGCGTTAATAGCACACCGAGTTTTCGCTCCATTGAATGCCACGTAGTGTGACGCTTAGAGAATGCGACGTCCCTGACACTTTCCAACCAGCCTAAACACAGCACCACGTTTATACACAGATACAGGTCTCTCGGTGCGCCTCGGTGTATGAGCGTGCTAGCGCGAACAAGTTAACCGTGGCTGAATTGCATTACCTGCAACTGTCGTCCCCTGCCGCTGGTTTCTATCTCTCTTCTTTAGGTATTGTGTAATCATTCTATGTACGCTTGCGCGATCACAAAGGTTTGCTTAACAACATCCTTACGTTTTCGCTGCGAGCAGGTTGGGAATTCGATGCAGTGAGCTCGGCGTTTCAAAAGCGGTACAGTGGTCCAGTGGTGCGCAAATGCGTTTTTAACACATATAGGGCACGCCAGCTACACTTTCTCGATTACTGAGCCTAATCTTTGGCATTTAGTGTTTGACGGTGCAGGCCGAGGAGGGACAGCATAGCCCAACGTGGCGTTCTGGCAGCAAGCTGAGATTTCCAATAAATAAAGCTTTCTGATTACTGCAACGTTCGAGATCATCTTTAGGCGTCTGCACATGTCCTCTGCATAGAGGTCCAATTTGGGTTCTTAAGTTAAATAAATCAGGTAAATTGATGCGTACGTTTTATACACCCGGAACTTGATCATCTTGTCTAAGTACGCTAAAACTACACCGTAAAGTGACCAGAATAGAGCTAATTTGCCTGAAATAAAGAAAAATTTAAGACATTTGTTTTAAGAGAAACAGATCTGAACTTTTGAAGCGTCTCTTCGTGGATGTGATGAATCCTACAATTCATTCGAAACTACACGCAAAAGGAGAATGCAGTATACTTCGTTAGTAGAAACAACGTCCTTCATTTCGCATGTTTCATGTCTGTAGGTGGAGGCCTAGTGTTTGTCGCGAAATCTTGACTCAAGCTTTTCTTAATTAAATGAAACATAGCACATTGTCCTGTTGTTGTTTCTGCATGCACAAATGAAAGCGCCAATTCATTCGGCATGATCAAATGATCTATAAAATGCTTAAAGCGAATACTTTTTGGCCAAAAATAGGATGAAAGATACTTTTTCTTGTCAAAGCAAACTGTTCTTCTGCTTTTTAGGAGGCACGAACTTGCAGTTACAGGCTACAGGTTCACACTGTTCATTCCCAACCTAATGGTTGAGCGTGTGCTCATCTAAAGAAGCAAAGCAGCAAAAGTAAGCATTCGTAATTTTCAGCTGACGATTTCCCCCAGCCTAAGAAGGCTGTTTTCTCACGCCGCACGCAAAAAAAAAAAAGTTTATGATTTGGAGATGAAGTAAAAATATGAATGAAATCCAATGCACAGTGTAAGAAAAAAGAGCAAGAATTACTTTCACTGTAAATATAGACTTTAGTGCGGCTGTTCGAGAGGTTTCTCCGAAGGAATCGCGAAGTGTTGTAAATTAATATTGTTTTGCCCACTGAACAACGTATCGCATTGCGTAAGCGTTTTTGGCTCGAAGACAGAGGTATGCTGCTAATAATCACCAGAAGTTTTTTTCTCGAGTCATGTTAGGCAATTCACAGCGGGATATTAAAATGCAAACATTCATCATTCATACGCCAGAAATCTTTTCGATGGCCGATACCACCTGCAGTGACAGGAGGCAGACTTCTAAAGACCCTCAGCACACAGAGCGCACCATACTGCTGAGGGAAAAAATACGTGTCCTCTGTAGACATGTTTAGTGAAATTGGGATTCGAGCTCCCGCGTGGTAACAGCTTGCGTGGGGTATGCTCTGGCTTTACTAGCGTAGTACCGTTTTCATACCTTGCGTGCAATTCCTCCGAGCAGGACCGTAATTACTGGGAAAGCATTTTCTTGCTTCCGCTTGAACCGCAAAGCATTAAATCAATAGCAATCACTATAGTATAGAAAGGTATCATGCGCTTGGCTCAATAACTTCGTGAGTGAAACTTCCACTTGTGGCATTCGCTGCATTCTCAAATTACATCCAATACCCCGCCCTCTCATCACCCTGTCCATATTGACCACCGACCAAGAACGACTGGACAAATTTACGCATTTGTAATGACGCGTGAAAGCCTCTACATGCCACGGTGGCTCAGTTGTTAGCGCGCTCGGCTATTGAGCCAGAGTTCCCGAGTTGGAACCCGGCCGCGGCGGCCACTTTTCGATTGCGGCGATACGCAAAGGCGCCCGTGGGCTGTGCGGTGTCAGCGCACGTTAAAGGGCCCAGGGTCAGGACATTTATTTTAAAAACAACCCCACTGCATAGATGAGGCATAGAAGATAACCTCTGCAAAATACTAGAGCTATCAGCGCCCCGAAAAGCTGTAAAAATTGAAATCAGACTGCTCGTTCTTTCCTTTCACAAGCAAACGGCCACGCCCTCTACTCTGGCTCGTTTGACGTCATATGGTCGCGTCGTCTGCGCAACGCTTTCCGCAGCGCCTTCCATTTTGGCGCATGCCTACAAAACCACATGGAGGAAAAAAAAACTGAGGAGGGAGCGTCCGGCTTCAGCCTCGAACCCTAGCACAGTCTTGACGAACTATAATCTAAGGCGCAGCTTATAATATCTGCAGTCGTAATTACGAGGTTTATAAGTTCCACACAAATTAGGGTTTTTGAAAGGCCACTTAACGGAGACCCAATTTATTAAGCTTTACCGCAAAGTTCTAGATCTAGGGCTTGAAAAGAACGCAGAAAATAAATTTGAAAATGAACTACGCACTATACTGGTTTTCCAGCTTAAATAACGAAGTCTGCCTGTGTGCTTTTTTGCATTAGTTTTCTCCTCTCTTGCTATGTCACTTGACTTGAGTGTATCGGTTTTGAGTTGTATGATTTTTTTTTTATTCACTCGGGTGCTCTTGTGCAGAATTATAGAAATATGGCTGCTTGCTGCTGAATGTCATCGTCCAGCAGTATAGGCTCTTGTCAGGTGCTTTTTTAGCACCTTTAGCCTGTATGTCCTTGATTTTTGTATTGCGTAAACTTAAATAGACAATTAATAAACAAAATATTACGTAGTTTTTTTTCTGTACTTATTAATTTGTTTTTAGGACACTGGAGGTAAAGGCTTAGGCATAGGGGGAGGGGGGGGGAGTATACAAAATGTGGCCAAGTTAGAAATCGAGAAGCACTAATTATAAAAGGAGATATATAAATATTAAATTATGGAATCGCAAAATAAATACATCGTCAATGCCAAAGATGCATATGGAAGGTAAATGCCCAAAGAACGGAAAATATTTTTAGTATGCAGTAATAGACTGCAGCAGACTTTCGAACCAGTCGAGGAAGTAACGACGAAATTCAGGCTATCTAATTCCATCAGGTTCATTCGGGCGAAATCGAAAATTTGAACATCTTTTGTCCTAGCGGAATATGGCATAAGGAATTATATATTTTAGGCAAGTTTGGTGCATTCCAACCGGAGTCAGTTACGAGGTAAGGCCTAAAGCAGCTTGCCGATTGTATAACAACTGCGTATAAAAATGCGTATGCAAAAGTTCGCGTCTCTCCTCCTAGTTTTTGCGCCATTTACATACAATAACTATAAGATAGTCAATTCTCTGCTATAGTACATTTATGAAACGCACTGCCTTTCATGAATAATTGCTTAGTATATCTTGGTATATGGGTCCTAAAAGATGAAAGCGCACTCGACTTTTGACCAAATTAAGGATATATATACTGATTATTTAACCTGCATGGGATCGTATCTGAGCTTTTGTCACAGTGAACAAAGCCTGCTAAATGCGCACGAGGAAATGTCATTGATATACGAGCTTCAGTCTCAATTTTTCGTCAGCGTCACTGGCAGATAGTTCAGATCATTAACTTTAGTTAAGAGGCTAGCCTTTATGGAATAGAAAATACAAGTGGATATTCTGATTGTAACGTCGGGTAGCACTGATTTTCAACTCTTTGTTTTCATGCGCTAATCGTTACACCAGATGAGATTTTCATCACATATCGACGAGATCTGAGCTAAGTGAAAGTTAATCAGTGGCTCTCTATGTGGCTAATATCAATGCAGTCGTCTGCAAAGAAGCGAATTTTTTAAATTTTAGACAAAGACAATCAAATACCGCAACAAAAAATAACGAAAAGTAGCGCCAAGCAGACTGCCTTACAGGCTGATCCAAGCATACCTCCTGCCCATTCCTAATAAATGTTTTCAGCACCACCATCCCTGAGGTACAGAGATCGCAATCGACAGACAATTGAAAACTAACATTTAATCTATGCATTAAAAAAAAACAGTCAGGTGACACACACCTAAACAATTAGAAAACTAGGGAAACCGGTATCACCATATATATTACTTTTTTTTTTGATTGGTTCGCTAAATTGAATAATATCCTGCCAAAAGGCCATCATTTTCGGGAATTCAGCGAGCATGAAAAACTGGCAGTAAAAAGATTACGGTTCAGAGCCCTTTTCTGAAGTGAGGTAGGAATGTGAATAGATGTTTTTTTTTTTCAAAATATTCGCAATGTAATCGATCACAATGTACTCGAGGATTTAGCAGCAAGCCTATTCAGTTGGAATTGATCGATAGATGGGAAAATAAAGGCGACTCATTGCCTTAAAACGCACGAACCGAGCAGTTTGCTCCGCTGTTATTCTGAAAAAATACGGCGCTGAAATGCGCGACTTCAGAATCCCTGTTTACTTCAGAAAACCTTAAAACAACTTGAGAAACTTGCAGCATCGCAATCATATAACCCACTATACTTGGTATCATGTGTCGCTAGCATGGAATGGAAAATAAATCTTCCTTGAATGTTTCCTATTGCATATTGCTGTTTCGGTAGGGCATTCACAAGTACCGGCACACCGCTAAGTTTCAGATGTTATTGACGCCTTAAAGACGACATCGAGAAATGTAGTATGAGGCTCCCCACTACGGCTGAGGAATGCACTCATTATGCGCCCAGGCGCGTGTGAAGATTTAATATTATTCTCGGAATGACATTTAGCACGCCAAGGTAAGAGATCTGAAGACCAGGCAAGTGTTACCTACTCTTCCTTAGCTGATGATCGGATCAAACTTAGATCGCTCTGTTCAAGTGACTATTGAAATGCTCTAAAATGAGCTTCTCGGCATCGTTCACTGTACCATTGTGCGATATCCGTTCGACCGATTTCTTTCGCTTGCTTAAGTACTTCAAAATTTTTGCAGACTGTTTTCAATGAAAATACGAAACTGGTTCATGAATCCAAAATTTTTATTTCATTGTATAGCATGCAATAAACTGGCACGAGCTTCATTATGCAGACTGAAAGATAAGCCCTTCTTCCTCCTCGGTTGTTCATCTTTTCGATTCATGTGACTTCCCTCGCCATCCATGGCATGTACATAGCAAAAGTGCACACGTGTCTGACTATTTCTGGCTCTTTTATTTCCATCGTAAGATCTAGTTACCGAGGCAAAGAAAGCCCAAAAAGGCAACAGAGCTCTGGCGACATTATGCTACTTCGTCGCTGACCTCCCTGTCGTTCCTGCCCGATATATGAAATCCCTAGTAGCCGTACGACGATGCAATTACTTTACCGCACCCGACCATCGATCCGCGCTGAGGCCTCCACAGAAGCGTGCTACAAAGAATGGGAATTCCCGACTAGTCTTTTGTCCAAGCTCATTTCCCCAGCATTTCCGATCAACTTTTCCTTTTAGCAATCCCAGCCAGACAGATGAGAACGTTGCTGTTTCTACTCTCTTTTCCCTTTATTTTTTACGGCACTGTCGCAGCTTTCGTCTGTATTCATATAATCTGTACCAGGTGATTAATTGCTGTCAGGTGATTAATTGCTGTCATTTGCACGGAGCATGCGTTCGCCACCAATCCGCATCCCCTAGAATCGTGGTGGAGCAGCGCAAAGGACGGGAACAAGAAAAAAGGAAGGACGATGCAACTGTACCAACTAGCCCAGCAACTTGCTCTTCTGATCCCCTAGAAGCTGGCTGCTTTCGCAGAAATTTGGTGATTGTGCTTGTATTGTGTTGAGTGACGAAAATTGCATTGTGTTCAGTGATTTTCGGGGCTGCTATCATGCTAGGAGATTTAATGTTATTAATTTAGGGATGGGGGCTTTTCCTCCTCACCATCTAGCTATTGGGTTCTTCTCTAGGGAAGGTTTTTTTTTTTTTCAAGTGACTGTTAGAACCTTTCCTTTCGTCAGGGCAGGAGTTACGTCCCAGTTATTTATCTAATAAATGTATACATTAAATCCTTTACTTTCCTTGTCTTGTGTCCGCCGGGCATTATCATTTTATTGTCGGCACACGCAATTTGTCCTTGTCCTTTTTTTTCAGTTATGTCGATTTCAGGAAACGATATTTATTACCGACGTAATATGATAACGCGCAGGAAATACTACAGGGCCCAGCATGGTGTTCCACGCCTTTTACACCTGATTTTAAATGTCCTGCTTGAAGGTTTGTGGGAAGGGAACCGCCACGAGGCCGCTGATGCGGCCGCCCGAGCGCTCACACACCGGGCTCCTCATCCTAACACTCATGGCTCAGAAGTTCATAAATCGCTTCTGCGGTTCCGCGAAATCCAAATTTATTATTGCGACAGCCGCCGTCTCTACCCGGCACCTGCCCAGGGGTTGAGTAAGGCGGAGGAGCGAACTATGGGGAGCCTGCAGACAGGAACCCTTCTCTGTCCTGCAATAGCAAAACACTTCGATCCGAACACAGATGGGCGCTGCCCGCACTGTGGAGAGATCTGCGATATCTTTCACATGGTGTGGGCATGTACTCAGAATCCTCACCTTCCCCCCTCCCCCACCCCCACCCGAGAGGCATGGGAGACTGCCCTCCTCAACTGCTCCACACTGGAGTCCCAAAGGGCTCTGGTCAAGCGGGCGCGAGACGGGGCCTCGTCATGCGGTGTCCCGGACTAAGGATACCGACCATGCAGCAGGGTTTTTTTTTCTTTTCTTTTTTTTTACCCTCAAGCTCTCTTTGATTAAAGTTTTTCACCACCACCACCACCACTGGTGCGCCAAGTAAAATGACTATTATGTGCTTGCGTAATTGTCACTGCCGGACGGCACGTGGTTTTTTGGGCGCTTTCTTATTAAACCCGCAGTGCTCTGCCGGTGTTATTGTCGGCTCTGTTTTCTTCATGTCATCTCTGCAAAGTGACGTGGGATAAACAATCGGGAAGAATGCATCCGTTCACCGTCACTCTGATGCTGGCCCTGCGAGTTCTCTCACATGGTTTTTCCTTTCATGGGTTGATCAGCAAAATTCCGCTCATATTATGTTCCTTTGTCGGCCAGCCCAGCTCCGTGCGATGCCGATGTGTGCATCGCGTCAGCGGTCCTTGCCCTGACAGTGCTTGTTGCTGTTTGCTTCAAATCACGGTTAATTACGTAGAGTGATATACACGCTTGGAGCGTGTCACAATTGCCTCGCTGGCTGGCATCGGGAATTCAAGGCAGCTTCCGACAGCGCCCACTACCTCTTTTTGCGCAAAGTCACGCACATAGCACATACTGTTGTCGTCAATGTGAGTGGTTTGGCGGTTGTTACATGCTAGAAGCCAAATACGCTGCGCAATGACGAAACGAGCGGCGGAGCAGGGCGCAGCAGCTCATCGAGTTGAAAACGGTAAAATAAATAAACTTATGAAAGTCCCGGGTTCGAACCCCGGACCAGGACGAATTTTTCTTTAACTGCGAAGTTTCTGAGAAAGCTGTACAGCTTTCCTTAGTAGCCGTAAGGCTGTGCTTGGGTGGATGTCAATGAATAATTACTGGTTGGTTTATTGGGGTTTAACGTCCCAAAGCGACTGAGGCTATGAGAGACGCCGTAGTGAAGGGCTCCGGAAATTTCGACCACCTGGGGTTCTTTAACGTGCACTGACATCGCACAGCACACGGGCCTCTAGAATTTCGCCTCCATCGAAATTCAGCCGCCGCGGCCCTGATCGAACCCGCGTCTTTCTGAGTAATTACTCTCTTATTACAAATCTACTCCACCTTGGGGGATTCCCCTAAACATTTGACCCCCACCATCAAAGTTTAAAATGTAGCATATGCTAGCCAGGATTGCAGCTTTTATAAGAAGCGATCTTATGTATGTTATCCCAATGAAATTTTCAATTTTGCATATCGAATGCTACAGTCGTTATCAGAAATGAAAGGTCTTCGGAAACGCGACCATTTAATTTATCGTATGATAGTCACTATTAGGCGTTGTCTTGACAGGTAGAATTCTCTGTTTTTATCCTAAAGCCCTAATAAACCTCAAGAGAGCAACGCCTCCCGATCACATGACAGTACAAATATTAAAATTCTTCTCTCATCGAATTCGTTTTCAGCAAAAACCGTTCTATGGTACAGCTTGCAATCTTCTTGGTAGTTCAAAGGGGAGAATTTTTATTTACATATCATAAAATACTGTGGTCATTCTTTCTTAATTCTTGACAGCCACTTATATAATTTTTTCAAGAGAATCTGTGACATGCTTAGCTTCAAACACCTCATACGGAATACACTGGGGATTACGGAATATCGCCGTAATGCACATTCTCCTAACACAGCGGTGAGTTATGTACAGAAAAATAGGCAGCAAAGCTTCAATGTATTTTCCTTGAATGCGTTCTTGTAGAGCTAGTTGTTGTTGTTGTTAACCTCAACATGACACAGGAGTTGTCAACTTCTTTCTTCTCAGCTTTTCGTTGCGAAACCTACCTTCTAACGACGTTCTCTTCATTAGACCACTCTTGTCATTTATTTACTTTCCTACTGAAAGATCAAAAAAGAAAATGCGCTACCAGCAATTATGTTCTTGCGACAAGCGTTCCTCGTTCGGTGGCGCCCCAGTCAGTACAATTTCGTTCAAATGGAATTTCCTAGATCCACCGAGAAGGTTAAATGGTGTCCATTTTTTTTTCTTCGAGAATAGGTCATCTTATGGTGCGAATAAGCAGAAGTTGTTTTCGTGCGAACTATTTCTAATCTCCTGAGGGACGATAGATAACTCTCCCTCGTGCCAATACTCAGGCCAGGCTTTTTCCCTCGACAGCGCCCATAAAGAACCGTCGCCCCAACGAGACCAAAATTGGGGCGGGTAAAGTTAGTGGCTTCACAACGGGCAAGCCCCGAACATAAGTTTTCCGACCTCCCGCCAAAAATAGGAATTGAACTCTGCAGCCGTATCGCTGTGGTTCCTTCCGTCCCAAACCATTTGTCGAAATTTGTCGCGGAGAACGGAGGCCATATTTCTCCCAAAATTGCTCCTCTCCGGGGGTTCTGTCTGAAAAAGACCCCTGTAAACAAGAGAATGAGGTAGCGTAAGGCAAGAAAGGGAAGCAATTCGTTCCGTTTCTGGTAATAGTAATTTGAAACCACCGCAAGTTTAAAGTGAACTTTTTAAAAAAAAAAAAGAGCAAACAGGCAGCAAAAACATAGAGTAATAGCTTATACGGGTTAGCATTTATTGCATATAAAATTGAGAAGCTTTCTTGCATTCCTGGTCGTTTTTCCATCAGTTTATTTGCTACATATTTTTTGTACTATTATAGCCGAACATGATATGAGCTCTGTATTTCCTCGCTGCATTTATTGGTTGAGCAAGTTAATAGCTTATTAAGACGAAAGCTTTTAATGCCCCATACTGTCGTGACCAAGACTTGCTAGCAAAAGTGTCCGCAATTCGGGTGCGTGCCTTATATGGGCATACGCCAATCAATAGCCAATCGATACTTAATCGGGTGCAATCGAAAGACATCGGAACATAATATAAAGGAATTTCGTCATTATATCATTGTACTTAATGACTAAATGAATAATAGTAATTAGTAGTAGTTAAGAAGTGGCATGTGGGACTGTGTACTGCGCCCGTACCTTAACTGACACTAATTAATAAGTGTACTAGTTAAGGTAACGTTAACTATCACTAACCATACATTAAATAGTATCACGAAATGTGCAAGTCATGCTTAACTATCATTAACCATCACTAACAGTTAGACGTTTCTAGACGTTTCAATACACATTGTGTCGAACATTCTAGAGTTCCATCACTTGACAGGCGAGTGACAGGACATGATGGATGGCATTAGAACAATGGTAAAGACCAATTAGCCTAATTAACCTTTCTAGTCAGACCACATAAATAAATAAAACCGAGTAATAAATTGGTCGAGTTGGGGAATCGAACCAGGGTCTCCGGAGGGCGAGACGAGCACGCTAACCATTCCGCCATGCCAGCTCGATGGTTTGGAATGGAGAAAGGCGCGTCTAGCTAATACGGCGTCTTCCTTCACTCCCATCTTCCTCCCTTCCCTTGCGGTGAGGTTCAGGTGTCCACCGAGATATGCGAGACAGATACATTTCCTTTCCTCAAAACCAATTTATCATCGAGTAAGGCATAGAGCCGAAAGGGCGATGAGAGAGAGAGAGACTTTTTAATGAAATACAGAGAATTTAGCCGGCATTAAAAAATCGCTGGCATGCTACTCTGCGTAGGGAGGGGAATTTGGGAGATAAATAGAGAACGAGAGCAGCGGGGAAGAGGTAAAACAACAATAAAATGCGGCCATGAAATGGGTACTAAGGATGCAATGGCGAGTATTGATGTAACCTATGGAATGATGGAGTGTTGACATGACATGGACCTGATATGACATGACATGACATGACATGACATTCTGTGAACTCCCTGGCAGCGTTGCAAGACGCTGTCGCGTTACACTCTTAGAGGCGAAGCTTAACATTTTAACTACACACCAGTGGCACTAGCAGCAACACTGCGCTTAAGGCTTTTTGCTCATCGCACTTAAGGCAACAAGTGCCCCCCCCCCCCCCCCCCCCCGATTTTTTTTGCTTAACCTTACACCTAACCTTAACGGTAATCACTAGCGCCATCCTCGTCTATAGCGGCAGACGCAGGAAGTCTTGCATTAGCAGCAGTGTGTCGCGCAACGTCATCGTATGATGAGGGTGGAAGCGGTGTGTGAACCATCTTATGCTACCCGTACGTGTAACCAAGACTGCCAGGGTCTAGGCCCTCGTTAAGCTGTTGTGCGGAGAAGGGGAGAAAAATGAAAGCCTGCTTATAGCAAACAAGAAAAGAAGCCCTTTTTTCATCGTTAAGGATCATTTTCGAAGCCCTAGCACCACTTGTACTGAAATTATTTAGGTATATTTATAGCACGCCAGCACTCCCCTCCACTTCGAAGAAAGTTCTGGCTGTACCTTTTTTTAAGGTCGCAGTGCTCTTTGCTTCTGACAAATGCAATACTACCTTCCATCCATCTTTCTTTGCTAAGGTGTTAGAGATAGTCATTTACTCTCAAATATCAGCTGTTTTCAAAAACTGTCTACATCACAATAAACACGCGTTTCCAACGGGCCTTTCTGTTCTAACTAACGTCAGTTCTTCAGTAGTGCTGCTCTTGCAGTCTCCTCATATGAGCAGGTAGACCCCAAGACAAGCATGCATATAAAACATACTGAAGAACTCGCTTGCATAGCCCGAGAGCACCAGCGTAGGAGGTGCCTTCCAAGAAGAGAGGAAAAGGCATATCATCGAAATGGGTGCACAATGGATCATTTAGGACTCAGGAGGTATCTCTGTCCATCAAGGCATTCTTGCTTTTGCTGCATTCCGCGACATCACACGCAACAAGGCGCTTTATCATGGAAGCTGGCCTTTCTGTAATGTGCTATTAGTGCTGCGAAAAGTAACCAAGCGCTGAAGTTCTACAAAGCAGCACGAAGGCAAGATGAAAATACATCGCACAACGGGGGAACCATGGTGTAACTGGCATTATATTTTGTACATTTCAAGCATGCGTTTTAGCGACAAAAATCTATCTCTGTGCCAATGTCGAGTTACTCATATATCCTTGTTTTGAATCTCATATCTACAAGTTGACAAAGTATATTTGCAACATTGTATTCTTTAAATAAATACGTTAATATATTTAGTTAATATTCTGAGGAAACGCTTCATAACCATCAAACTGGCGCCACGTTGCTTACTGCAGTGCTTAATTCGCGATTGTAAATGGAATTGAAAGTCTTAAGCCAAGTCCCTATCCAGAAAGCTATATATAAGCTGTGCACTCAAGGCGCTGCAAAGCGCAGAAACACGCGTTTAGCCCGCCCACTATTTTGCTGGCTTGCGGTTGTTCATCTAACGGCCAATTTGTGGGTAGTTCGCGTGCATACTTGCCAATCGCAAACACTCTATTTCATATCCCCGCCATAAAAATGCGAAAAAAAATAGCGAGAAAATATTTCACCTCTTCGGTCATACAATGTCGGGGCGTCATGCAGGCATACACAAGAACGACTGTCGTCTGCTACTGGGCTCGAGAGACATCTGCATAAAGACGTCTGGGTTGCATGGGTCGTGTTTGACGAAAACGCATTCAGCCTGCCTCGGCTGACTGCAGCATCTCATCGCTTTCCTCTGGAACAGAACGCCGCCAAGATTTAATCAGCAAGCAGGACAACGAAATAAAGCATAAAGGAAGATGTGGCCAGTATCATCGAATTTTCTTTTTCATTGTGGTCTATGCGTCTTGTTGCTGAGATCTCAGTCTTTTGGTTAGGCGTACAACGCTCAAAATACGTTAAGTAGATGCTGTCGCACGTGAAATGTTTAAGAAGATTCCAATTTATTACCTTGTTAGGTTTGTTTTCAATATCTGTTTTTGTCTAAAGTCCACAATTCTCTGCTCTAAATTGTACTCGTCCAATCAACGCCTAGATGCAAAGTGAAGCAGTCCATCTGCCGCAATAAAACGGTCCCCGAGCGAAGAGCTAAATTTCATGTAAACATCAAACGCGTAAACAATCACACTTGCATGTGAACAAAATGTTATATTACCGGCTTCGTTAACATGTTTTGCTACTGTTTTAATTTCCCCCAGGAATAGAAAGGCAATTGCACGCTTACTAGCACAACCCGAAGTTTACAATTTTGTGCGATCTTGTTTGTTAACATTTTAATACTTCGTTGCCTTATTTAGAAAACGATGCGCCGCCGAGCTTTGCACAGTCACTTAATGCGTTTGCTTGCCATAACGTCTCTCGGCAAGATTGGTAGATAAATCAACACAATGGTTCCTATTGCATATGCACCTAATTCTGAATAATAGGTGAGTGCAATTGGTGTTGTTAGGATCATTTTTGCTCAAATTTGTTCAAAAATTAAAAGTTTTCATTGTCTATTCCTGCTGTACACTTAGGGCCGGTACGTGTCAGTTACTCGACCACTCTACACGCGGTTGACGCGGGTGACGCTCGAGAAAAATTGCATTGCATGGTGAACAAAACTTTAAGGCTGGGGTTGGGGTACCTAATTAAGGGAGTAAGAACAGCACTCAAAAAACAATAAATTTCTTGAAAAGCAGGCACTAAGGCGACGCCCGCAGCAGACGCAGAGAACACACCAGTGAAAACCCGATATAAAACGGGGAAAGAGCAATGCACATCTGCAGTGCGGAGAAGTATCCGCAGGTTATGATCGGTACAGATTGCTAGACATGAGCACAGTTTCGTAAAAGTAAAAAAAAAAAAGCTAAGAGAGGATCTTGTTTGGTAAAAACATTTACTCGGCGGAAATTTCATTCAAGAAGACGCCATGTGCACTTCAAACAGCGCCAACAACGATAATTGAACTTCTGCTTTACTCTTGACTGCGGGAAAAAATGCATTACACTCTGGATCGCTTGCAATGAAGAGGCACTACGGGGCACAATCAAAGCTGGAGCGCCTGTCGTACCAATTTTTTTGGCCAGCTGTGAAGGTAAGAATGTGTTTTATAAGGCTACAGTACTTCATACGCCTTCTACTCTTCCACCTTCTTTTAAAATCCCGAAGACATCTGGCGCTATACTAAAGAAAGAAAACCAATTTGCGTCGATGGAAGTTTTACAAGCGGGCGCTGCGAATGCATTCGAACTGTGTGCTCCATTCAGTTAAGCTTTCTGCCATCTTCTCTCGTCACATACATTAAGCGCGCTGGGACTGCATTGGGAGAAGGCACCAGAGGCTCACCCATGAGACCTTTGATTGCATCGCATACTTCGCGTCTCATTTCCCCAGCGTTTGCTCTAAAGATTAACCCCTCACCGCGAGGTTCATCATCCAGAACCCGTGCGGGCTGCCTCTTAATATGGATTCCGCCAGAAGTTTGACAGACGAAGCCCGTGTGGCCCGAGATTAATCAGCGCGGAGCAGGGATTGGCGCGTGAACGGTGAGGCTCAGAAGGAAGATGTCTTGGCCGTGATTTGAAAAGTCCCGCGTTTTCGCTGGCACAGTTAAAGCACAGTCTTAAATGCGAACTTATCTCTCAAAGGAATTACTCTATGACGGGCATGAGAAAAGCACCAGCGATATGTGCATACTCAGTGGCTTAAGAAATACGTTGAATTCGACTTTTCGGAACCTCTAAACTTCCACTGTAACTTTCAAGGAAGTTGTAGCTGACCGCAATATCAGTTTGAAAAAAAAAAAAAAATATCGAGAAGTTAACCACAGTTTTAATTCGTAGACAGAAGAAGTTTAAGCAAGAAATATTTCGTTCCTTTTTATTAAATTTCTTCAGTATTCACATTACAAGGCATTACACTTTCGTCTCAGAAATGCAGAGGGCGTGAGTTTACTAAATAAATCGGATACGCAAAAATGTATAACTGCCTCATGGCACAACTAATTTTTGAGCCGAGTATCGAAGAGGGTTGCATATTTTATGCGAAGCATACTACTTTAGCTACCACTTTAGCCCTTCACCGTGGTTATGCGCCTCCAAATCACGTGATACATGACGTCACACCACGTGACACGATGACGTCACGACAGTAGAAAAACGGGGGCCTACCTCGCGCCGTCGCTGTGGTTGTGCGCCTCCAAATCACGTGATACATGACGTCATACCACGTGACACGATGACGTCACGACAGTGGAGAAACGGGGGCCCGCCTCGCGCCGTCGCTGTGCTTGTGCGCCTCCAGATCACGTGATACATGACGTCACACCACGTGACACGATGACGTCACGACAGTGGAGAAACGGGGGCCCACCTCGCGCCGTCGCTGTGGTTGTGCGCCTCCAAATCACGTGACACGATGATGCCACACCACTTGACATGATGACGTGTGCGCCTCCAAATCACGTGATACATGACGTCACACCACGTGACACGATGACGTCACGACAGTGGAGAAACGGGGGCCCACCTCGCGCCGTCGCTGTGGTTGTGCGCCTCCAAATTACGCGACACGATGATGCTTCACATTCTCCAGGCTTAACCAAGTTAAGCCTCAGCCATTTTTTATTAACTTGGTCGAGATTATCGCCGGCCACTTTTGCAGGCTAGAGAACTGAAACCCTTCTGAAGGAAGAGAGGGAAAACTTTATTATACTTTCGTGTTTTTTTTTTCTAACGTTTTGGGGGCATCTTCAGAGATGTTGTCTCCTTGGTTGTATCCCCGGGAGCGCTCTCTGTCGATGTCGTCCAACAATGGTCGGTTGCCCTCAGTTCAGTACTCCGCTGGCCACTGCCGCCCGTTGAGCTCGCTGTACCAGACCTTGTTGGTCTTCACAGCGGTCGCTCGACAACAAAGACTCCCATTGCTCCGCACTCGTGTTTCGTATAATGGGGACCACGTCTATGTTTTGACAGGCCCATGTGATGTGATATAGAGATTGTTTTTCGCAGCACGTTAAATTTGTTCGCGTATATCGTAGGGACCATTTTGTTTAGTATGTATAGGTTTATGTAGGAGCCTCTCTATAATTGTCTCCGAGTGACAGCTTCCTCGCTGTTGAGGGATTTGTGCAGTGGGGGATATCGCATTCTTCTGCCTCTATAGTTTTGTAGTATGGCCGAGTATTCCCTGGGTGTTGGCACGAGTTCCGCGGTCTCGTCGGATGCTCGGAAAGTAGAGTATCCTCGAGCTATCCTGTCGGCCTCTCGGTTTCCTGCCAGCCGCGTGTGTCCTGGAAAGTTTCTTCAAATGACGTGCACCACTCTCAGTGCAATATTTCCTTGTTCTTGCATAATTCCGGTCCGTGGCCCGATCCCTCTGCATGCTAAGGCGGCAGTAATATTATCAAAGCTTTCCCTTATCCTGCTTCATGTTTCTAGCACTCGCTGTTCTTACTGCCGAGTGCGTCAACTCCTTTAAAGCGTCTGGTCACGCTCCCTTTCCTCTCAACTGTCTTTCCCAATCATCTTGCACATGGTTTCTCGTTCCCTCTTCCCGTTGTTTTTTTTTTCCTTCGCTTTATCTATGCACTCCCGTTGGCGCCACAGCTCTTCGCAGCGCATGTGGCAAGAAAGAGATAATAGCCGCGTATGCTCCTGTTTATCAAGGCGCTGTTATACTATATAAAAAAAGAGAGAAGCCTTTAATGAAACAGAGATTTTAGCCGGCGTGAACAAAGGGCTGTAAGGACGCTTAGTTCAGGGAAGAAGCTCCTGAAGTGTTTTGATCTAAATTTTCCACCTTTCTAATGCCTTCTCCAATTTTCTGCCTGCCTACTAAGGAACCCATGACATCGGCTTTTGTGATGAAGAAGGCTGTCTGCTGCTTGCATGAGTGAATCTACAACAATTAAGGAATGCCCCGTGTGTGCAGGGGAGATGGTATGAAAGTTAGCCTGCGAATGCTCTGTGCCTTGGACAGCCGTGGCATCTAGCTATTTGGGCTTAGCTTTAGTAACCTTGATGAATTCAGTTAGTTTCTTCACTTCCTTTTTTAGAGAGGAGAGGCCACTACAAGCAATGAAAAAACCTTGACGAGGCCCTTTACCCCTTGCAAGTTGGCTTTCATAAAAATATGGCTATGATATATTGTTTCGTAATGAAGTCCTCAAAGCAATTCTTGTGATCACAAGCGAAATGCAGAAATGCGCTCTAATTACCGAACAATAAACATGGTGAATAAAGCTTATTATGCACGTCACGTAAGTTAACATGAAAAATAACAGCTTATTTCATCATATAATAAACGAACTTTAGGTTTCACCAAAACAAATTATAGCCGCTCTCAATTTCAACATGCGAAAATTCTCTTGAACTGTCACCCACTGCATGAACTTAAGAAAACTCTTTTTGGAGCCATGGCATAAGATTTAATCTTGTAAAGAGCACCGTATGATAGAGCATACTGAAAGTGTGTCGCTTTTACCCGGTGCAGCAGAGACCTCTCTCTTGTGAGGTTAGTCGCTCGCCAGAGTGCCCAGGTCCCTGTCAGAATGCAAATGAGCAGATTCTTTCTCGCAGCCGAAATTCCAGACTTCGTGCACTGACAAAGGCAATCTCTCGCTGGCGGGTTCCACACCTGCGTTCCACGCATTCGACTCAGTAACTTCATTATCCTGCAAGGCTGTCACTAAAATGCATGCCTTCAGAGACCTGTACACATTCCATTGAATACCTGTGGAGGCAAACGTGGTAGAGTAACCCTGCCAAATCTGCATCCCAGGAGTAAGCCCCAGACAAGTATGCAACGGCCTCCGTTATAGTAATTGGTTTTCGCACGGCGCATTTGCGCAAGCAGTTTCCTGCTCTCTTCTACACTGATTCGACCATTCTATACGCCAAACTCTCTTTGTTAACTAATGGCATTTCCGGAGGCTTAGCAGCAAAGTGCAAGCAAATCATTTGTGGTTCCAAGCGGCGTTGAGCGCCCACTGTGACAATAGCCTCCATCAGGCTGCGGACGTGCATAACCCGAAGTTGGAATGCGAAGGTGTAGTGTCTGTTCTCCAGGCAATCGATCCAGGTTGTACAGGCGCAGGAAACTGCGCAAAACCATAAATTTCATTCCAAGCTTTCTCACTGCAATATTCAAAAATAGAAGCTTTGCTTGTCGAGAAAACACCGCTCCAATCCTGAAGTCACGCAATACTGCAAATCATCGCCTCCCCTTAGCTGTCAGCTCTTCAGAAAAACAAAGTTGTTACCACAACCGGCTGTACACACGACAGCAGGTAAACTAGGATGTTAAGGTCAACTTAGCCTTGCCTTTCGCAATGAGTGTGCGACCATTTGGTGCGTTTTTAATACTGTATTCTTGAGGAGGAGGTCTAATTTTCTTTCTGTTTTCCAGGACGCAGAAGCATCAATACCTGTGTTGCATCTCCCGCTGTCAGTGCAGCCGCTCCCCCTTCATGAGAGTCTGGTTACGTGGGTCAGGAGGTGCAATTCGTCGGTAACCTGATCATTAGACTGCTGAAATTTTCGGCGCAGCATCTTAGGTCCACCGTTGACGCTTTCACTGTGGGTCATACATTGGGCGAGAAAGCATGATTTGCTCCTACCTTTCTTGACATAACTGTCGTTACCGTCCCTCGGTAACTTACTACTTTTCTTATGCATAGTTTGCTATGCATGTTAACTAATGTTTTTCTACACCGCCGTTTTTAAACATTGATATTAATTGTTTTTTCGAGTGCTGCGCCGGTCCACGCTGCTGTAGTTGTCTTGCATAGTATCTCATAAGAAACTGCTGTTCATTTGCTTTGCGTTCTTTTCATATTTTTGTAAATTCCCTTCCATGCCGGGGTGGAGATCTGTACACACAAACTATTATAAACTATCCGCGCTTCTAAAGTGCCTTTGCCGGCAATGGGACGCCCCATGGATGTGCTTAGTGGGATCGGAAATGGGTTACTAGTGCCATTTTGCTTTCGGATTGCATAATGCGGAACAAGCAACTAATGAAGACGGAAGCCAGCTAGCAGGTATCACTCCAGTATTTTTTCACTTCAGCGTGTTGTAACAAGACTCTTAGGCTAAAAAAAATTAACAGACCATTACGATAGTACCTCTGCCACTTGCCATCGCTGGCAGATGGTGTGTTACGCTGTTAGCCACCCTGAGGGATCTTCCCGTGGCAGCCACCTTCCGGTGTCCACTCCTCCGCTCTCTGTGGCAAGTGACATTTCACTCGGTTACAACCTGCCCCGGTTGCCAGGTGGTGTGTTAAGCCGACTACGTCGATAACGCCGTTTCCTAGTATTCGTGCTGCTAATTATATGCCCGTTTTGGGGCTGCCAGAAGCTTTTATTAATTTCTGCTCATTCCTGTCACTGTGCGCGTGTCGTTGGAGTCTGAATAAAAAAATATTCTGGGGCTATTTTACGACACCATACCGAAGCTTTGCTTTATTTTCACGAGAAATTAAGCCTTGACTATTCCGGGTGCCTCTAATACCCTGGCTTTGCTTTGCCGCGCTACGAAATTAGGCAGACGCAAGTGAACTTTAATACTAAAACTCTCTTTCGTTTTCAGTGTATCCTAAGAAACAAAGAAAGGTCGGGCACTCAGTGGCCCACGCCGAGAAACTGCAGCAGTCAGCAGCAGAGATCCACACAAGAGCGGAAAGTGGAAACATATGTCTTCACAAGAATCTGTGTGGCTTTCCACTGACCTCGGTGAAGTGAGTCTCTGGAGCGAAGCAAAGCAATAGAAAAGGACGAAATACAACGCAGGAAGAAGCCAGATGAGCTTGAAATCCCCGTCCGTAATGGCGGGTCTGGCAATGGCTTCCCTGAAGGACAACAAAACAGCAAGCCACAGATTTTGTGAGAGCGCAGCAGATCCCACAAAGGGTCACGCCGTACGGTTATCAGCGATGCTCGCCCATAGTCTACCTTCATTTTTTCGCCGTAGATTTTGTTGTTCTCTCTTTTATTTCCTCGATGAGGCTCCTCCACATTGCGGACCAGCACCATTAATCTTTCGAGCCTGAGTCGTCGATTGGATCGCCAGGATTTCGCGGAAAGCGTCACAGCTCCGAGAATGAGAACACCTTTACTTTAGATAAATTCTTTCTTGTTCTCTCCCGTCGGCCCACACCCTTACCGCCCTTTCCCGTCGCCTCTAAAAGTGTCCCTGGTAATGAGAGAGCGGAGCTATCTGCAAAAGCACAGTGTAGAGGCGGCCATTTTGGTGCCGATCTTTCTCAAATACTTCTCTGTCGAGGCACAAAGTAGATTGCCCAATCTACGTTTAAACGATATTGCATAGCTTCTACGCTGCTACAACAATGAGTCTTGACATGCTACGTGTGAAGAGTTTCCATGTAGGCAGGATAGGTTTCGATTCAGAAACAGGCGGAAATGTACGGCAGCGGGAATGTGAAGCTCTAAGCGTCTTCTCTTTTCGCGCTAAATCGGCTAGCGAATTATAACTAAAGCAACTCTGCTAGCGTAAAAGCCACATTTATTATATGGTTATCAACGAATGACGTCTTTTTTTTTTTCGGCGGAAATGACACCACATAATGCGCAGACCGTACTGTGACCCCTACCAAAGCGACTCTAAAGCAGTGGCTTCCCTCTGCCGTGCTGCTAAGCCTAGTAAATCCCAGAGAAAACCACGCGTCAATTTGAGTTGCGAAACCAGCAAGGATTCGGGAAGTCCGACTTCTTTTGACAAAGCCGCTCAAATGTGTCAGCGGATAAAGACTAGCTTATTTATTATTTTTTTTTAGGCTCCGGATTATGGAAAAAATTCATGTCGTTCTTTTTGACGGCAGTTGTAAATCTCACAGTGGAAGCAAAGTGAAATTGTTCTCCGCTGTTTTTTTGTGATCTAAATGCGAAACTGCGAGACTTCCACCGTCACGTCGCGAACTATAAGTACATGAATAGAAATACAAGATTAGAACTAAGGCAAATAATGAATGGAATCCATGATAGCCAGAATGAGAAAATAATCCTTTAATGGAGGTATAAAATTTCTGAAAATATCGGCTTATATTACATCTTGGATTTAAGCAGAAAAAATACTGTTGAGAGATGCTACATCCGCCGCATTTTCTTCGTTTGCACGCCGACCCCCACCGCAATAAATAAATGTCACGTTTGAGTCAGCCACAATAAGCAAAACCAACGGCAAAGGACTTCAATACTTTTGATGCAGTTAGGGCTGGCTCAACGGATTATAAAACTGCTTAAAAATTAAATTCAGTGTCACGCGCATAGTTATAAATACATGAGCTTAATGTACTTTGATCGGGCCGAATAAAAAACAGAGGCAATAACCACTGCAGAAGTGAATAAAAAAAGGCATATTTTTTAGAAGTTGCGAATGAAGATAAGCAAACCAATAATTTAAAACAACGGGACGCACACCACGAATAACGCTGCTACAAATATGAAATGCCGCTCACGCAACGTCCGTGAGTAAGGAAAAATAGCAATAATTTATAATGTGACCTAAGAGCTTGTTACACCTTATTCCAGAAAAATTCTCGATCATTCTGGAGACGGCTGTACCAAAGCAAACGATAGGAGGTAATAGTATTGATGTCTGGTTTAGCACACAACCTCGTTTTTTGCATACTCTCATTAAAATGACCAATTTTGTGATGTCCTCTCGCCGAAGTTAAAAAAATAAAGCCTTGGAAAATTTTATTTCGCTAAATTCGGACATGAACCAAAGCCAGTATTTAAGTGATTAAAGTTTGTGAAGCACTTAGTAAGCTCCATGGTATATTTTCCGCGAAGCTTCTACCACCGCATGCCTCGCATAAGGCGACGCTCACCCGTTTGCAGTGCCACCGAGCATCGCCTTCGAGATTTCCTTTGCAAAATATCTACGTCTTTCTGGGCGAATTCTTCGGAGAAAAATTGAATTTGGTTGTACACTACTGCCGCAAGATTCATTTTATGCCAGAAATTGAGGGGTTGGCAGAGTGCAATGATCTCTTGCTTCACCACTGTTCAAGAGTCGCCTTAGAAGCACAGGGGCGCTCAATTTCTCCATAGCTCCCCAATTTAAGCCAAAATCGTGTGTCTGATTACGTTTTATGCAGCATGCCTGGAATGTTTATTTTAGAATTCCGCAACAGACTGTGCAGTTCAGAGTGCCGTGGGAGCATGGTGCATTTTCTCTCAACTTTAGAAGAATTCGTCTTATAGTATTCCATAAGCTCGTAGGTAAGCTGGCGTCGTAAAGTTCATTAGGAGTACGCAGAAAATGAGATGTTTGGAAATGATTCATCGGTGGCAGTAAACGAGGCAGGTGGTAAGCATGCACCGCTTTGCATGTGGCAACATTTTTCGTCTACCTACCTGATACAAATGGTTTAGTAAGCTTAATGAAGTGCAGATATCTTATGCGGAGTCGCTAGCCCATTGCTTAGAACCTTCAGTTAAAGATGAACTAAATAGGAATCTGAACTCGTCTTTTTATAGCTGGAGCTCGATCCACACGTTCCGAGCATTCTTAGAAGCTTCGAATTATTGTCCTCTGAGGCCGATTTCCCTAATTTTAATTGGATTAAATGTCCAACTCTCCCCTTTTTTTCAACACAGTCATTAAGAACTCAATCAACCGTAGAAGCGAATTCAGCTGACCTGACTCTAAGAGAGTGGAAGGCCGCCGCGGTGGCTCAGTGGTTACGGCGCTCGGCTGCTGACCCGAAAGACGCGGGTTCGATCCCGGCCGCGGCGGCTGAATTTCGATGGAGGTGAAATTCTAGAGGCCCGTGTGCTGTGCGATGTCAGTGCACGTTAAGAAACCCCAGGTGGTCGAAATTCCCGCAGCCCTCCACTACGGCGTCTCTCATAGCCTTAGTCGCTTTGGGACGTTAAACCCCGTAAACCATAAACCAAAACTAAGAGAGTGGAAACTTGAACTACGCATGTAAAGAGAACAATTATATTAAAAGACGTGCTAAAACGTAGTATCAAGCATCTTATCCAGAGTCTCAATTATGCATGTTTAGGTTGTTCCCCACTGCCTTTCGGAAAAGTCGTTTTCCGTGAACTGCCCTCATTGAGCCGCTAGAGGTATTTCCAGTGGGAATGTGTTCTGAAGCGAGGATCACGCTGCGCTCTAGATTACTTCGCATCACTATTCTAGTTCTAGCTCTGAAAAAGTACGTATTAAGCCGGCCTACTACCTAAGCTTCCGGAGTTTTGGTGATGAAATCATAAAGTCAGGCTTTTCTTCAGGGCACGCAGCTGCAGTGCAGAAATTATTCCTGAGCCAGTGTTGAGAGCCAAGGAGGCTCAGGCATCGTCAAAAGATTTCTATTCAATGAACCTGCAGGATCGTTTTTCTCACTAAGACGGAAACAACCAGATGCGCGTAGAAACTACGGCGGGTTCTAGAAATAAAGAGGTTCGAAGAGAAAAAAAAATGGTTATGAGGTACACCTCTGTTCTGGAACATTCTTGCTTTATTAGAAACAACCGGAACCAGCTGCAGCATCTTCAGAAGTCTTAGGGAACATTCCATGAAGACTCCTGAGAAATGGAGCCAAAAAACATGCTTAAAAACTTCACCAAGAAAAGAAGCTGAGGCAGGCACCAGATGTGCGTGGCAAAACATCCGCGGCGAAGTCCGAATTTGTCGTCTAACTATAAAAAACTTCACTTGGCTCCTTGCATCGCTTATTAATCCCGTTTTGTGAGGCTCTTCCCAAGCAGCTTCCATTTCGTACGTCATGCCTGAAAAGCCGGCTCCGCGCATACTAATGAAGCACGAAACATTGTCGCTTGCAAAGTTAGCCGTTTCGGTCGCTCCGCAGCAGTGTCGCGGCTCTCTTAGTCTGGCTTTCATGGAGTGCCCTCAACGTGGAAGGCACGAGATCGCAGAATGAAATGAGCTTCAAATAAAGCGAGCAGCCCAAACGTCCCTACCAGGTGTGGCCCGAAATTCAGAGCTTTGGAGAGGGAGGCTTGTCTCCATCATCACTTTTTTCACCCCCCCCCCCCTCCCCCCCAACTCGTTCTACATTTGACCCTATGCAGTGTGCAACATTCTGAAAACACTCTGCTCCCATGCTGATACACGCGTATCATACAACAGAGCAGCACTGCCAATTTTGTGCCCCTGTCTTTGTTGTCAAACGCAAACAATGCCACACCAGCACATGCCTCCTCGCGGCATAGTTCTAAAACAGACGTCAACGCTCCCTGATGCAGCCGAGCGTGGAGTGCCGTCTACGGCGTCACGCGTTTCAAGAGTCCACGCGAATGGCGCCCTAATTAAGTTAGGCTGCGTATTCCCGTTGTCCCGCCGTCTCTGTTGGCCCGCTTCGCTGAAAGCGCAGTCATAGTAGCCGCCAGGGCAACATCCTTCTCGACAATATCTTCAGTCTCCCCATCCGCTGCATCCCTCCCCCTCCTTCTATCATGTTTGTACTGCCGGCTCGTTCATTGCCGTCCACCGACTTCTCCATTCCCTCTGAAATACGATATTGTTGACTGAACACAGTGAAACTGGAACTATGGAGTACGCCGCTCCAAACTTTCGGCAAGTGGATTTGCCGGAGACAGTAGAGGATAGAGAGCGATCAATGGGTGTCGCCAGTACACGTAAACCGTCCGTGCTTTCACAAACCAGCTTTAACACCGAACACCTGTGGGTAATGTTAATTTTTCTTTCAATTATTCTTTTCAATTCTTTTTCAATTATTTACGTGACTTTCTGAGGTTGCAAAAGGTTCTGAAATGTCAGTAATGAAGAGGCAATCATATCAATGCTCAGCCAAGTGCCTGCTTTTTATTTCGTAGTGTGTTTAGGCTCATGGTGAGCGCACAGCTATAAACACAGTTGGGATGTAGCACGAAAGCTCATCTCAGCTAATTATAACCGATGGTGAACAGCAAGGGGGCATCGAAATCACTACGCAACATTGCTTGCTTTGTATTGCTTGCTTGCGTGGTTCACCAATATTACTTGGTGTTCAAAAATACTTCAAAAACTGAACCAGCGCTTGAGAACGGTGGCCACCGCCTGCGGGTTGTTTCTTGCTGCTTCGGTACCGAAAGTGCTGATAACCAGTGAAGGGTTACTGGCAGTAATGGGAAACATTAACTGAAGGCAAGTATTTACCGGAAATTGAGACCTTAGGGATACGAACAGGAGAATAGTAATGTCGAAGAGTTGATTTGGTAAGTATTTGCTGGACATGATTATTAGAATAATGGTCTGGCACTGAATACGAGCGTTTACGATAGGAGTACCTTTCCAGCGCTCACCCTACGGTGCTCAAACTTTATGGCTAATTATAAGACTGTTAAATAAGAGTAGTTCAACGTAACGGGCTAATCAATGAAAAGTAACGGGAGAAGAGTGGAACAGAAAATTAGCCGAGTGTGTTACAGAACAAAAAATGTTTAGATATCCTATCTTAAAGCAAAAAAGAAAAAAAAATCACACGGAAATGAACTTGGGCTGCGCATCTTTCGCGGACAACCGCTACCAATAGGCCCAGTTAGATTAACAGTGTGAACCCACTGATAATTTAGACGGATGAGAAGGCGGTTTAAAGTACGGATGGTAAACGAGATTTTCATCACTGGCCGTAGCAGTTGTAAGACACGGTTAATTTGAACGCACAGCGAAGGGCTTTTGTTCAGTATTGGTCACGACGGCCTTTGGTTGGTGGTCATGCGAACGTTAATCCTTTATTGCCCAAAATGTGATGCTTTAACAATAATTACCACCGCCGCAACATGATACCTCATATACCAGCCTTCAAATACACAGCCGCAGTCGTACACAGCAGAAACACAGTTAACGGGCTCACTTTCAAAGCCTACATCGCAACACACGTGGTGGAGATTGCCATTGCTTTGGCTATCACTAACCCCAAGTCTAAACACATCATCACCGACTCGCGAGGGGCCTGTCAGAACTATCCGCCGGGATGGGCTCCCCCGCTTGCCTGGCGCATGCTGCAATATAGCTGCCGATGCGGAGATCCCATTCCACGTAACCTGATTTGAGCCTCCGGTCACCAGGGACTCCAGGGAAATGAGCAGGCCGATCAGGCCAACCGCGCACTCGCTCCCTGGGCTATCTCCGTGTGCTTGGAAGCCTATTGCCAATCAGACAATCTGGCGCTTACATTTAAACACATCCCCGATTACTACAAGAAGTAGCACCGGCGCTACTCGGCTTCTTGTAAGCGACTGGATCTTGCTGACGAGCGCCTCCTCATCAAAATTCTCCCTAACACTGTACTGTGCCCGGCGGTGCTTGAACATATCAACACATCCTTTGATGGCGCGTGCCAGTTATGTGGGGAGGTGGCGGACACCTTTCACATGGTTTGGGCGTGTCAACCAACCCCATCTATCCTCCTCAACTCCAACACTACCAGAGAGGACTGGGAGGGGCCCTGTTCGGCTGTCAAGACCTAAAGACCCAAAATACCTTGGGTCAAAGGAAGCGGGTGGTGTTGCTTTTCAATGAGGCCCCGGTATAGGGGCTCCACCTAGTATTGTGAGGGAAAAGGGCCAATACAGCCCTACCCCAATCACCTCTCTGTAAAAACAGAAAACAAATGCTTTTCACCACCACCACAAATGACCAGCACCAAATCTAGTTTGCGCGGCTAAAATTTCAAAAAGACAAATGCCGCCAATTAGGGTCTAGACCGTTTTCAGTCACTATTCCAAATTTTGTTAAAGCCCCCTCGAAGACCTTTGAAGCAGCTAGAAGGCCCGGAGCTTAAAATTTTCCCCCGCAAATTCCTTCCTGTTTCTGTGGCACATTCCAGCGTAAATTTTTCTGTAACGTAGTAATAGTAGTACAATACCTTTATTCGGCCATAATTTACAGGCCGAGCATGTCGACCGCCTGGGTGACCCGAAGTCACTGTCTTTATTTATTTATTTATTTATTTATTTAAAATACCTTACAGGCCCCATAGGGGCATTGTGTAAGGGGGGTTACAGAGTAAGCAGCAGAGTAAAGTGGTAAACAAAAGATACATCTCAATACAAGGCTCACCAACATTAGTACCAAGATTAAAACATGAAACAGGAACAACTGTTGTAATGAAAGGCCACAAAGGTACACTTAAGGAAATAACATGAGTAAAACTTAACGTAAGGCATTAATACTAGAACGTAAAAAAAAGAAAAACGCAAAAAACACAAAAAATGACCATATAAGGGAGTACAATTTTTGAAGTGATATTCAGGGAAAAAGACGCAAAAAAGCAATAATATATACAAGGCATACAAGTGAACACACGACGCAGCATAAAATAGCAATTCACAAGAGCGAGATAGCAATGAAAAAAGAAAATCACAAGAAGTTCAAAGCAGATTGCCAAGTGTAAGGTACAAGATAAAGTGATTTTTAAGTGCTATTGTGAAAAATGCTCGTGTAGGAGATGACGAAATTTTTCTTGATCTGACTCGGAAGCAATGTGATCAGGCAGATTGTTCCACAAGCGAATGGCGGTAGGGAGTGCGGAAAAGTTAAAAGCATGTGTCTTACCGTACATGCGCGCAAAACTTAAGTGGTTATTTAATCGACGAGACGTGTTCGAGGCGGTCTGGGTATGAAGTGTGGATTGTGTGGCATTATAAACATATTTGTGAAACAAGGATAACAGAGCGATATAACGGCGAAGAACTAAAGGCTGTATGGAATGATCGAGTTTCATTTGCGTTACGCTGGAGTGATGGCTATAATTTTGGAGAGGGCACGGCACCTGGACAACCGGCAACATGTCTAAGCCACCGATCCTGCTGTTACAGGTCCTGCCGTGGATTGTTGCCGCAAGCATTTCCACCTGTGGAACGGATGAAACACCATTTTTCTACGCGACCCATCACGACAGCGATATCGGCGATAACCTGTTCAAGGGGCGTCTTCCGTCGATGACAGTGACGTCACCAGTGGCTAGCCTACAAAAGGAACTGCGCGACGCCGGAGCATTCAGAGGGCACGGCACCTGGACAACCGGCAACATGTCTAAGCCACCGATCCTGCTGTTACAGGTTCGTTATTTGACTAATATTGGAAGTGTTAGGAGTGACAACCGCTTTCTGTTAGTTCTGCCGTGCCCTGGAAGATTGTTGACTGCTTTGACTGTTTTGAGTGACACTTGGTCTATGTTATTGTCTTTGTTGGTTTCTGGTGATATTGAGGAAAACCCGGGGCCAAAGACTGCTGAAATGTTGCAGTTAATTCTAGAAAACCAGGCCACGTCGGATGCTAAAATAGATAAACTGAGAACAGAAATGACCGAACTTACTGCAAAATGCGATAGGATGACTGGATTTCTTGATATTATCGAAGAAATGAACAAACGAATGCAAACTTTAGAGACCCTTGTTCGTCAGCAGGCAGATAAGTTGACTGAATACGAGAACAGGAGCAGAAGTAATAATCTTTTGGTTTTTGGTGTCAAAGAAGCAAAAGACGAATCAGATTCCGATCTGAGGGAAGCTGTGGTTCAGAAGATATTTAATGAAAAATTGGGCGTTCAGGCGAAAACTATAGACAGAATTCATCGTATAGGCAAGAAAAAAACTGGTAGCCATAGACCTGTCATTATGCACTTTTTCGACTCTAGAGAAAGAGAGTTGGTATTTAAGAATTGCGGGAAGTTGAAAGGCGGCCCGATAAGTGTAAGCGCAGACTATGCGAAGGAAACAGTAGCAGTACGAAAAAACTGTGGCAAAGTAGTAAAGCCGAAAGAGATAACGGAACAAAGGTCAAACTGGTACATGATAAACTTAAGATTAACAACACCATTTACGCATGGGATCATGAACGACAAGAGCGTTGTCTGTACCGAACCCACCAAGATAAGATAGGACGACCCAAAGTTAACGATGAGTCTGCTGGTCATAGTTCGCTATCCCCGGCCAAATCAACTGCAGATTCTGATGATCATAGCGATTGCTCGCAAATATAGCTCAGAATTATTCTGTTAAACGCCCGCAGTGTAGCAAACAAAACAACTGATTTAGAACATTTGCTAATTTTCGAGAACCCTGACTTATTGTTAATAACCGAGACCTGGTTACATGAGGGAATTAGTAACGATAGCATTTTCCCACCAGGCTACCATGTTTTTAGGTGGGATAGAAATTCTAAAGGAGGGGGGGTGGCTATTGTTATGAAAAGCACAGTATCTGCAGTCGCTCTTAACTGCAGCCTTTCTGAAATGGTGTGGTGCAAGGTTTCTTGTGGGAACCTTGTACATTTAGTAGGTGTTGTGTACAGGCCGCCTTCTACATCTCCTGAATTTTTGGATGAATTGCTTTTGTTCCTTAACTCTCATGTAAATAAGAACACCAGACTGATAATGGCTGGCGACTTCAATTTGCCACATATTAATTGGGAAACTTTGTCAACAGGTAATGTAGAAATAAGCAGTGCGAATAAAGTAATGGAAATTATGTTTACTCATAACCTTAAGCAAATAGTAAAGGATTTTACAAGGGTTACATCAAGGTCCAGTCATTGTTGGACTTGGTTTTCTTATCCCCTAAAGTGGCAGACCACACTATATCTGTCAAGCCGGGTTTATCTGACCACAAGTTGATCTGTTTGTATGTACGGTTGAACACACAAGTCCGCAAAAAATCGCATGTTTTAATACGGGTCAAAGACTACAGCCGGGCAGACGATACGTCTATCTTAGACGTCTTAGAAGAAAACTTGAATCAGTTTGCAACTGCATCACACAATGAAAGTGTCGAGGAATTGTGGCAACGTTTTAAGGGCACACTAAAATATTGCATTGATAGGTTTGTTCCCACTCGCTCAAAGAAATCGAAGCAGCTCAATCCTTGGATCACTAGAGAGATCATTCAGTTAAAGCGCAAGGTAAAAAGGCTACGAAAGCAAAAAAATAGAGCGACAGAACTTTCAAACATCAAAAAGAAGCTCAAAACAGTGTTATTGGATTCGAAAAAAACTTTCTTCAATACAACACTGACTAATTTTCTCACAAGCTCACCACAAAAGTTCTGGCGATATTTTTCAGCGAAAAAGAACGCAATCACACAGGTAATGGATGGGAACGATGAGGTGACTGATAAAACCGATATTGCAAATCTGTTTAATGATTTCTTCCAGTCGGTCTTTAGTAGGGATGATAATGACATTGAGAGTGATCATACAGCAATTTACACGTTGCCATACTCAATGCACGAGATTCGCATCAATAGGGAGGGCATCTGTCAGCAGGTGCTGTCTCTGGACCCGAAGAAATCGAGCGGTCCCGATGAAATACCGACGGAATTGGTTAAACGGTATGCTGAGTGGTTATCATATTATTTGCAAATTTTATTTGAAAAGTCATTGCGGGATCATTCTTTACCTCGTGACTGGCGCAGCGCAATAGTAGTTCCGGTATTTAAAGGCGGTAATCGACTTCTTGTAAAAAACTACAGGCCAGTTTCACTCACTTCCGTATGTTGCAAGGTTTTTGAACACATAATAGCTAAACACATCCTTCATTTTTTGGAAATAAATGACCTATTGTGTCCATTTCAGCATGGTTTTCAGGACCGGCCTTTCGACAGTGACGCAGTTAATTGAAACAGTGAACGACTTTTGCAAGGCTATAGATGAACGTCAGCAGGTAGATGTGGTCTGTGTAGACTTCTCGAAGGCTTTCGATAAAGTTCCGCATCATAAGCTTCTTTTTAAACTACGCAGATTAGGAATCGCTGAAAATATAGTACTATGGATTCAGGCCTATCTAAGTAACCGCTGTCAAGTCGTCAAAATAGAAAGTGCAGTATCGAATAGGCGTGAAGTTCTGTCGGGGGTGCCACAGGGCTCCGTTTTAGGTCCGCTTCTGTTTTTATTGTATATAAATGATATTTCTGCTATCGTCGAATCGCCTGTCAGAATGAAACTTTTTGCCGATGATTGTTTAATTTACTCTCCTGTGGCTTCCCCGGCAGATCAGATGAACATAAATAGATGTCTTCAGTCGTTAAACTCGTGGTGCCTGAAATGGGGTATGGAAATAAACTCCAAAAATCTAATTACATGCAAGTAACAAGGAAGCAGAATGTTATGATGTTTCGATACAATATCGGTGAAAATTCCTTAGATCAAGTAAAGTGTCTCAAGTACTTGGGAGTGACATTAACAAATAATCTTGACTGGCGCACCCATATTGAAAATGTCTATTTAAAAGCCTACCAGAAGGTCTGTTTCCTCAGGAGCAAGTTGCCGAATGCGACTAGAGAAATTAAATTGATTGCGTACAAGACGTTCGTGCGGCCAATAATAGAGTACGTAAGTGCAGTGTGGAGTCCTCATCAAAAGGGTTTAAAACGGAAACTGGAAAGATTGCAAAGGATGTCAGCACGTTTTATATGCTCTAAATACCGCCGCACTGATTCAGTCACAGCAATGCTAAAAGAGTGTCAGCTAGAATCACTAGAAGTAAGAAGACTAAAGCAGAAATTGAAACTTTTTTTTCTGATAATGAATGATAAAGTCAAAGTTAATAAACATCACTATGTTGCACCTCCCCTGAAGCGTTGCCCTCGGATAAATCACAGTAAGGTATTACAACCTATTATTACACGTACTGATGTCTATCGCTACTCCTTTTTTCCCGATGCTGTAGAAATTTGGAATCAACTACCAAGTGACGTTGTGGACCAAACAGATGTAGACAAATTTGTGATAGGTGTGAACGCGTTCCTGGAAGATTGCTGTGCAAATCTGCAATTCTGTGCATTTGAGTGTTTCTTTTTTTAGCGAAGAGAATTCCACTTGTGTCTGTATATGTTTCCTTCCCTGTAATGACCCTCATGCAGAGGGTTAACAGTATGAATAAATAAATAAATAATTACGTGAAATGAAACGGGCAGCTCGGTTCTGGACTGATTCAAGCATGTCGATTAAGTATGTAGGATGTGGGGACCAAATGGATGATGCATATTCGAGCTGTGGACGAACAAATGTCTGATAGGCCAATTTTCGGATGTTGGAATGTGAATTACCCAGATTACGACGTAGGTAACCTAATGTCCTTGGTGCTTTTGCGCAAACGGCTGCAATATGGTCTGCCCAGGAGAGGTTTTCGGTTAGTTGAACACCCAAATATTTATACGATACTGTATGTAACAATTCTTTATTATTGACGTTGTATAAAAAATGTGAGTTGTCACGCTTACGACTAAAAGAAATTACCTGACATTTTGACACATTTAAAGCCATTAACCAGGTGTTACACCAACTATGAATTAGGCTAAGGTCATTTTGAAGGGCCAGGTGGTCGTCAGTACTGTTAATTGATCTGTAAATAATGCAGTCATCAGCGAAAATACGTAAGCGAGAAGAAACATTAAGTGGCAAATCATTTATGTAAATTAGGAAGAGTAAAGGGCCCAAAACGCTGCCCTGAGGCACACCAGAAGTAACGTAAGTAGGAGACGAAGCAATATTATTAACTACTGTGAACTGTTGACGGTTCGAAAGAAAATTTCGAAGCCATGTTAGGGTGAAGGAGTCAAATTGAAGTGCAGTTAATTTAGCAATAAGGCGACAATGAGCTACACGATCAAAGGCTTTGGAAAAGTCAAGGAAAATGCAATCGGTCTGCTGGTTATTGTTCATGTTAAGGTGCAGGTCAGTCGTGAATTCGAGTAACTGTGTCTCACATGATAATCCTTTCCTGAAACCATGTTGATGGCGAAAAAAGAAATTATTGGACTCTAAGTGATTATAAATATGAGAAGCAATTATATGTTCCAGCATCTTGCAGCAAATGCAGGTCAATGAAATTGGACGGTAATTTTCCGGGGAGTGTTTATTCCCAGTTTTAAATATGGGTATGATTTCTGCCATTTTCCAGTCATTAGGCAGCTGTCCCGATGACAAAGACTGCTTGAATATATGGTACAGAATGTTACTGGATATAGAAATGGTACTTTTTAATATCTTGGAACTAATATTGCCAATACCAGATGAAGTAGAAATCTTCAAATTATTAATAAGACATGTAATTCCCCCCACCGAGATTTCAATACTTTCCATGAATGGCCAGTCATTGTCAGCAACATCAGGTACATTGGTATGATCCTCGCGGCTGAAAATCGGTGAAAAAAACGTATTAAACGCAGAGGGGCACTCATTGTCAGGGAGGGGAGTATTTGTAACGCTATGCAAGGCTATCTGGTTAGAGTCACGGTCAGGTGATATAACTCGCCAAAACTTTTTCGGATTCGAATTTAAGAGAGAAGGTAAATCTGTGGAGAAATATTTATTTTTGGCTGCAGCTAAGGCAGAACAGTACGTTTTTAAGCAAAGGCTGTACCTTTCCCACGAAGGAGCATTATTGACGCGTTTAGCGGTATTGTACCGACGTTTCTTTTTATTCCTGAGCTTACGTAGGGCATTAGTAAACCAAGGATTTGTTTTGTCATTAGCTATTGAGATCAACGGGATATATTTGTTAATTAGAGCAGACATTTTATTCTTGAAACATACCCAGTTATCTTCCACCGAGCGATTATAAAAAGAAGGAAGTAGCGTGCGGTTGAAAAATACTTCAAGTTCATCGTTTATTTTAGAGTAGTTTGCTTTGTTATAATCACGTATTATTTTCTTTGAGATCCCTGAAAAGGGTAGTGGAACACTAATTGTAACCTGAAGTAGATCGTGATCACTAAAGCCGTTTAGGTGAACTACGGATTCAACGGTTTCGGGCGTGTTGGTGAGTATAAGGTCTAGAATGTTAGTACCACGGGTTGGTTTGTTAACGACCAGGAACAGGTTAAGATCTAAAGTTAAGTTAAGAAAATCCACAGATGTTCGACAAGATGATGATAGATTACGCCAATTTATGAGCGGAAAGTTAAAATCACCGAATAAGTAGACTGAATGCGCAGGAGGGCCGTGGATATGCTATTGCGTATTTCTGTAACGAAAGAAGTGCTGTAGTCAGGTGGACGGTAACAGGCACCTACCAGTAGTTTGGTCGTATTTATTATTACTTCAACCCACACAATCTCAAGACATGAGTTCGAGTCGATAATAAGTGAAGATAATGATTTTTTAACACCAAGAAGAACGCCCACGCCTCTCTTGCTAGTTCGATCTTTGCGGTAAATATTATAAGAATGGTTATCAGGAAGAATTTCGTCGTCTGTAATGTCAGGATTTAGCCATGTTTCGGTAAGAACAAGAATATTAGATTCGTTATCGTCAAGCAGAGAGCAAACTAATTCGCGCTTGGGCGTGATGCTTCGTACGTTTGCGTAAGATAGTGTCAACAAAAACCCATTGATTGGTAGCTTTGACTGTGGAAGAGCCCGTGAGCAAGTGCTTAAGTCTAGCTATCTTTGCGACATGACAACGGTATCAGTGTTTTTGTCGTACGTGTAAGTCTGATTACTTATAAGCAGCCGATCAACTGACAGTTTAAAAGGAATTTTTTGAGGTTTGGCGAAGTCAAGCAGCTTCCTTCTAGCTTGTCGCGTAGCTGGGGAGAAATCTTCACCGATTGAATATTTTGAGCCTTTTATTTGTGTGCAGATGACAAGATGCGTTGCTTGTCTTTAAAGAAAGTTAGTTTAGCTATTATAGGTCTGTTCTTTCCTTCTTGGTATTTCCCAAGCCTATGTACGCGTTCGAATCGCGAACTTGTTGTTGCAGTTTGCAGTTTTTCAGAGCAGAATTTTATGACTTCCTTTTCAGGGGTAGCCCTGTCCTCTCCAGGGTCATCTTCTATCCCGAAAAACAGCAAATTACTTCGTCTGAGCCTGTTTTCTGCGTCCTCACATCTTGAAGTTATTATCTGCAGCTAATCCGAGACATCACGTAAAGTTCTGCTTCCTTTTTCGTTCACGCTCGAATTTGCAGCGCTTTCTGAGGAAGTGGCCAACTCAAGCGCCGCAGCCTTGGCTGTTAGAATGATGAGTTCATTATCAGTGGCAGCTTGTTTGTCCTTTGCGCTTTTTAATTCTGCCAAGAGCGCCTCCTGTGCGGCCTCTAGTTTCTGTATCGACTCAAGAGCCGAGGCAAACGCATCTGCCTCAGCTTTTGACATGGGACCTGGGTTCGTCTCAACGTCGCCAGAAAGCAAGAGGAGCAACTCAAGCATTGCAGAGTAGAGGGAACACAGGAGTAAATTAGAACGCTTGAAGAGATCAATCCACTCAATAGGGCACGACACCGCGATCAAACAGCAGTTGTTACTCTTAATGCATGAAGCACACCGTACGTAACTAACCTGCAATAGCAGTAGCTGAGTACGCTGCATACTCGATGCGGTGCCGTGCCCGAAGTGGACGCTTGCTGGCTGGCTTTTAAGTCCTCTTTCGGTGGTGTCCGTTGTAGTCCCCAATCGCCGTTGCCAGATGTGCGCTAAAGTCTGGTCTGGATTCGGCGCCGTGATTACCAAGGCAAGCCGAGGTGGTGTCGCGTCATCGGTGCGCAGTCTGCACGTGCCGGGAAGTGCTGAGCAAACGGCCCAAGTGACGGTCACCTGCAATAGCAGTAGCTCAGTACGCTGCATACTCGATGCGGTGCCGTGCCGTCAACGCCGAACGCATTGACTGGAAAGCTCTGGATACTAGGAACTTGTTGGCATAAAACTTTGTGTGCGCGCTTCATATAACATACATCTATACGATATGCAGTGAAGTAGCGACAGCAGACAATGAAGTGTTTAAATGAGTGTAGCCAGTGAATATTTACTGTCTCGTGTTTTCTGACTAGTGTCCCCAGAAATGAATCCATAGAAGGACTGGAACTCCCTTCGAGATTTTCTGGCGCAAAGGGGAGTGCACCAAAACACCAAATAAGCTGAGTGCGTTACACCCCTTTAACCAGGTGAAAGATGGTTTGGCAGCGAAACGAGGACCATTTCGATGAGTAATGGCTTCGCTACATTGTGCTTTTCAGACGACGGTGTGGGCATAGTTGTACATGCTTCTTTCTGGGTGAAGGGGGGAGGGGAGAAGGTAGACTGTCAACCACAAAGGAGTAATCATTTCGCTTTGGAAAAAAATTAAATCCTTACCTTGGAGTGAGAAAAAATATTCTATATTATCTTGTGCAAATATAACTTTGAAAAAGAGGGGAAGAAAAAACGATTTAGAAAACGAATGAATCAGTAAATTGAAAACAAAAGTAGACTGTTCCAAAAAAACCTGAAAATTTGATAAACATTATTTATAAACCACGCAGCCTCCATGAAGTAGGATGCCTACAGAAAATGCCTCTCGGCGAAGAGTCCCATATGTAGCCTTAAATGCAGTGTTATTTCATAGGAACGGTAGAACTAGTCCTCGCGATCAATAATATTTGGTTGTATTGAGCCAAGAAGTCCCATTTACGCGCTCTTGAGGCCCGATCACACCTTGTTGCTAACTGGTCTCGAGTATATGAACTCAGTATTTAAGTATTCTCTGTCGACTTACGTTATTCCGAAATTCATATTACCAATTTGTTTCCACTTTTTTGTGCACTAGTAACATGAAATTATAAATGATAAAATTGATAGAGCATTCTTTCTGGCACTGACTTGTACAGGTTATTTATTAGTTGTTGTTTTTTGCAATTTTTAAATCTCTGTACGGAGGGGGGGGAGGGGGGGTTGCAAATTTGGCAACGCTGCCGTCTTTTTCTGGCATAATAACTTTCAAAATAATTGCCTCTATTGGAACTTTTTTCAGCTCGTGCAGGGGTGAATACCGCTATCTTCGTTAAACAAAGGCGTCTCATCTTTTTGTTAAGAAACCTTTCGTTGTCGGAAAAGATACGAGATATTCATCACACGGCGCAGTGGAACATTGGGCGTGAAGTGGCAGCTTGAAGTGCATGGCTGAAACTGCTTGTTTCATGCTGCGTTTTTTAATGCCTCCACTTCAGCTTCGAGTGAAAAACAATTTTCAGCGGGAAAGAAAAGAAAAAAAACTAAAAAAAAACTGGCGCCTTAAGGGCTTGCCATGCACAAGGTGCAGCGCCCAACTGTGATATGATCAGATTAGTTACATTTCTTTTAGCAAACGCTGCATTAAAATATCGCTTTTTAGAGTTGATTCTGTGGTAAAGTCTAGGATTTGTAATGAGCATGCATAGTCACGGCTATACCAGGGTCTTTATTATTATTTTCTTTTGTTAACGAAAACAGAAACAGGACAGGAGAGTGAATGGCAGCTGGAAACAGTGGAAAAGCAGCGCAAAGTTTCCATCCATTCATAGGCGCCATACACCGGTGCTTTAGTGTAGTAGTTTACTGAATAGTAGTACTAATAAGCGCAACGTGCTGGAAAAAGATCATCATTTGCTGCCGTATTGCATGACGTGAAAAGATTATGGCATTCGATGGTGGTTAAATGAGTAGACCAAGCATATCACATTAGTATGGTAATTTCCTTCTCGCGGTCGTCCTATGGTGCAGTAAATAACCTCGGTCATTACAAATGGCGCGAAAAATGGTAAGATAAATCAGAATAAACAGACAGTGGTCTAATTTTCCTGGAACACAGCGCGATGAAGTTAAATCTCTGTAGTGGTTATTATCTCTGTATTACCTGAATAGAGGTGGCAGATGCCCACCATGCTCTTGATTGTGATTGATGGCATTCATTAGGAAGAAAAAAAAAACAGACAGAATATATGAAAACTTGCGCTTTTCTTTGGACGTTTTTTCGCACTAAGTATTTGCTTCGCTTCATATGCCTTCGGCTGCGCTAAAAGATTCCCACCATTGAAGCGTGGCAGGGAATAATGAATGATAAATGGCCATGATGCTCTGTTTACCCGCGCTCTTCATGGCGCTCAAGCGAATAATTGAGGATTTCCCCCCTCCTGAAGCAAAGGAAGCACCAAAAGAGTAGACCTTTTAGCTTGATTGGAAAACCGGGGTTTAAAAAAGCTCATGAAAGAGCGCGCGGGTGAATAACTGAGAGCTTTGATAACAACAAAGTTTGAACGCTTTCACCCTCATTTTATTCACCGAATGTAAGCACAAATCTAAGCTATTCAGCCCGACTTTGAAACTGAGTTTTCAGTGTTCGATGTTCTTCTCCCTGAACGCTTTTTCTCTACTGACATAGGCCGATGTTTTTTAGACGGGTGCGTAATTAATTAACCGATTAAAATGACAGATTAAAGCCGAGAGCAAGGTGCTTGTTTTAGGTACGCCGATTTACTTGTCGATGCCAATAAAATTGAAGCCCGAACACAAACGTCCTATGCAAATGTTTTCAGCGAACAGTCGGTCCCTTCATATCGAGTGAGTGTTTAGCGATGATCACTTCGGATGTAAAGCCGGTTTTCGAAGGCAGCCCAATTATAGCGTAGCATTTTTGGATAAATAAATATGTGCTTCAGAAACGTTTCAGTAATGCACGTTCTACATTCCTTGCAAAAGGTTAGCAGTATTTTTTTTTCTTGAGTTCTCATGTGCTTAACGCCTTCCAGAGAGTACGAGGTGTCCGCGCTCTCGCCTTGCCCTATTTAGAGAAAGGAACAAGTTCCTCTATAGGCTTCTGGCTTAGCATCTCATTTTGAGCTCTTGTGTTATCGTACAGCTTGACTGTTTGCAACTTCCAGCAGCCCACAAACAACTGACGTGTTTCTTTTTGTCACTGAATTATCGTTGGCTTACTGCTACGCACCTCAGAAGCGCTGTTACTGTACAGGCTTATATGCTGCAGTAAATTAATCAAAATAACTGTAATTCGGCGCACAAAACACTATGAACCAGGATCGAATAGGAGCCTCAGTCTGGTACCCCCGTTGCGACAAGTTGACTTATTTTTTCTTGGCCCAGGTGAAGACATTCTGCTGCTGGAAGTGCTAATACGCCTAGTTAGTGCAGATAGTGAACGCGGATCCGGATAATCAGAGGAAAATAACTAGAACAATAAAAAGATACCCAGGCTTAGCTTGGTTAAGCCAAGAATGCGTTGCATATTGCGTGGTCTTTTTGCGCGAGGTATTGCTTGGCGGCACTAGATTTTCTCAGCAGCTTTTCCTCCGTGACGTATGGATGGATGGATGGATGGATGGATGGATGGATGGATGGATGGATGGATGGATGGATGGATGGATGGATGGATGGATGGATGGATGGATGGATGGATGGATGGATGGACGGATGGATGGATGGACGGATGGACGGATGGACGGATGGACGGATGGACGGATGGACGGATGGACGGATGGACGGATGGATGGATGGATGGATGGATGGATGGATGGATGGATGGATGGATGGATGGATGGATGGATGGATGGATGGATGGATGGATGGATGGATGGATGGATGGTTGGTTGGTTGGTTGGTTGGTTGGTTGGTTGGTTGGTTGGATGGATGGATGGATGGATGGATGGATGGATGGATGGATGGATGGATGGATGGATGGATGGATGGATGGATGGATGGATGGATGGATGGATGGATGGATGGATGGATGGATGGATGGATGGGTGGGTGGGTGGGTGGGTGGGTGGGTGGGTGGGTGGGTGGGTGGGTGGATGGATGGATGGATGGATGGATGGATGGATGGATGGATGGATGGATGGATGGATGGATGGATGGATGGATGGATGGATGGATGGGTGGATGGATGGATGGATGGATGGATGGATGGGTGGATGGGTGGATGGATGGGTGGATGGATGGATGGGTGGATGGGTGGGTGGATGGGTGGGTGGGTGGGTGGGTGGGTGGGTGGATGGATGGATGGATGGATGGATAGGAGCGCCCCCTTTGAAACGGGGCGGTGGCAACCGCCACCATGGTCAGCCGTCGTTTCTTTTTTTTTCTTTTTTTTTTCACGTGGTTTGGTGAGGTCACGTCACCACGTGACGTGACGTCACCAAACCACGTGACGTCACGTCACGTCACGTGGTTTGGTGGCTGCCGGCCGCGCTCAAGGGCTGAACTGAGTGATTGCAATATGCTACGCATAAAAATGATGTGGAGCGCACATGGCAGGTTTTCTCAGATCATGAATGGAAATTTAAGAGTAAAAAGTGTACCACAGTTTACCAGAGAAAAGTATAGAAATATACCGGAACTCACCGATGGGGAGAAGTGTGGAGACTAACTTAATTCAATGACAACACAGCTATGGAAAGAAAAATGATAGCTGTAACGTTAAGAGACTGGAAGCGGGTGGATTGAGAGAGGGAACAAATGCGCGTTAATGACATCCTAGTCCAAATCAAGAGGAAGAAATGGGCTTGGGCAGGGAATGTGTTGTGAACGCGAGATAGCACCTGATCCTTAAGGGAAACGGACTGAATTCGAAGAGAAGGCCAACGTAGCACGGGGTGGCGGAAGGTTATGTGGGCGGGTGATATTAAGACGTTTGCGGGAATACGGTGGCCGCAGCTGGCAAAGGACAGGGTTAATTAGAGAGACATGGGAGATACCCTTGCCCTGCAGTAGGCGTAGCCAGTCTGATGATGATAATGATGTTGTGCCCATTTTATGGCTCTTTTTTGTCTACAGTGGGCGTACCAAAAGTCGGGCATCGGGAATGCATTTAGATGGAGATACACAAAACGTCCAGGGTGGCTTTCAAAATCAGTTCACGTAACGTACCGCTGGTGACCGAAGTTAATCTGCAGCCCTTCACTACGACGCATCTCTTAGCCCATTTTCTTTTTGGCAGGCTTCTCCTCACGTACCATACCCTACCAGACCATACGATACCATGCCATTCCATACCATGCTCTTAAATAACTTACTTTGTATAATACCTTACACTGCCATAACAGGCCACGCCATATTAGGCCGGGTTGTATAAATTTTCCTCTGACTTCTAGTTTTCAAGAGACAATATTTTCAGAACAAACACGAAGAATGAATAAAACCGTCCAAGGGACAATTTAGACCAGGCGGAGAATTATCGTCTTTTTTTAAATCACAAGTTATCGCATGTAACTCAATACATATACTACAACAGCCACTTTATTATTTTTTTAGGATTCCCTTCCTATTTTGTGAGGCTTATATTTACACAACGGCCGTCATGGGACATCCCGTGGTGGGTAGTATTAAAGCTGTAACTATAGAAGACAGTGTTAAGGTCGGTTATGGTCGTCATCGAGATTTCACATAAACGTGAGTGTCTACTACCACAGCAACATCAGTTGTAAAGACATTTCCGTCATTATTTTAATCTAGTTGGAAAGAGTGCTTCAGTGTGATAATCTGAACACGATTAAGATAAATGGTGCAAATATTAGTGCGGCAGGAGCAGCATTTCCTTGGTCAAATCATGTGACTACTCTGAAAAACGCAGCCCAACTTTACATATAAATGAGCACATGTCATCTCCGACACATTCAGTACTCGAGCTCTTTTAGTAATGGATAGTTTGGCGCCTGAAATTAGCGCAAAGAAAACCGACTTTGTGTCTTAAGATAAGCCTTTTTTATTTTATGAAAGGCTGCGCAATATATAACAAATTTCAAAAGAGCAAAACCTAGGAGCATTTGGAAACTGCACAATATCGACGCAATTCTATAATCGCGATTTTGTTAGCACTACTACAATTCGGCCTGATATGAATATATGAATATGCGTGCGTGCGCGCGTGTGTGTGTGTGCGTGCGTGTGTGTGTGTTCGTGCGTGTGTGCGTTCGTGCGTGTGTGTGTGCGTGCGTGCGTGCGTGCGCGTTCGTTCGTTCGTTCGTTCGTTCGTGCGTTTGTGCGTTCGTGCGTCTGCGTGCGTCTGCGTGCGTGCGTGCGTGCGTGTGTGTGTGTGTGTGTGTGTGTGTGTGTGATGTGATGTGTGCGTGCGTGCGTGCGTGCGCGTGCGCGTGTGCGTGTGTGTGTGGGGGGGGAGTCCGTATGAAGCAATACTAATAACCATACAGGCATAAAACGCCTTATTTGGTGTCAGTAATGACAACTTTCTTAAACTTCGTGCGAATGGTGGGCGTTCAGTTTCGAAAGCAAGAAACAGTGGAGAGCATTCAATTAGCCACTATAAAGTCGAATGCACCAGTATCTTTCCCTTTGATTTGTAGCAATACCTTCGTCTCTACACCATGCAGAAAAGTTTACTTCGAGGGCGAAAATAGCTAGCACGGATCACGGAACCACCCTGCTTACGATTAATTTAAAGCCTATAGATTCAAAATTACATATTCTTGCAGCCATTATACATCGTATGCTGCTAAATCAAATCAGAGACGGCACGTAAGAAAGAGACTGGCCTAATGCGAGGTCTGACAGTGTGTTCCCATGAAGATAAATATCAAAGCAGGGAGAAAATATTAAATACAAGGTTGAAACAGCTATCGACAGAGGTTTCTAAAGTTTTACTTCCGACGCAAAAGCCTATCAAGGAGAAGAACGCTCCCTGCTTGTCTTTTTGAAATTTAGAGCCGCAAACGCACCCTTCAGCTTCAAAACGAGCGTTAAGATTTACTTATGCTGGCGCAAAAGGAATTAAAAGTGCACTGCAAGAAATGTCGGCGATACTAGAATGGCTTAAAAACGAACACATGCTACTCATTTGTCAAGCGGCCTCCGTAAAGAGCACTACAGAGCTCAAGATAATTTTCTTCCCACAACAAACTGCTGGCTTATGGTGGCTTTTTATACGCCCTAATTAACTTTAAAACTTGAATGTTTCCGCAAGACTGAGCATTTTACCGCGTTTTTCTCTAAAAATGCTCACGACATAAAAAAACGATTAGTGAGGGCACCTCAGACAACTGACGTGCTATGAATGCGAAAGCATGTACGAGGGGTGTACGGCGACGGCGATGACGTACTAATCTAATGCTGTGGTCAGAGAAGTTGATCTGTTCGCGCCGCCCGAATTGAAGTTGATGAAGACGACGATACGCGAAACCAGCCTGACAGACTGGCAGTCAAGCACACTGGGTGTTGTGGTGCGGTTGTGGTGCGGCTGTGGTCCTCGAGCTTGGTTGCTTACGTGTGTTGATTTGGCACTCTTTTCCTAAAGTGTGTGCATAGCTCATGTACATAAAACCTCGCATCACTGTAGTATATAGAATTTTGAAATAAGAAAAAGCTGTGTTGACGCAGTGCTCTAAAGAAGTCGCCTGCGAACGCGGTGTGTTTCTGCCTGCCTGGGCTCGAAAACAACTGGAGAAATTCGGTTTAAGAAATTTTGCTTTTCTGTCTTTCCTGATGAAGCCGCGTGGGTTTTCGGACCATCTTACATGGACAGTGACAACGAAGGATTTTCAACCTCATGAGCCACAAAAAGCTTTCTCAGCAAAATGGCAAATCAGCCTTCAGAGCACGTGACTTAAAATGATACATATAAAACATGGCGACGGACCAAGCCACGCCTTGGAGAGAGCAATGAAGGCTCATCCCTGCGGTCAAAGAGAAACGAGAGTGGTCGATAAGCTAAGGGGTCAAAGAGGTCGGCATCCAGAGAAACCAACTGCTGAGAGCAGGCTAGCACAAGGCCACCGGGGAACGCTGAAAGACTGGCCAGGGAGCTCTTGCTGCCTGGCAGGTAGAGAGGAAGCCCGTGAAACTCGGAGTAGAGGGGAAAGTGTTGCTTCTGCCGCCGCTACTTCCTCAGAGCGCTTCCTGGTTGGTTGCGGGACAAGGATGAAGCCAATCGATTAGTGAGCGCCAGGCGTGTTAGGGTATGGGTGAGATGGTCAACAGGACGTGACCGAGCGAAAAAGAAGAGCGCTGAAATGGGATGATGTGGCCAAGGGTAGAGTGGGACAAAAGTGCGGGGATAAAGTGGGAGAGAATCACCGCTAGAACTCAAAGAACATAAATCAGAGATAGGCCCTCTTTTTTTCTTTAATGTGTAAACCTGTGAATCGAAGACAAACTGGCTTAGCAATGGCGACGGTGGCTATTCAAGAGGGGTGTTCTCACTTCGCAGGAATTTCGGTGAATCGAGGGGGCACTATACAAAAAACACATAAGGCGCGGAAGGGTTCCGATAACCTGTTTTCAGATCACTGCCCAAGCGAAAGAACATTTTGAAGCCCTCCAGTGTATATAACATTGCCTTTGTTTATTTACGTTGATGACTCAAACAAAGGAAATATTAAGGCGGAAGCCTTTAATGCCTCATCGTTGCAAGCAGGAGCTGTAGACAGAATTGTCACGCTTTTCAGTTGGTCGAAACGGTCGTGACGTCACAGTGCGCGAATTTCAAACGGGGCCAATTGTACTCTGGCTACTAACCAAGCAACCAATTAAAGGGAGTAAGTTTGAATGAGTTTAGTTAATTGCTTACTTATCAAATTAGTCTAATTAACCTTTCTAGTCAGACCAGATAAATAAATAAAACCGAGTAACAAATTGGCCGAGCTTGGGAATCGAACCCCGGTCTCCGGAGTGCGAGTCGAGCACGCTACCACTCCACCATGCCAGCTCTATGGTATGGAATGAACAAGGTGCGTCTAGTGAATACGGTGTCTTCGTTCACTCCCATCTTCCTCTCTTCCCGTTACGGCGAGGTTAAGGTGTCCACCGAGATATGAGAGACAGATACATTTCCTTTCCTCAAAAACCAATTTACCGACGAGCAAGGCGTATTTGTCCGCGTTTGAGATCGGTCTAAATTTTCGTGACGTCACCGCGCGCGAATTTGGACGGGTGTCCACCGAAATATGTGACACAGTTACTGCGCAACTTCCTTTCCTCAAATACAATTTTCGACTAGTATCTACTGAGATATGTGAGACAGTTAATGCGTAATTTCCTTTCCTCAAATACAATTTTCATTTTCTTCATTACGACCCCTCTTTCTTCTTTCACTCACACTTCCTCCCTTCCTGTACAGTGCGGCTCAAGTGCCTACCGAGATGACAGAGAATTACAGCATCATTTCCTTTCCTCAAAAAGCGTTGCGTTCACAGGGCAACGCATCGCTCCGAACGGGTGGTGGTGTTCCGTGGACTGCCTGGCAGCGCTACAACACGCTGTCGCGTTCCACTCCTAAAAGCGAAGCTTAAGCGTCATTAATTGGCAGCTAATTAATGCACCAACAAAATGTGCAGTGAACAATCGCGTAGCAGAATGCAGCACTCAGGCTTTCGCCTTTCACCACTTTAGCCGCTAAAGTTCCTCGTAATTTTTGGGTACACATATTTCAGGGGCCTTTTTTTTGTGAATGTGACGCCTCTATTTGTACAATATAAATTCAATTCTTGAACGGTGCCCATCGATGTTCGCACAATTTTTACGGGTACTGCGTTTCTTGCATTTACGCGGACACAGTTAATGATGGCAGACAATAACAGATAGGCACATTCTAAAAATTTCAATTTCATTTTATTCCACTGCAGCTGACAAAGCAAATAAATGCGTGCCACATTCCTTTGACAAGACTAGAAAAACAACACAAAACCCGGAGGTATACTTTCCTGCTGGGAAAAAAATGACAAAAAAAATCTAAACACGAATCACAAAGTTCGAATTGAATCTTGGAAATGTCCACGGCGTACCCACATTTACTTACGCGTACGCATTGGTCACATGCATTTTATTGGTTTCCAGCTATCCCCATTCGAAGCACTTCTTGACAGATTATGCCCAAACGATCAGGATAAGAAGTTTAACAGCTTCGTTCGGCGCTGGTTCCACCTTTTGAAAGAGTAAGGCTATGTTGAGGTGCTTTTAGAAAGAAAATGGGTTTAACTTTTGCTTTGGCCAGCGTGCAGTACTCAGAATCCGCACATGTCACGTGGGAACTTTCCGGCGTGTGTTTTCAAGGCTGATACTTCAATGCGGATCGACATATATTGACACTGCAGAATATGGTGGCCATTTCACGTCCGCATACCACTATGTGAATGAAAAAGGCGAGCAGTGGAGATCGCGGCTTTCGGCCCATTCAGTGTATTGAATCAACGACCTAGAGCCGCAGGGATCGGTGTCCAAAGCATTGTTAGATATTCGCTTTGGATAGTGACATTAACGACCTTTGTAATAAACTTCACTCGGTGAACAGGGCATATCAGTAAGCGCTACTTGACTGATTGTAAAGGTCGCGCTCCGAACAGGCACAAAATGACGAAGAACAAACCATAATGAGATTCCTACGCTCGAGTGGTGCCTATGAACAGAAAGCAGTGAGTGACTTAGCAACCGAGAAAAACCTCCAGATGCTTAGCGGAGATTCTCGAATCCGCTATTTGAGCCTTAGCTGCGCTAATTAGTAGGTGCTCAAAGACCTCCATTAGATCTGTTCGTCTTCTTTATATTACTTAAGTGGAATGAAGCGCTGTTTTTGTTTACAATCAGGTGATGAATATGTGGGGAAAGCCCATCATTTGAGAGGAGGGTTTCTTCTCAGTGGAACGCATGGATGGTGATAGCCGGAAAATAAAATTTAGCCGTAAGAAAAAAGGCCTAATTTGCATCTTTCCCTCATAATTCGTCCTTTCTTCTTGTCTGTTATCAATTCAACTATTGCCGTGACCAGCGGTGTGATGCACGAGAAATGTTTTCAGTCATAACGACTCCTGTAGCTCCTAAACTGGCAAGAGACTATGTCGCTCGCTGCACATCAAGGCCAGAACAAGAGCACTCAGATGCGAGTCTTTTAAGGAGCGCTTAGAAGCGTACAGCTGAATAAATACATGCGCAGCAATATCGCTCGAAACCGCCAAATGTACTTTGTACTTTGCAGTAGCTGTTTTGCTTTCTATCTTAATTTTCGTAAAGGCATTAGGAAAAGTAAAAACGAGAATGAAATTCTCTTATTCAAAAAGATTTCAATTTACCATAACAAGTGAGTGTTTGTGGAATTTTTGGCGTCCGAGGCGAATGAGAAAATCTGCAGAAGCCCTTTATTCTAACGTATTTAGATCATAAAAGCAGCGTTGTTCAATTAGCAGGAGATTGAATATTGCAAAACGCTTGCATATTCAACACATTTTGTGGTTTTCAAAAAAGGCATGGTCCTCAAACCGCTTATTAAGTATTCGCCTAAAGCCACATGAAAACACTGTTGTTTGGCTCCACTGCAACTTTTATTACGGACATCAGGTTTCCGACTAACGTCAACTTTTTATTTTAATGAATTTTTCTTAATACACTCGACTTAAAGCCGCGCCCCATTTACTTACTACTTTACTTATATCTGGAAACCTTTTTTTTCACCTTTATGCTTCTTACCGTCGTATTCTTTCAAGAAATTCAGTTTCCATGATTATGCTCCAGTCATTTATCCTGTGTAATATTTAGGAACGACAAGGCCCACCGTTCTTTCTCAAAGGTACGAAGTTCAGTTCATACACTTTCTTTGGTCAAAAAGCTCTAATACCCTGGTAATTTCATAGCCACAGCAATGGCCCGTCCTCCCCTATTTCTTCCTTCCGGTCGTACTAATCCACGACGCTACGTCTAGCCTGAAACAGATGCCGCCGCTTAGTGTAGCAGCCCCCGATGGTCCGCCCCTCATTACAAAGATTAATGATTTGCGGGGCCGTCATTAGGATTCAGGAAAAGGGGCGGGCGGAAAAGAAAAACACCGGGAAGAGAGAAAATGGAAAGGACAGAAGGCAGGCTCACGATATTGCACACACGCAGATGTCAAGTGCACAGTTACAAAGGCAGAAGCCCAAATATGTAGGGCAATTCATAACGGCCGGCACTTCTTCCAGAGGCTGGCCTTCGTGGTGTGGAAAAGTAAGGCGCACTTTTTGACGCTTCGCTCATACCCTTGGAAGCCTTGATCGTCTTACGGTGCGAACTTCTCATCTTTCCAGACATTTGTCTTAGCAGCAAACGGCTATGACGAGGGATGATGCTGCTGAAAACGTTGCCTTGAATATTTTTTCAAGGCTTGTTTATAAATGGCTGTCAAGGATAAACTTTTTTTGCAGAGTTACTATGACCTCAGCCGTGTGGGTGAGCATTTGAAAGCTTGCTCTTCTTTGGAACCGGACTGAAATAGTTTCTCTTCTATTTGCTTTGTTGGGGGTGAGATGCTGGACGCCCTCACCCCCTATCTTCAGACTATCTTCATTTTATTCAATTTATTTGTTCGTGTACCTCTCTTTTCGCGTCTGTTAAGTTTGACACGTTAGAGAGCATTGCATGGGCATTATACAACATTCTGAGTTAAGTGCCCGAGTATATATCTTTAGCGTCCCCATTTTTGTTTCCATGATTAAATTTGCAAACTAACAAAGACAACAGTTTTACAACTTCATAAACAAGCACACTGAAACAGGGACTGGGTCTCCACGAATCCTGATGCTCTTTTATGCAAAACTGTGACGTCCCGAATATCTTCGAGAAAATCAGTTGTTTGCGCGTTGATTGGCAAAACTAGCAGTTGCAATTCACAGTATCTAGCATTATTTCTGTGCAATGTCCAAAATTAACTTGAGAAGTATATTTCTGTGCAGCTCGTCGCATCGTACACGCAAGGTGCCTGTAGTGTGCGTCTTGATTGGGGCCACTAAAAGAGAGAATTTGAAATTATTTACGACAAAATGAAACACAAGTCGGCTGCGAACTTTCACACAACAGATCACAGGATTAGAAGCTACTGCTAAAGTTCCCGCAAAGTGTATTGAGGTAAGAAAACCTCTGCTATTGCCCTACAGCTGCGCTACCATCAGAAGCTGTTGAAATCCTTGCTTTTGTAAATCTGTCCAGCTGTAGATACACCAGTTTCCTGCGCAGCAGCCAGGAAGACGAAGGCGTTAAATAGAACCGACTACTAATTAGAGTTATTCTAGAAAGTGTGTTCCCATTCTGATGTTTGCACTACTTAAGCAAGGCGGCCGGTGATCCCCAGTCTCAAAGAAATGTACCTCAGTGGACATTGCTTCGCACCCGGTTTCTGTTTCAGCTGCCAAGTAATGCTACATCGAAGTTGTAATTGATGCTGCTCTCATCGTCACCGTAAAAAAAAAAAAAAAAACATTGAGGCAGTAGCCGTTCAGGGCCCCGAAAATAATAATACCGATGAACTCGCAAGATTAGCCTCGGAAAGATGAAACCATCAGAGAGTACGGTAGCTTTCATAGATAGGCGACGCACCTGACATCTTCCACGGCTGTGCGCTTCAAGGCGAAGACAGCCAGCCCGAGTTTTGCCGTTTAAACCTGAGTAATTACGCTGCAGAATATGTGTAATGGACGTAAAACTTTTTGGCTTCCCTGGCTCTGTTTTAAGTGTAAGAAAGAGCTCCAACTAGAATAAACGAAACAATGACTGGCCGTTTAGCATAGATGCGCACTCAATATTCTGCGAAAGCACAAGTTTTTTGCCCGCGAAAACCACCGTCACGCACATGAAAGCGCGACTGCGATGTCCACTAACCCAGGGTACCAGTTACGTGCGGCTTCAACTTATTAATCGTCATTGCCAATTTCCCCAACGCATTCATTGTGGGTGGTAAAGCGCGAAACAGACGAAATCACAAAAGAAAGAGCCACCACAGTCGAGCGCTGACTCGTGGCAGTTTTTATTATGAGACTATTGTGAGACATTCCAGCGGCTAAAAAGACAGGGACGAAGGTAGACGAGACAGGACCGACGCCGGTTTCAACTGAGGTTTATTTCACAAACAGCGATAATATACAAAAAGGAGACGCAAGGAAAAGTAATCCGTGACAAGATTAACCCATAATCAAAAATATACAGAAGGCTCCTTTGCCATGCCACTCATGTTTGCCACATCGGCGCACCTACTATTTATCGCCTACCTGGCTGAATCCACCCATTTGCCTTCAGGTAATCTATTTCTTTTTTGCGTAGCGCCACAGAAGGGCTGCTGACGCAGTTTTCTTTATCATTGAAAATACTAAACGCTTCAAAAATTTCTCGGCTCTTTTGAGTCTTAAACCTGCGCATCACACTTGTCCTTTCTAAAAACTCCTTGCATGCTGGCTTGTGTGAGCAACGGCGAATGTGGTCAGCTAGGTGACCTCCGCCAGATAACGAATGACCTCCGCCGAATGACCATCTGACCTCCGCCAGATAACGGCGTTCGTCCTGTCCCGTCTACCTTCGTTCCTGTCTTTTTAGCCGCTGGAATGTCTCCCAATAGTACTACCAACCAACTAGCCCAACTTTCTACGCTTTATTATGCGAGTCAGCGATCATCTGTGCTGACTCTTTCCTTTGTGCTTTCTTCTGCTTCGCGCTGTACCACCCACAATGAACTTTAACGAACTCGCCCAGCTATCCATCCCTCACCAGTGTATCCCGGCGCTCTATGGTTCAGAGCCCCGTTTCTACAGCAATGTTGTCAATGCCAACGCGTATTGCTCTAGTACTCTGTTTCAGCGACAACGTTTTCGACGCCAACGCATAAAGCCCATATCTATGTGTCACTGCTGCCCCACAGATCAAATCCCGAATATAGTTTGAAAGTAGTCTTAGTTGATAAAGAAGAGGATGCGCAATAGAAGTGCAATATTCATAATTATTCCCGAAATCCTATTTCCGGGAAGCTCTGAGAACTCGAACCTAGTTCTCACGCGACTTCGACATAATTGATCACTTCCCGGTGGCTCCACTAAAGCGCACTACTGTATCCGCAAAGTTTTTCAAATCTCAAAGGGTTGATGGTTAAGCCTTCCACTTAGAAGATCCTCGGCCTAGGCTTTGCTCTCGACTGTCTCATCGATAAACGACGCGTCTGGAAGACCTGAGCTGGAACTGGAGCGCGTAAAACTGGTGGCCGGTGAACAAGAGCCCAGCCAACTGAGCATAGCCCTTCCGGGTTACTTTTTCCCCGACAATATGTCAAAGCTTCTCGCAAAGCGGACTAATTTACTTCGTAAAAACGCAGAGCATAGACGAGATCTTAGATGCAAACGCGAGTAGATTGGATTAGGTTTTTTGTTATACTAAAACCCGTCAGGAACTACCCCGTAAACTCTTTTGAATTTCTCGAAGCATTGAGGCAGCGGAGGCACAAAAAAAAATGTATACGAAAATGCTCATTCCCCGACCTGTCTAGCTTGACATCGGCTGCAAAAATAACGAAAACATTGCCCCAGTTAACTACCACCGAAGCCCTTCTAGGTCAGAGCAATTCCCAAGGAGGAAACATGTAACAAAATCGCTCTCACTGGGAGAATTTCAAGAACAGGGATGTTAAAATCAAAACGAAGCAACAGTAACCTGGGAAAAAGTGGTGCTGACTCCAATTTCACAGTTCATTTGCGGTCACCTGTGCGTGACATGAACATTTTGTTCCCCAGGGCGTACCTCTTTACATCGTTCGTATAGAAAACCACAGACCGTATTTGGGCCGTGGAAGGAGTTAGTTTCACAAGCCTAATCTATATTTATCTTCTTCCCCCTTCACTGCATGCTGTCACTGCAAAGGCAAGAAAGTCAGCGGTTCTGAAAATGCGGTCTCTGCAAAAAAAGTTTGCCCAGAATTCTTCAGACGTTAGCACGTTTGCAGCCCACGGTTGGCGTCACTGGAGTGTTTTTCTATCCGCCGCTAGAGACGACGCTTTCTAGCTGCGCAGATTTGAAATGTGAGCGGCAGTTTTGTCCTTTATTTTGAATTTGGTACTTTTCTAGTCACCAAGAAAATGCAGTGGAACTTGAAAGGAAGACATGAATGGCCAAGAGTAGCTCATCAATTACTGGAAGAGATTTACATTTGGAGATAATCATCCTTCAATCTACACTCGACGTCTGCTATGCCCGACCCGTGCAAATCGGTTCAAACACTGCAAAACTCGTAATAATATGCATGAGACGCAGCGACAAATTAAGAAGTTTTTGGTACCTTTGCACAATTGATTCTTTATCTAAAATAACAATATCGTGCTTCATAATTTCCTTGTGGCAAATTAAAAAGTGTCTTTATGATGGCGTAACCGTGCTTACCATGGAGGAAAGAAAGCGCAAGAAAGGCCCTCTCTATCGGAGCTGCACGTCGAAAAGTGTGGCGGAACTGACGCGCTTTTGCAAGGACTACTGGGCTGGGCACAGCGCCGCCGTAGGCTGCATGGTCTGCTACGCATGCGCCAGTACGCTGAAATGGCGGCCAAGCAAGGGGGGGGGGGGGGGGGGGGGGAGAAACGGGGGAGGGGAGCCTTCACGTCCGGCTTCAAAATAATGCGACAGAACCACCTCACCTGAATTGTTTCATCCCTCCGTCGCACTTACAGATCCTCAGTCGATGCTATAATAATTACAGCTTCTCAACTAGTGTCACGTCTCTTAAAAACGACCTTGGCTGGGGATCTTTAGCTAATCGTAGGAAACATTTGAGATTGCAAATCATGCATCGCATCTATTTTCGAAAGCTGTGCATTGACAGAGACCGGTATCTGCTTCAACCTCACTTTTTTTCGAGACGAGTTGATCATCAGTGGAATATCCGAGAGATTAAATGTCGCACAGATGTTTACAAAACCTCGTTCTTTCCACGGACGATCAAAGAGTGGAAGAGGCTACCAGCCGGCGTCACTGAGTGCTGCACGGAAGGTCAATTCCGCGCATTCTTATCTGATGTGTGACGTGGCGCGCAGTTGTCTTGCGCGTGTCTTTTTCATTTCATTAGTGTCATCTTATTTGTGAGCGTGGTTGCCTTCCTTCAGCTCATGCTTTTCCTTATCTACTAGTTATATGATTGTATTTCTGTTATCATATGTACTGTCGGCCAAATGAGCAGAAGGGATTGTGTTTCCCCCCCTGCAATAATGCCCTCGGGCGCTGCAAGTATCTGTAATAAATGTAATAAATATCGTCTCTAGAGGTGATCGCTCCAATCCCTTGTAGATATTGTCGGGGCGGAGTTTCATAGGCACTAAGAAAATTGGCCATGTGATCATAAGATGTGGTACAAATGTTCGTTAGAAATGCTGATTGCAATTTTTTTCATTGATTGCCTGTCGACTGCGCCTTTATATTTGATTTCGCTGTAGCTTTTCGGTCCTCTCTTTCGTGGGCTTGTGGTGGGTGGCGATTGTAGTGGATGCCTTCAGGAATGTTGGGGGGGGTGGGCGGATGCAGCTTCTTGAGGGTGAAGGTCGCTGGAAGCTCGCTGGTAGATAAACCGTTTCAATGGTTGGCCCAGAGGGAAGCCCTCGGGGAGGTGCTTCCATAGGGTAGAGGCATCCCACCCACACAAAAAGGTGGAGTCTTGTGGAGGTATGGTGGTGCTTGGATGCGTTTTGAGGCTGGATGGGGGTTGCAGGTTGATGCTGGTAAGGGAGAACAGGTGGGTGCCTGCAAGTGCGCTCATCCGATCTTGCTTCCTCTGGAAGGTGGTTATCGAGTGCGGAGGCTTGCCACATATGAACATCTACACACGTACTGAAGTGAAAGCCGCCTTGCTGGCTGGGGCAACGTGGAGGTGGGTGGATTGTGGTGGCTTATTTTTTTTCAGACGAGTGCCTAGAATCCAAACCAAATATTTCTACCTTTGCGTTAAATTTTTATGCACTTTCTGTCGAGTCCTACGATATCCACTCGGTGTCAAAACGGTGTTCAGGCTGTTAATCATAATTATGTTCTCTAATTCCTCCAATATATGCCCCTTATCTAAACTAATCGGCACATTTTAGGCACTTGAAGGCGACCATATATATGGGAAGCAAATAAATAAATATACAAAATGAAGTCTTATGAGGGCTGGCTTAAAACCAGTATGTGCCAATTTTCAAAGCGATTCTCTGCGTTCATTTTCTCCGCCTAGAATGTGCCTTTACTCATAATTTACCTCATCGGAGTACATTATTATTTGTACACGTTAGGGTATGTTGCTCCTGGTAAATGAGAAATATGATAAGAGTTTAGGGGGCACCCACTTAAGTGCACGCAGCACTTATAGGGGTAATAAGGAACATGTTTTCGTTTTCGAATCGTCACTTTCAACAGCAAACGAAGAGAGACTGCTTGCTTTTCTTTCCCATTGATCCCCGCCTATCTTTCACTTACCATGAGATATGGCGTTGCATGCGGTTTCCGCAATTCTCGCGGGCATCGCATAAAGTCCAGTTAGAAAATAAAAGTAACTAACATCTCAGACAAAAACGCTCTTCAGACTGACCTTAACAGTGTACAAGAATGGAGCGACCAGTGGTTAATGACTCTTAACCCTAACAAATGTAAGCTCATGTCATTCACCCGAAGTCTTAGACCTTTTCGTACTGCTTACACAATAGACAACCTAACAATGGAATCTGTGGAAACATTTGAGTACCTAGGCATCACACTATCAACTAACCTATCCTGGAATTCGCACATTGTGAACATCATTTCATCGGCCAACAAAAATCTAGGTTTCCTCAAACGCCACATACGCCATGCACCAAAAAACTTAAAATTACTAGCATATCAGTCACTGATAAGACCTAAACTTGAATACGCATTAGCCATCTGGGACCCCCATTAAAACTATTTGAAGGCTAACCTCGAACAAGTTCAAAATCGCGCTGTTAGATTCATTCATTCCGAATACTCATACGACATCAGTGTATCGGCTTTAAAAGCTGAAATTAACTTGTCACTTCTTTCCCATCGCCGGCGCATTGCTAGTCTCTGCCTTTTTCACAAATTCTTGAACAGTTCATTGCACGAAGCACCCTACATCGTACGCCGCATGCATATATCCCAGCGCACTGGTCATCCACTTCAAGTTGTTGGTTTGGTTTTGTGGGGTTTAACGTCCCAAAGCGACTAAGGCTATGAGAGACGCCGTAGTGAAGGGCTCCGGAAATTTCGACCACCTGGGGTTCTTTAACGTGCACTGACATCGCACAGTACACGGGCCTCTAGAATTTCTCCTGCAAAGAAATTCTAGCCGCCGCGGCCGGGGTCGAACCCGCGTCTTTTGGGTCAGCAGCCGAGCACCATAGCCACTGAGCCACCGCGGCGGCACTTCAAGTTGTTCGTCCACGCTCCCGTACCACTGCATTCTCGGCCTCGTTTTTTGCCCGAGCAGCCTCCGACTGCAACGGCCTTTCCCACCAAGTCGCAGCCATTACCTGTCCATCAAGATTCCACCAAGAGTTAATGCAGCTGATGTTAGAAAAAACCAAACCTCATGTTATATCCGTAGCCCCACCCCTTATGTAATACCCCTGAATAAGGATCTTTAAGGAAATAAACTGAAAAGAGGAGAATGCTGTAACCAGGCAAATGCGTCAATAAGTGCACTCTACATGTGCAGAAGTGGTTGATCTACTTAGATTTTACGGCAAATTTCGCATAACATTTCCAGTTTTAATCTTTTTTTGGAGCTAAACGTCTTCTCGCATTACATTTTTTTCTCACGGTGAATAAAAAACCGACATGAATTTATGAAATGATGTTTCTAAATGGAAGCTTTCGTTTCTTCAGTGTATGTTTTGATAAGAATATGTTTTTAAAAAAATTGCGCAAAAAATGAGCGTCAATAGCAAGTGGCTTTCCTTTCTTTCACGCCTGTTTAAAATGGGCCGGCAAACTGTATGAAACGAGAGCAACCCACGCTGAACACGCGCCCGTGTGGGGAAAAAAAAACACTTTAGCCGCACCGGGAAGACAAGAGAAATATGGAAACCGTTCAAGCTCATGGAGGCCGCGCATCAATTCTCTGTTATTCGGTTCTTGATGCTTCTACGGCTTCATCCTGGATTTATTATGTCGAGCGTATAGTATATTTCAAGCAACGCATTTCACATTGCGAGCAACGAAATACGGCTGCGAAAACGCAATGAACAAAAAAAAAACGCAGCAATATCGAGATTTTTGGTTACGAAACTTTACGAAACCGTCTGCATACCCAGAACGACCTACAGCTTCTGCTGCTGGGCTTGCCACCCATTTACATGACGGTGTCTGAGATGCATGAGATTTGTTTGACAAGGATGCTTTTGCTATGTCTCGGCTGGCTGTGGCTTCTCCTTGTCTCCGGTCGGAGAAGCGCACAAAGAGGAACAATACTATAAAAAATTTTAAGCGTAAAATAATGCAGACTCTTCCTGGCCTTTCTTTCCTGAAACGCATAGAAACGCTAAGATCAAAAGGCCTCAGCTTTGATGCGAATGCATGCAATACGGGCAGGGAGGTGAACATAAATTTGAGTCTGCGTCGGTAGGCAGTGTGATCGAGAAGACGCATGGAATTTTTCAAAACTCTTCCTTTTAAACGGTCTTCTCACTGTCAGGGAGTTTTCAGTCCCGAAGTGGCGGGCATGAACACATTTCTCTCATGAGCGGGTGTAAAAAAACAAAAAACTTTTGATTTATGTGCTAACTCTCGCTCGCTGAATCGCCGGCCATCTTCGCGAAACTGAGAGAGACAACCGGCAGTGTTTCTGTTTTCTTCGGGAGAGTGAGAAACGCTCGCTTACCACACTCTATTTGCCCACGAGAAGTGGCTCTCGCGTCTCTTCTGTTGCGAAAACTTGGATTCCATGATTTGTTTCGACAATCTGCGCTTTCTGCCCGTCTTCATGCTCCCAGATTGAACAATGACGCCTTTTTTAAGAACCTGAGTACACTAAAGGGCAGTCATGTAGACAGTGAACATTAAGCCTTTTTTTCACTTTCAGGTTTCCTATGATATGAAAGCGAAATTTTAAATAAGAATGAAATATTCTGAAAACACAACTCTTCTCTGTAATTTACAAGCTCGTAAAATCATTTTATTTCATTTAATGGTACCGGCTGTGGTCGCTCAATGGTTAGAGCGCTCCGCTACTGAGCTGGCCGGAGTTCCCGAGTTCGAGCTCCGCCGCGTCGGCCTTCTAGTCAACTTGGAGTGCGCCGATTGGAAAGACAGCGCCGCCTTGTCGCCTCGTGGCTCATAGGCCCAGCACACTTTGCCCGTAGTGAAATGAAGTCTTAAATCAAGGGATCTGTTCGACCCTTGCACAGGAATATCGTGCGTTATAGTTAAAGGCTGGAGAGTATGACTAAAGCAGGCTACATCCTTTAAGGTCACGTCGAGGGGGTTCGTACCGCCGCCATCAAAAAGCACTAGGTAGTGCTTCGTGATGTTTAAGCACTCAAACACGATGGAAGCTAGCTTTCGTCGCCAGATTGAATGCTTTATGGAAGCTGGGTATCCCTCGCACCTACTTGTGTCCGTCGCGGAACGATTAAGCAAGAAACGTAAACGGCGCGACAGCAGCAGGAAGCCGAAAGATGACCGAAGGATTGTGGCCCTTCCTTAGCTCCATAACAACTCCCACCGCTGGAAAAAGAATGGCCGAAACGCTGGAGTTAATGCTGTGCTCACTGCGCCGGAAAAACTAAGAAGTCTTTGCCGACGCGTCAGCGCCGAAGTGGCAGAAAAACTGCGCGTGTGTACAACAAATCACGAGACTCGCTTTGTATAATGCGCGGAAGGCGTTGTTTGTACCCTGCCGTTGAAATGTGGAAAGAAGTGCGTAGGACAGACCGGCAGATGGACTAACGAAAAACTGAAGGAATATAAAATTAACGTCGGTCAAACACGCAGGCATATTGGAATGCACGCTAGAGATTGGCCATCCAAAACTTGCATGGCTGAGTATGCCCAATCTAAAGTGATCGATAAACACGCCGAGCAGCTGGTTTGCGAGATAATTGAGGCAGCCAAGATAGCAAAGCATGGAGATGATTGTATCAGTAAACCACCTCTACTTTCCACAAAAACAGAACTGTAGCGGTTGGATGCATGATGATTCTCGTAGAAGGGATGGTAAGTTTAGGAGAAGTCACGTGTCTCTGTCTCGTGCGGTTTGCAACAGCGTATAAAGCAATGCATGCCTCGAAATAAACTTCTTGAAAGTCAGCGCTTGTTGTGTGTTCTTGTTCTATGTGTCCCGTCTGTGTTTTTTGCGTTGTTACTTGAAGAAAACTTGAAAAAGGGACACGGGTTTACGCACATAACTTTAGGCTCGGTATGCGGCTCGGCTGCCCTTCCAACCGTTTCCCTATTTGAAGGCTCTGCTCAACACAAGCTCTCTCTGCGATTGCTCTTGATTGAATTAATTGTGACCACGTCAGCTCAAGCACACATATACATGAATAGTGCCGGTTTCGAGCAGCGGACCGTTAGAAGAAAACATAAAGGTCGCAATATGTCGCAAAGAAACATAATGTCGCAATATTCTCGTTTACGGATGCGCGCGTGCCTACCCCTCATTAGGCACCGGTCACTTTATTACCTTTATCATGGTTAGTGTGGAGTCTTTTCTAAACTCTCGAGGTGGCGAGCCCAGAATCCTCGGCATATATTCTTGAGGCAGCTTGAAGGAGTCGTGGCTGTCCCATATTTCTGTCCCGGTTGAATGAGACGTCAAAAAAATGTTTTCTTCCTCTATTTTATTTCAGTACCCCTGCTTCTAAACTAATTTATTCAGTTGTTCATGCTTAGAACTGAAATTCTTTCCGCATTTGGGCAACACGTCCATAACAATACTAAATCTTTGTCTGACACCTGAGCTCTCTGTGGTATTGCATGGCCCCTTGTAGTCACAAGGCGCGAACTCGGGGTCGATGAACGGAATCTCGTAATTCGAGCCGAGACGGTTGTGTATCGTCGACCATGGCTGTGCATTCTTTAAAAGACCCTCGAAAATTCTTATATTTGATGTTGTTATCATATCTGTAGAGGCTTGCAGTTTGTCTTCGTTGTAAATACATATTTTTGACTCCCCATTTTAAACAATTTCTTCCCGTAGATATATACCGTTGAGTCGCATGCATGCACATTTAATGTCTATCGAAAGTGTTTGTCTCGTCAGTAACGTGGGATTGCTGCGCGGGTGTTGTAGTGAAGCAAAGTTAAAGGTTTTTCGTGTCTCGCTGGCGCATGTGGTGCCGTCTGCGTTTCTTTCTTGCGTGACTGGCGCTACATTGCCCGTCATGAACATCCAGCTCGGACAAACCGCGTCTCTTATCAGGAGCACGAAGGTCAGCGTCACGGCTACCGCTAAATGAGTTTGCCTTGCTTTTGTCCGACCGCAACACATGACATATATCCTTGGGAACCATCGCTGCGGCGTTCGGTGGATGCTGTAAGCAGCAGCGAAGATATTTCGTGCGCAGAAAACAATGGAGGCTTGGGCGAAGAACACAGACAATGGGGCCGGAATCGATGGACCTCATCTCCGCGCTCGTTCGTCAACCTGTCACTGACGCGAGCACGTCATAGTCAATAGAGCTCATTCGCTCACGTAATCCATCATACTTCACGCTGATGCAAGGCCGAATCTCTAGACTGATTTGATGGCTTAGTGGCAATTTCATATTCTAGAGGTCTTGAGAATAGCGTCTATCCGTATTGGTTGTTTCTTTTACTTATTTATACCTTCACGGCATACAGCACGGAAGAGGGGGGGGGGGGTGCGTTATATAACAATTAGTACATCATATTGCATTTGAGAAGTAGTAAAGATTAACGGATAAAAACAATAATAATTACGTCGAAGAATTATCAACACAGCACGTTATTCCATTAATTGACACCACATTTAGAAATAGTAAAAGGTGAGAGATAATAACGAAAGAAGTGGGAAGCTAGTTTCAGTTTCTAGCCGTGCCCGGTATGAATGAAATGCAAAAGGTATCAGTGCTACATGGAATCATTACTGCCATACGTGCGGGATTCAATCCTGACGACACATATAAAGGTGGAACGAGCAATTCACTGAGCAGCTTGTCGTGATGATGAACCACATAAACTAGACTTGGCCATGCAACATTTTAAAGATATTTTTCTGCACAACAGATCGTCGGCCACTGCTGTAAATCTTTTTCTGCGGCAGCTGTGCTTATAAGAGTCAAATGATTCGCGAGCAAAGCCATGAAGGCAATATGTTAGCAAGCAGATAGTCGTGTGCGGATACACAGGAGTTTGCATTTTTTAACATTTAATTTTATTTGCCACGTTTCACAACAGGGTGCAGTGGCGTTTATGTGGAACAGTAGTTTGTCGATGTTGTGTTTATATTTTCCATAAAAATAACACAAATTTCCGCAAAAACATGAATTGTAGACCAATCACAGTTAGGTAAATCTATTGTGTAAACTAGAAAAAGTAGGACTTGTGGACGATGCCTTGGAGAACGCCGGAGTGTACAGGATGCCTCCAAGAAGTTTACTTAGAACTTCATTGCTGATAACGCGCGCTTCTTAGGAATGAAGCTCCAGGCTGCGCTAAACGTTTTAAGCGGTCATGAATGGCTCACTGCAATGATACGTGGCACTATTTATGGCATGAATGGCTCAAACTTATATTTCGTTTCTTTGGGGGTGTGGGGGGCGGAAGGAAGATGGCATATAGAAGAGATTCCGTAAGAAAAAAAGTGCATTGTTGCCAGTGGTCACTACATTGCAATTTCATTGACTTATAGCAGAGAAAAAATCAAATGTTAGACATAGAAAATATAGTACCAAGATCGTACTCACTGTGCTTATAACGGCGTCCCCTTTGCTGCGTTACAACTATGCTGTTTTTTTTAAACACAGGTCGTCCAATGAGGTAGAGAGGAAAGAGTAGATTTCATGCCGGCTTTAGTACAATTACTGCGAAACTGCGCTTTTGTCTCCTCCTCTCGAAGGTTGCAGGTGTCTTGGCGTTTATCTAACCGATGAAATACGAAGAGAAGCCTCAAGTTAAAGAACTATAATTTACAGATAACATTGTTAACTTTCTCTTGTTCTTAATAAAAGAAACAAATTCGTTCGGACATTTAGGGGAGCGCAACAAGTAACAATGCATTCACAAAAAATCGGTCATCTCTGCTCCAAAAAGGCCGCATTGAGCACTGGTGTAACTTTCTACACCATTATGAATGTAAAAACAAACATAGCGACTTTCTACTAGGCAGCAGCCCATTTTGTTTCCTGATGTCTTAACTGCATGCGGCCGCATAAACGATAAATTAAACCTTTATTATAACGTGCAACATTTCCAAAAATACTCCCGTTCTAATTTTTCTGTCTTAACACCCTATTGAGGGTGTGTGTGATGATGGTGTATGAAACTACCACGCACTTTGATAACATAGCCCTCGCAATCAATAACAAAAAAAAATAGCGTTCCTCAATGGCATGCAAGGTACGGGTTGAAATAAGGGAGTACTTACTCAATGACATCAACCCGAACGCAGCCACACACCTTTCTCAGAAACATCGTAGTTAAAGAAAAATTCGTCCTGGTCCGGAGCTCGAACCCGGACCACCGCTTCATCGGAGCAGTCGCACTTAATGGTCAAATTCGTTCACCTCGAGTTATTGTCACCTCGGTCACAGTCACGGTCACCGTCAGTCACGGTCACCTCGAGTTATTGCTCAATTCGTTCTCGCCTTACCACAAGCTTGCCATCCCGGTTAGTTCAGTTGGTAGAGCGACTGCTTCGGTGAAGTGGTGTTCCCGGGTTCGAACACCGGCCCAGGACGAATTTTTTTTTAACTACGAAGTTTCTTAGAAAGCTGTACAGCATTCCTTTGTAGCCGTATGGCTGCGCTCGGGTTGATGTCAGTGAGCAATTACTCCCTTATAACAAATCTACTCCACCTTGTTGGGATTTCCCTTAGAGAGAAAGGAATTTTAATGAGGAAAAGGTGGAGAGGTCGGCCGGTGGTAACATGGCCCTGGCCTGCTACTTCACAGGGATTCCCCTAAACATTTGAGCAAAGTACGAGTTACATCTAAAACCTCCGATTTTGACTAAGCTAACGAAATGCACAGTGGCCTCACAGTACCTCTTCGGCAAAAGGTTTCCCTGTTCATCCCGGAAGCACTAATGAAGTTCCTAGGTAATCCGAAGACCTCCGCACTCTTCGTTATATTGCGCTGGTTTCTAGCAATGAACTCGTATATGCATTCTGGCTGACAGCGTCAAGTCTGCCATTTGCTAACAGCTAGTTAAACACTTTCTGTCTTTCTGTTGTTTTTTTTTTTACTTGAATGCAAATGAGCATGCGGAGCAATCTTTTTCTGTAGGAAGTAACTATTGCTTACTTATCTAAACTTTTTTACATTTTCTTTTTCGAACTCAACCGCTCGAAAATGGAGCTGGGCTAATGGCAGTAAGTTGCAGAAGATTCACTGACAGCCAGCAATTTCAGCGTAGTGCACCTTCAGTCTCTTTCACGTTAACACGAGGCACGCGTGTATGCGCACAAAGGCTTTTCGCAAAGCTTGTCGTAACGCATCGCGTATAGTTTGAGATAAAAAGCCACCACTTTGGCTGCCTGCTTGTGAAAAGAGGACATCAGTGCGACAGCTTAGTGATTTCATTGAAAGCTGCTTATACGCTCAAGGCTTCGCTCAAGCCAACCTGGCCAGGCTGACAGTAGCCGTACCATTTGCGCAGAAGAAAGGACTTGGAAGCTGATGGTGAGCCCGCTAATTGCGTGTGGCTTTTAGCGCGCCCATTTTCACTCGTTTCCTGACTGTGGTGAATTGAGCTTAGCGTACCGACCTGCGCGAGACGTTATCCGCTTTGTGGAGACGTGCGCGCACTACATGGCCATGAAGCCTATGCACTTACGCAAAACAAAAGGAAAGATTCCCAGCCTTTTATTTCTCTTCGTGCTTGCTCGTTGTATTAGTGCGTAGAATCCATGATGAAATGATTTTGCATCGTAAATGAAGCTATGGTAAGAACAAATACAGCAAATAATGATTAGGTGCTAATATATGGGCTTAAAGATACACGAAAAAAAGCTTCAGTGAAGAGGCATTTGTCCTAGCAGAATTATAAGAGCTTGTAGACATAGAATAATGCCAATAGAAGAGTCTGTAAACAAAGGGAAGGTGGTTCTCACACACTTTATGAGCAAACTAAGGTTACTGAGAACAGCTTTTTCTTTGACTACATAGTGTTCTATTTGCATTTTCTATATCTGGAAAGTCTGAGAATTCGCTCAGGACCAAAGTATGCCTTGCGTGTGCATTTTTCTTTCGTGTTTTGTTCTTTCGCGTGCGCCAGTTGTTTTGCACGTTCAAAGTTTTCGGTCTAATTCGTGCTACTGCTTATCTAACCAACTATAGGACTCCAAACATATTATGGTTTTTTTTTCTGCAATTCATCACACAGCGTGTAGCCCGTCTGAAGCAGTCTTTTCTTTCGACTAGTGTTTCATGCCTTCGGCCAGGACGGTGATGGAGCCATCAAAGTCAACTACAAATGGAACGTCGTTCACCGGTCGAAGTTGCTCCTTCCCGGCCGAATGAACGTCTTGAATGCCTGGCTGAACTACATGCTGGATACAGCTCTTTACAAGACGTTCGTTCCTTCGACGATCTCGCATGCTTCTTGACAAGGCGGCCACGCTGTGCTATGCTACTTTGCAGGACCGAACCTCTTGCCCTCTGCTGCTATGTCGTAACTGTCGGGGCGCAAAAGAGATTGCCCATTGAAGCTCTTTTCTTCCCTTCTTTCCTACCATCTGCACGGCCAACTTCTTCTCATAAATGTGCCGTCTTTTATTAACATTATCTCACCTGACGGCGAGAAGTTACGTCACCACATCGGAGCATTCTGATTGGCTAGGTAGGAAGTGACTTCATCATACTGGGTGTGACATCACTTCACGTAAAGGCATCAAGGGCTCTCAAGGGTATGGCATTGCCAAAATATAGTGGAATAAAGGGTTCATGTTATTTTTTTCGCGGCTGTGTAGCACACATAATTAGATTGCATCTCCTGTCTGGGTTTCTATTGCTGCGCGTTTCTTTTCAGTAGGAAGCCTTAGTGCCTTAAAGGTCAACGTAGACCACTACTTTTCTGATGTCGAAGTGCCGTCTGGAACGCTGCACAGGTGCTTTACGGTTACAGCCTCCGTTTTCAAAGTCTTTCATTTGCTTTTGGTATACGCTTCCAAGGGCACTTAGTGCAAAACCCGATGAGATCCGAAATTCTTTGCGGCCTGTTTTATTTGAAGGAGTTCTCTAGTAGCGTGGAGAGATAGACACTGCGAGGCGAAGATTCAGCTCTCTAATGCTTTTATGCAATAAATACTGCGGTGCGCGCACTTACTCCTTAAGCAGTGAATTTGTTCTACCCTAAATAAAGTATCTGCCATAATAATATACCTATTCTTTGCACTCTCAAAGCGTTCATGGACTTTTTGGTAACTATAACTGTGCGTAAAAAAATTCACGCGAGAATTGCTTAAGTACCGTATCTGGTTTACGGGGCACATGCTATAAATGAAATATATGTTGATAGTTATTTCTGGACTTGCTGAATTTAAAAAGTAGCATGTACTGCGTATTTTAATCAACTAACAAAACAAAAATATTGATGAGTACTTAAATTATTGAATGATAAAGAAAATATTATTAACCGTGCCCGATTTCCCCCTAGAGTGAAAATGTAGAGAATTGTGAAGATATAGTATACAGATCCAGAAAAAATTACGGGGAAGATGGGACGCAGTATGACCGAACCATCCGAAGTAATCAAGAAACATGAAACTTTTTTGTTTAATATAAATTTAAGAAATTTCTGCGTAGAAGTACTGCCACAAAACCAAGGGGCACCATGCAAGGAAGGCTCAAATGCAAAAATTTAAGACAGTTCACTGCTGCAGGCACAAAACTTTGTACTGCTTGATTGCTGGAGTCTCTAATACAGTTGAGGGTGTTGAGAAGAGCTCTGATCACTCGAACCGACCCTATGCCTGCAATATCCGAGATTACATTTATTCAGGACTGTAATTTTGGACTCAATTCTTCGCAAAGCCTTTGCAGCGTCTTTTGATCCCTCTTTACAGGAAGAAAAACTTTCTGGCTGTCTATAAAAGAACATCTCCGATAAGTAGTTCAGTAGGATTGAAAGGAAGCACGGGAGTACATTTCCGTCGATCAGATAAAAGAGGAACAGAAATCAGCAGTTACAAAAGGCGGCCTGACGAACTTCCGGAAGGAAACGACCGCACTCTTCCGTTACGCCTGTAAAAGGAAGCTGGAGCGCATACTACCAATTCCAGAATTGACTACACGAGATAGGTCAAAAAAGTGAAATGTACTTCATACTACGTTCTTATGCGCATATTTCCGCTTACATACGCCGACGAAAGCGCCGCAGCTGGCAGAATTTTCAGCGTGCTGGTCCTCCTGGTAGCAAATGAGGATTTGAAGCCACAAATTGTGGAAGTGAAGGTGCCCAAGACTGCATAAAATCGACCGCAACACACAGTCTGCGTGCAGAGCACAAAAGAAAGCACGCTTCTAAAATATACATAGGAAAGATCTGGAGTCTATGGCTGAAAAAAATGGCAAAAGCTACACAAACGAAATGGAGTGTGGGATGGCAGATATATTGTGGGAATTAGGATGGTTATGGTTATGGCGCTGGGCTTCTGACCCTAAAGACGCAGGTTCGATCCCGTCCCCGCTGGTGGAATTTCGATGGAGGCGGAATGCTAGAGGCCCGTGTACAGTGCGATATCAGTGCACGCTAACGAACCACAGCTGGTCGAAATTTCCGGACCCCTACACTACAACTAAGAGGATTCTGGTGTGGGCTAGTTGGTTCATGCTTTAAGAAACATTAACACAGCGCAACGGAACGAGGACAAGAAGAACAAACACGCAGCGGCCGTGCTGTGTTTCGTGTTTCTTCTTCTCGTCCTAGTTCCGTTGCGCTGTTTTAATCTCTTTCTTCACTACAAGGTCCCTCATACCCTGAGTAGCTTTGGGACGTTAAACCCCTATAAACCAGATCAGCTCCACTCAAACGTTCGTGCGTCCACAAACAAAACAGTCCATGGAACAATAATGAACTGCAAATCAAAAATTGTCCCATTAAGATTAATATTGTTCCACAAAGCCGAGCAGGTAGTAGTAGGCGGACTAACTGCGTTCATGCGGCATGTATCCCTCCGAACGTCAATAGCTCACTAAAGGACGGTGCTCGCGAACTCCTTTGGATATCTGGTGCCATAAGTGGGATGCCTCCAAACCGGTCACTGGAAACGTGGAGGACGCGGCCGATAGCCGGGATCATCCTGCAGTCATCGAACGGTAACCATCTGGACTGGATGGGGCCGGCAGCCTAGTTAGTAGTGATGTACTTGGTCTTCCAACGTGGCAGCTGCGCGCCGGTTTCCAGCGCATCTCACAGCCTGCCCTCGTTGGACCAGTAATGCTGCCGTCATCGGCGCCCTAGGTCATGTCCTCGGATGACGGCGGTCACACCTGCATGGTCCGGAGGTCCGTGTCTCCTACGACGAGCGTGATAGCGGCGCAGACAGAATCAGGCTGTTCCTAACCGGTCGAAGAACACAACGGAAAATTTTATGTGGTCCGAACAAATTTTCGCTGCTTTAACCCCACAAACTTGTAAGAACAGCATATTTTGTAGTATCAACATAATTTTTGTAGTTACTACAGAGTAGTGCTATAAAGTGCAGAAGGGTAGTACAGAAAACCTGCAGCACTCAAAAATACGGAGGCCACCGCAGTGGCTCAGTGGTTATGGCGCTCGGCTGCTAACCCAAAAGAAGCGTGTGCGATCCCTGCTGCGGCGGTTGAATTTCGATAGAGGCGAACTTCAAGAGGCCCGTGCACTCTGTGATATATGGGCACGTTAAGGAGCCCCAGTTTTTCGAAATTTTCGGAGCCTTAACTACAGCGTTCCTCATAGCCTCAGTCGCATAGGAATAGTAAGCCCCCATAAAGCCACACAACAAAAAAAACACTGCTGAAAACATAAACTGTTATTACGGCAGAACGACAAAATATCTCTCGCATTTTTCGCGTGGTTCAATCGTTTTTTTTTTTTGTACTTGAAAATGACCTAGCAGCTGGGAGCCGGGTTCCGGATCGCAGCCAGCATTCCCTCTGTGGGGATGAGTACGACGGTGTTTGACGCTGCTCTCATTCTTTCTTTCACGTTGCCAATGTAACTGTCGCCTGGGAAAGGGTAAAACTCGGACAGCTTGTGCAGGAGAAAGCTCTTCTGGCTCGGAGACTAACCAGCCCCTGCTGCGATTCTGGGAAATTATAACGCATTATAGCGACATCCACCGTCTTTTCCCGGCCCCTGCAAAGGGGATGGTAAGACGGAGGAGCGAACTTTAAGGCGCCTGCAGACAGGTACTCTACTCTGTCCTGCAATCTTAAAGCATTACGATCCAAACACGGATGGGCGATGCCCGCACTGTGGGGAGACCTGTGATATCTTCCACATGGTGTGGGCATGCACTCAAAATCCCCACCTCCCCCCTTCCCCTACCCCTTCCAGAGAGGCATGGGAGACTGCCCTCCTCAACTGCTTGAGTCCCAAAGGGCTCTGGTGAAACGGGCGAGAGACGGGGCATTGTCATGCGGTGTCCCGGACTAGGGACGCCGACCATGTAGCGGGGCCACTCTGTGGCTCCCAAACTCTATTTCAACAATTAAAAGTTTTCACCACCACCACCTCATTATCTACCCGTTTTGCCTTTTCTTTTGCTGCGCAGGTTTGTGGCTACCATGAGGCACCTCATAGATCACGACAGGGAACAAAAATTTCTGGCTCTTTAGCATCGCTAAGCATCAAATGTTGTGCGAAAGCTGTTCTTTTTTCAGGAGGACACCACAGCCACGTACTTGAAAGCGAGGTTGAGGTGTGCACGGACACTGAGAGCCAGTTTTGCTCTTTTTTTTTTGTTTTTCAAAATATACTGTGTCTACAACGTTGTCAACGGCAACCAACCCAATGAACACCGACCGCCTATTGCTCGTGCTGCGCTTCGGCCAAAACATTGTCAATACAAACGCAAGCAGCGCCCATCTCGGACCCTACCGCCAGTGATCCAGTTACGTGCGTTTCCTTTTTTTTTCGTGACTTTTGCGCAGGATGGAAGTTGATATTGATTGCAATGTGCATTGCAAAGCGAGAGAGTGTGTTGCGTTTTAACGCGGCCCATGATCGGCCCAAGCGGTGGCCAACGAAGCTGATCCGTTCGCACGTCCGTGGTTCAGAAAGCCAGTCTTGGCAATATTTATTTTATTAAGGCGAAAGCCTTTAATGTCTCATACTGTCGTTAGCAGACGCGTCGGCAGGAGTGTCGACAGACGCGTCGGCAGCCATGTCGACAGACGCGTCGGCAGGACTGTCGACAGACGCGTCGGCAGGACTGTCGACAGACGCGTCGGCAGCCGTGTCGACAGACGCGTCGGCAGGACTGTCGACAGACGCGTCGGCAGCCGTGTCGACAGACGCGTCGGCAGGAGTGTCGACAGACGCGTCGGCAGCCGTGTCGACAGACACGTCGGCAGATTCGTCCGCCTTTCGGCGTCACTGCTTAAAAGGCTCAAGGTTCCAGCATGAATAAAGGCGCATCTAGAGAATGCATGGGCTTCATAAATAAAATAAAAGGAGTAAGTCAAGAAAAGGAAAATAAAAAATAAAAATAAGAAAATAAACAAAAATAAAAACAAAATAATAATTTGTGAAAATAAAAATAAAAAACAATAAAATTGAGAAAGGGAGCAAAAAATAAATAAAAACAAAAAAAATAAAAAGTAAATAAAAACAAACAGTGACCAGGAAACGCTTTCGCCTTGCAGCACTTTAGAGAGCCAAAGTGCCCCCCGAATTTTTTTCGGGAAATATCTGAGAGGCTTTGGACAAACATCAGATTTTGTAGGATTGCTAGGTAAGAACATCTTGCGCACTACAACGGAAAAGGTTCTTCCATAGTCATTGTCGACCCTTCCGTTATGTTAGGCGTGCAATATGAGTCGTGCCTTCTAAGATAAGGAAGAACACCGTGAAAAGGAAAGCAGGCATTGCTCATATGTTGAACCGATAACGCAGGATTGAACGAACCTTTACCAATATGACGCATGCGCTGCGGTGCTATAGCTGAAAAAATGATTAGAGTAACCAGAAGCCTGAAAGCATGACAAAAATTATGTCCCCTGAAGTGATATCCACGTTTTCTGTACAGACATCCTACGCAGTTATTCTTACTCAGAATGCTTTTTTCTTGCAAACTGTGTAACACTTTCATTGGGAAGCGTCCGCAATTCCTTTTGCTACACAAATCACGCAGAGCGTTCGCGCACGTAGCCAGCCTTTAAGCCCGCGTACAAGGTACAAGAAGTTTAGAGAGGTGTGCCTGCTATCTACGGAGGTAGAATGGGGTAAACGGTATTTTAAATTTCAGTCAGGCTGGATAAGGAAGTAAATTAGTTTTGTCGATTTATCTTTCGAGGAGAGTTGAAACTACGAAACGTATACTTTATGCATAAGGAGGCTTTGTTTGATTTTATTGTGCTCACATGCAGCGCTAAATCCCCAAACACACTTTCTGTTACCGGCACTCTTCCAGAACTTTTTCCTTCCTGAGGCTTCGTTCAATAAACGCTCCAAGTGCAGTTACTCCCGATCTATATTTTCGGGCGCAGGCTGACTCAAGGAGACGCCTTCATGAATATTAATCTTTTTATTGCGCTGATGGATAGAAAAATGAATGGAACGTTCTCATGAAGTCGTTCATAAATGGTATATGTTCAGATTCTAGAACACGAACCTGTGATAAAAGCGTAAACTACTCAACGCTTGGCAAGCGATCTTTTATACAATTTTGAATTGTATTTCCTCCAGCTTCCTGTGAATTTTCTCCAGCTTCCAGACGCGGCGAGCATAGCTGCTTAGTGAGCATAACTTCAAGGCTCTCTGCAAGTTCAGCACGCACATATAAAGAGTCATTTTTCGAACCCAGTTGAATGCGAATGCTCCACATTTGATCCTTCATCGAAAGCGGTTAAATTGTATTTTCTCCGGGACAACTTTATTCATTTGTTTTCTCTTGGAACATAGCATCTTACTTCATACTGTCAGAAACTTTGATAAGGATAGAAATTACTGCTTGGCAACTGCGCAGTCTCTAGCATTGCACGAATTTTTGTAATCACAATGGCGCAAGTTTAGAGACGATGGAAAGAAATGAGTATTGGTTTCAAAGCCAGTGGCGTACCGTGAACGGCTGCCGTGGATTATACAAAAAATCTGTCGGGATGGCAAGAATTTCAGGAGCTCGAAATCATTACCTTCAATTATATGATCACCTCTAATGATAGCTTGGCTTCGTCTTTTTCACTTAGGCTTTTCCACGTCTAATTTCACGCACAACAACAAGTTTTAGCTGATGTTCATCCAGCTTGAAGGGTACTTCAGTTTGCTCCCTTGTGCACTGAGTGTCTCTCAGAAACGCCTCCAGCACCACTTGCGAATGGTCACTCTTAGGCTGCCTCATTCGCAAAGCGAAAACTCAAAAGCACAAAAAAAGGTTCAGTTCTGACGCCTTGTTTGCTTTCAAATGTTCGAAATGAGTTTACTTTGTTCCATCCGACTGCTACCGACGGCCCATGTCTTTGAGAAGCTGCTGAGTGGTCTTCGGTGCACTCAGGAAACAGCGGCCAGGGAATCACATTCATGGGCAGGAGGACGACGCAAGCTCGCCGGGAGAGCACAAGACAATGGGACAGGAATCGATCGAACTCGTATACGGACTCCTCCATCAACCTGTCGCTACCACGCGTACCGCGACGTCGATAGAGTGCCTCGCTTCGAGCCATCTATCATACTTGGCTGTAAGGCCAGGCCCATTATTCACACTGAATTGAAGTCTTATGGACGCTCGCGCATTCGCTTGGCCTTCCAAATCACGCATCTCTCTAAGTGCATTCCACACAATTTGATAGAAGAAAACAAGAACTAATGCTCGTCATAAAGCCCTCAAGCTCTATGCTCTACGAAATGCGTTGTATTTTTTTGAAATCCGGAGATTTTTTTTGAAAAAGGCGCAAAAAGACAATTCACCACTGTTGACCTCAAAGAGTTCCTGAGCGATTTTGCGCGAGATGTTGTGCGCGGTTCTGCAGAAATCTGATCAATCCTTACAATTGCCCTATAAATGAAAGGAACTGCCTAAATGGCATCAATGTGATCACATGTAAAGTGAAATGCACAAACAAAAAATATCAGAAAAATGTTTTCAAAGGGAACAACACCATGCCAGCTGCTATCCAAACCAGATAAACTGATTGCTTATGAGCTCTCGATTGACAACTATGCAGTACCAAAAGAGACCAATGTGAATCAGACGATTACAATCATTGCAAGTAGTACAAAGTGTTTTTTTTTTCTCAAACACAACGAATTGCGACTTTTTTAGTCTAACCACTGGCACCGTAAGGTTTCGAGTGGCCTAGATAGAGGATCGCAGAACATTCGGGATGATGTTGATACGCTGGCGCCACACGGAGGATGCTGCGATTATGAGTATGCGAAAAAGGCCTAAATGTTGATAACGCTTTCAGAATCATTGAATGAAACAAAAACTTGGTGAGCTTGACGCGCGCACAACAACGTTTTACCTGCAACGGCTCAGGTTTAATTTATATACTTCACTCTCCTTCAGATGGCATTGCGTTTTTTTTTTCTGTACTGATGTGCTATTAGCAAGAAACTTGTAGGTTTCTTGTAAATGCTCACTTTGCTCTCAGAAGCTAATGAGCATTTGTAGTCGGATATTGGGGACATGAAAGTTTTCAAGGCAGCAAAACATCGACCGCGAAAGTATATATGTCAGTGCGAATATTTCACAAATAAACGTGCGTCCAAGAAAGAGTAGAGTACTTCCGTAATTTATGGCGAGTGAAACGGGTGCATTAAAAATAAACGAAAGAAAACGGAATGTTGAGTGTAGAGACTTGGCAGCAAGCTTGTCATTGCTTTTGTTTTGCTTAGTTATCTGTTTTTGAAGGCCCCGAAGTGGGTCAGTGGATATGCTGCTCGAGTGCTGAAGACGATGACGCGGTTTCGATCCTGGCTGCTTTGGCCGCGTTTTGAGCGAGCGGAACTGTAAAGTGTGGAATGTCACTGTTATATATACTGTGAGATGTCAGTGCAAGTTAAAGAAACCCAGGTGTTCGACACAAATCCGGTGCCTTCCACTACGTCATCCCCTATAGCCCATGTCACTTGGTGAAAGCGCTCCTGAATTTTCTTAAGGGACTCGGGGTTGCATTCCCGCCTATAATCTTTAAGGTTTCAGTGCGCGCCCTCTGTCCCCTTGACATAGTGGTCGCTGGACACTTAGAAAACTCATTTCCTTGCCCCTCTTATTCCTTTTTTCCCCTTTGTTCCCCTCCCCAAGTGTAGGGTAGCCAACTGGGCATCGCCTGGTTAACCTCCCTGCCTTTCCGTCCTTTTCTCTCTCTCTCTTTGACACCGGCTGCTTTTAAAGCGCAAGTACGCACAACAACTCGCGAGTCCAAGGAAAACAGTCCTAGAAGTACTATATAAAAGCAAATATATAAACCTTCAGCTGAAGGTAAATATATAAATTTTGAAAACATTTGCAGCAGCATTGCTTCAAAAGGAAAACAAAAGGGTCTGTACCTTATAATGTTTTAAATATTACGAAAACCAAGGCATTAGGCCCTAATTATGGGAGAAGTTTAAGAGATGAAAAACTGGGGCAGGCAGTGGCGAATGAAATGGTCATGGCATTGCGTATTTTGTGAATTCGCCAAGACAGTTGTGGACACCGATGCCGATATTTCAGAATTTATTGAAATAAAAGGCAAGGATACTTTCTTGAAATTGCCACACGAAATTGCAAAATAAATTCGTGTAAACAGTTGAAATGAAATTAGTGCCGTGCTTTTGCCGGTTGCTAGAACAAGCAGGAGTGTTTGGGCTCTTAAATCATATCAGAATCCCCAGCTTCATCACCGTGGGCCTGGCTTCGCCCACTGCAAGACAAAGGCATTTCCTATATCTATCTAATCAGGACTAACCTGCGCCAGCCATGACCTACTTATCTCCGCAAAGTCGTTAATGTCATGCGACCACCTCACTTTCTGTCTCCCCCCCCCCCCACCCCTTGCGTTCTCTTCGAATCCAGCGCATCACCATAAATGACTATCGGTTATCCAGCCTTTGCATTCACCTTTTTTCTGCTTTGTTTCTACTAGGATGTTTTTAAATAGCATTTGTTTCCAGACACAGACCGTTCTGCTCCTTTTCTATAACTTTACACCTGTAATTTTCCTTTACTTAGTTCTTAGCGTTGTTCTCAATCTTAATATAACTCTTTCCCTTATCCTCTAAGTTTCTGCCCCATAGGTGAAGACCAATTGGAGCATATCATTAAATACCTCCTGGAAAGTGGATTTGCTCTTATACAGGAGGAGAATATTCTTACGGTCTGCTGCTCTTGTAGAGTGGCTGCGGCCGCGCTAAGTGATGCAAATACGCACTCTTCCCAGGCCGAATTACGTTTTCGCAGGCTTCTTTGGGTAACAAATCAAGCCTTTTGATACCAACTGTCGCATTACGAAGATCGTGGGCACAGTAACCCTTTTTCAATATTAGGACTGTTTTACTCTTAGCTTATTCCATGGGAGAATTTTCACACTCCAGTATTTTCCTTTCCACCTACGAAAGCTCATTAGAGCCTACATTCACTGAATTTACATGTAGCTCCAAATACATAGCGCAGATAGAGACGCCCACCAACACCACAAGGCCTCGCATCATCACGGCCAACTCCTGTCTGTGTTGGGTATCATCCTGATAGGCCAACAAATCAAGTGGGTGGGATTGGGAGAGGCACACGACTGCTGCGCAGTTCTGAGCTTTTATCTCACATAGAGATGCACCCTTCTCTTTGCACGACATTGGTGCGCTTGAGACAGAAAAAAAAATATTTTACTTAGCATGCCTTGGACGATGCTTTGCAACGTGGGGCTTGTAGAGGTAAAGCTTACAAAACACTGCTAACCCTACTTAAACAATCACTTGTGCTTTGATGAAATGCCAAGAGTAAAATAGTTTTCCTGAGACAGGACATGTTTTGTGAAATCTTGTTTATTATAACTGGCTAGCGATTGGGGCATGGGTGTTGCTGTGATAAGTCCATGATGTGAAGAGGAAAATGAAATGCTGTGTGTTTGCGCCCATAAGGAAATCCTCTATTAGATGATGCTATACACGAATATTACGCTTTTGCTCACAGGAAAAGGTGCTCTCTTTTGAAACAAGGTTAGTTTACCAGAAGAGCGCTTAGTCGAGCTAGTTGGTGCATGTTGATGGCGCCTGTGTCCATGTTCTTCTCTTCCGTACTGTTTGTTAGCGCTGTTTAAATGGTTTCTATCAATCGTAGTTTTTTTCGCAATGGAGGAATTGCGATGCAAATGCTGCTATATTCTGCGTCACACTTAATGCGAAGCGTGTTTGAAAAGGAACAGCAAATACGATAACCTGCCAGGAACTGAACAGTCCGTTCTTAGCGAGCGTCGAACTTCTAAAATGGCAACTAAATCTGGGGCGCTCACACGCACATTTTAAAAAACAAACAAACAAAAGAAATCTGAATCGCTGAAACCTCTGTTGTCGGCCGGTGGCATGGCCTCAGGGGAATAAGGCCGTTTCGCACAAAGTCCTGGGGGGGGGGGGGACAGGATTTCGCTTTACGACATTTCTCAAACAAACAAGGCGTCTTCCGCATGGTTTTATGTTTTCTGAAAAGCTGGTTCGGTTTGTATGTTTTCGACGGAAGTATTAGCGTGAAATCTCAAGAGAAATTGAACGAATCGGAGCAGCGAGAAGTAAATGAAATTCGGCGTGCCCTGGGCCAAGCGTGAATTGCTCGCTCGACAACGCCGTGTTTATCTCCGGGAAGCGCCCTAGCGTTAAAATTTTCCACGAACACAAAATCATTTTTGTTGTGCGCGGGATAAACAGAGGATCAGAGAATGACGCATCAATTCAAGGAAAGGCTTTGAGCTTGATCAGGAAATGCCTGTCTGCCTTACACATGCGGAGGTGTACGAAGCGAGGGAACTGTAGTGTGAAGAGAAATAAAAGTTCACTTCTGACTTGGAAAACATTTTTCTTATTATGTAGCTGCGCATGTTTGTGTAACCTGTAGGTACTGCTTCTTGCTTTGGGGTCAGTTCCCATCTTCTTTCCAATTCCGCTTAACAACTTACGCGTAATTATTGTCAGAGACCCAATTCGGAAGAAAACTCTGCCGAAGGCAAACACACAGAGACATGCAGGAAATTATGTGAGCGAGCAAGTGCGCGCCCATGCAGCGCCTCATCGAAAATACACTAATTATCTCAAACAAATGTTTGGAAAGCCTTTTGTGGCTTCCGCGGTACAATGGGAGATGTCAACTTGGTTGCACATTACGAGTGACACCGCGGATCTGAAGCTTGTTGAAGCAAATCATATGCACAAAGTATGCCGTTCATTAAGAAGCAGCCACTGTTGTTCCTCTATCATCATGTTTCAATCTGAGAATTTTTCAGCAATCGGAACATACAATGTTGGACGATTAGAGACATTTCCAAGAAACAAAAATTGTGGCGATCCAGCCAGCATTAGCGTGTATCCGGTGTAGGAGTAAAATGCCTTAATCACAACGGCAGCCTCCGGGTATTTTGCATAAAAGTTTGATTCGGTCTCCGTGGTTCTCTGAATATCTGGTGAATTGTCCTATTTCCGACACTCTGTAGGAAATAACACGCGCACAAAAAAAAAAAAGACAGTGGAAAAATTGCATAGTTGCTGCTTCCACAAAAAAGGCGGCTGGAAGTCAACGACACTGTCGCATTTTGTCTCCTCACGTGGTACAGTGAAGTGTACACATTGAAATCATCATTTTTTACCCTTAAAGGCCCTTGGTTTAAGTCATTACATCAGTTCAGTTCAGTTCAGTTCAGTTCATTTATTTTCAACTCGAGGTTGAAGGCCCCCAGGCGTAAAAGCTGTTCTACGACAGCTTGAAAGGTGCCTGGGGGCCCATACAAAGCAGCAGTGGTTACAAACTAAATTACAGTGTAAGTACACATCTTCCTACAATCATTAGAACAACTATACAGTACAATTATTAACAAAACAATCGTTGTTAATGAGAATTTCAGGTGATCGGCGTACGGCCTCAATTCTTGCTGAACATCACAAAACATAGCGGAATTGACATACAATACAAAGTTAGCATGGTTATTTTACACAGGTTGTTTAGTGGGTTACAAAATACTGTCGCATTTGTTTTTTACTGTAGGTCTCGAAATATACATCCTTCTTTTCATAATCGTTCAGAAGAAATGGAAGCAGGTACTGTAGGGACTGACAGAGATAATCGGTGCGGCGGTGTGGTACAAACCATCTGTCACAACTGCGAGTACGACCATCGCTTTTTTGTTTACGTAAACTTGCGGTGTTCTAAGGGGAGGGGGGAGCATAAGGGGAGGGGGAGCAGTTGTTACTTAATATAGAGGTATTACAGAGATATTACATAATACACAGGAATAAGAGGCTATTTATACTTTTTTAGTGAATATATTGTTTTTTGGTCGCTCAAAAATTATTTCAGCTCTATACATATATAAATTAATACTGTTTTTTTTAGTTCCTCTTTATAGCGGCTCCGGAACTCCAGGGGAAGAATTTAAAGGAATAAAGGGAAAAAATCTAGCTGCTTTGGTTTTCAAGTTTGAGCAGGAAACCTAATATATTTTCGTGGTGAATCGGCATCCAAGAAGACGAAAGAAAACGAAAGTGTAAGAAGCAGCGGCGTTCATCCTCTGAGCTCCCAAGCGTAAAAAAATCGGTTCGTCATTTTCACTCTTTGGAGCTCTAGCTAGTGTTTCTTTCTTCGCTGCTTCTTTCTATTCCTGGAATTTTGACCATTATTGGTGTGAGTCCGTAGTACGCAGAACTAAAATATGCGAAAGATTCACTGGCAAACACAAGAACATAAGTGCCAAAAAGCTTACTCCGTGACATGCTGACTCGGCCCTCCAACTATTTAACAAGTTGAAAGGAGGGGACACAGTAGCATCATGTCAGAGGATGTTCAAGACAGCATTATTATAACGATGTTAAAAGCGAAGAAGTTCCCAAGGCCCACGAAAAACAGGAAAATATAATGCCCGAGTGAGTGGTTGCGCTGCGATTTACCGTAGGATTGTTCTTAGCGCAGAAATGCTTTAATTACGAAGTAAAAATCATCAAGCCTAACTTGTAGGATCGGTAGTCAATGCCTTTATTGGTGAAACTTTACTGCAACCAAACTAATTTCGTAAAAATAACTACGTGCCTGAGCAGTGCAAATGGCGTCCAGCTGGTGAGCCCAAGGTTTTTTGATCGAGTCCCTATCTTACTCCTCGTCTTTTCGGAGACGAACCATAAAAGTGTGCGCCATGGTTGGTATGACTGGTTTATTTTGATTAAATTACAGAAAAATGTATGAATCCATTTTCTCTCCGCTCTGGTTTTTTTTTTGTAATTTCAAACCTTTTAAGAACGAAGGAGTTTTTTTCTCTTTTTCTGCAACTAAACCTCTTGAATAATTATGAGGCGCGCGAGCACTACGAACACCTAATTTGTTCTTGTCGCCTAGTGTAATGAATCATCGGAGACCACTGCGGTTTTTAGCACTGCTTAAAGAAAAACCGTAATTACTTGGTGCAGTTACTGCTTCGTTTCGACGACCTTAATTCAGTGGATTGCAACCACGTTCTCTCGATGGCTTATTATGTTTAGCAAATGCTTGGCCTCAGTAATTTGTTGAAGAACTTTCTTTTACAGCAATGGAACCTAACCAAACCAACCTTATCTCAAAATTCATTAGTTAATGGCTTCATGTATGCGAATGTAAAATGGATGGCGGTATTTCTCAAACGCTTTCGATTACTTGTCTCCTGATGCAGAACAAAATTCTTAACGTTGTGTTAGAGTTCAAATTGTAAACCTCCGAGTAAAAGAACACAGGCTCTCTGACAATATTACTAGGCTAAAGTTTAAATTGAAACCCCGTTGTTAGAGGGCTTAGTGGAACCATAAAGAAAAAAAACGCAGGCTTACTTCAAGTAGATTATTCTCACAACTACACCAATAACACTCCAGAAAGTCACGTGTCCTGGTCAAAAAGGAATTCTCACCCTATTAACCTCACCAGCTACTGTCTATAAAGTGATCGAAATCAAAATTGATAAGAATTAAAAGCAAACAATCACATTGCTTTCGGGCCGAGGAAGCACCATCGCTGTCGTGCTCCCCAGTTAGAGTGTTCATGCGTTAAGGTGGTGTGCTTACGGTTGCAAGAATAACTCTGGAACCCTGTTCCTGCCCAGTCGACGGTGCTGTTACCGGAAGGTCGAAGTGCCCACTTTTTCCTGGCATTTTCAAGAAATATCTAGACGTACGAAGGAGGAGGTGTTTACTTTCTTAAAATTCGCGGTTATGAAGGAACCTAGCACCTATATTTTTATTCAGGACTCTATGTTCTCCAAACTCCATGTTCTGGCCACGACACCCAACGCATACTTTGTATTCAACTCGCCTGCCGTTCAGTAAGCGCACTGCTGCATGCCACCCCATAGCCGGTATCAAGACCCGCACATTAGCAATGAATAGTTCATTTTTCCCCAATGCAATAACACTCTGGAATGCCCTACCTAACGACATAGTTTTATGCAACGATTCAAAATCTTTTCGCACTGAACTGGCCCGTCATCTTCAGAATAAGTGAATTCCTTGTCATTTTTTACCACGCGTTGATCATTGACTTTCATCTGTGCTCGCTGCCGCAAGCGATTTTTTTTTCTTTGTATGCTTTCACTGCACTTGTAAACCCTTTATCTTTTTTCTTTATTTTTTTTCTCTTTAGCTTTTGAAGTTTGTTGTGTGTGTTCATTGTGCGTGTGTTTTTTATGCTTCTTCTATATGAATTGTAGCCCCCTCCTTATGTAATGCCCTTGGGCCTTTAAGGATGAAATAAATGAAATGAAATGAAATGAAATGAATGAAGAGACAAGCGCACGTCTGTCGTATGGCACCAAGCCGCGCTCCGTAGCGCTGCGGGGCCTTTTAAAGGATTTGCTGTGAAATGCTTCCTAATTCGATAATAACTGAGCGCACGTCGAGCCGAGCATTTGCGCGTTTTGAAACACTCACTTTTCAGGAGCGGAAATTTCTATGCGCATTCGTTACTTCGCTGAGGATTACAGCGTTCTGCGTTGAATATTTCAGTATTCACGTGACAGCGTATTATATTTTGTATCGACCGAAACTCAGCATAATCGGGGGAATGCTCTTTGGAGCCAGATTTGTTAGAGTCGATACATCTGTCCATTCAAGCAATAGCAAATCATCCATGCCGCAAAGCCTGCAGTATAAAAGAGCATATGGTAGATGCTAACACCATGAACCCGCGACATTTGCCACCCGCCTGCAAAAAATGAGACGGAAGTCCGGCTCGCGAGAAAAGGAATCTATTCTGAGATAAAAGGTATTAAATGACTGGGTCGCAAGCTTGAAATAGGTGTATATTTTTACTCCAAAGAAAACTGCATCTTTATCGGCTATAAAACTGGGCCTTCCAAGAAATGAACTGAAGTCAATTCCAATGTCTGCCTTTTGCGTCCAAAAAAAATACAGTTTCAGATTATTTATTTATTTTAATCAATCGAATTCAGGTCAACGACATGCTAAAAAGAGTGCATAAGTTAGTATTAGTATAACTATGTGATTTTCGAGGAGAAAATGACAGAGAAAAACCGCGAGAAATACGCACAGGGACACACACATAATTCAGTGATGTGTTAGCATTGCGGTAGCATTAGCAGCCGTTGACGCTTTTATCGGAATCAACGTCACTCCCGCCCTGATGACGTCAAGTCCGGTGATTTGACGGCAGTTCACGACAGGCTAAAAAGAGAGCATAAGTTAGTATTAGTATAACTATGTGATTTTCGAGGAGAAAATGAGAAAGAAAAGTCGGGAGAAATACGCACAGGGGCACACACAAAATATAGTGATGTGTTAGCATTACGGTAGCATTAGCAGCCGTTGACGCTTTTATCGGAATCAACGTCACTCCTGCCCTGATGACGTCAAGTCCGGTGATTTGACGACAGTTAACGACAGGCTAAAAAGAGTGCATAAGTTAGTATTATTATAACTATGATATTTTAGAGGAGAAAATGACAGAGAAAAGTCGGGAGAAATACGCACAAGAGGCACACACATAATATAGTGATGTGTTAGCATGCGGTAGCATTAGCAGCCGTTTCCGCTTTTATCGGAATCAACGTCACTCCCGCCCTGATGACGTCAAGTCTGGTGATTTGACGGCAGTTCACGTCCTGTGGCGTCAACGTTTTTCCAGCCAATGTTAATGCGCCAGTCTGCTGACATCACTTCTCTTCATCTATTACAAAAGTTCCCGTCTGGTGAAGCGCCAATGCTTCGGTTGCTGACGCCGATTTTTTGCAGCAAAGTGGAATGCTGCAGTCTGAGGCCGTCATTTTACTTCATCCAACTGGAATGCTCCGTTCTGTTCAGGTCATTTCCCTCTAGGAAATAGTGATGTCATTTCCATCTAGTTTTAAAGCTCTCGCATTAAAACTGCATTATTTAGCACAGAATAAATGGTAATAGGGAACGCACCTGCGTAGCGAGAAGTTGGCTTTTCTTAAAAAAATTTCCTGGAGCAAAATACTTGTAAGCACTTCAGTTTTAAAGTCACGCAATTTCAGCTCTATAACGTCTGTTGATGCTGCCGATGTGGATGAAAAGACTGGTTAAGGTTGTCATGAAGGGTGACTTTTCATTATGCAGTTTAGGACGTAAACACGGCGGGATTGAATAACAACAGGAAAAGCATAGCAAAATAAAAAATCTTTATCGATGCTAGATAATAAGTACCCAAAGCCTCCTCGAAAGCTGCAAAAAAATGGCCCAGATTTTGTAACTTTATTCATGTAGCTGTGCCACTGCTGTCGCTTTGGGTACAAAAAAAATATGCATACGGCATGATATTTACCAGAACATGTGTATGTTTTTTCTTTCTTTATCCCTTCAAGGGTTTGTTTGATTTTTTTTAACAAACCGAAGCAATTATTTATATAGGTTCTTGTTTGTTTTATGCTTTTTGTTTCTTCCTGTTTTGCAAGTACACAAACACGTACAGGGCCGCATAGTTTCGATAATGTTTTCCATTGACTGCTGCCATTCACTGCCCCTTTTAGCTCCTAAAAAGATTTGAAAATTAAAGTCATAACACGCTGGTAAATGTGTTAATTCTCGGTAATATCGCACAAGGTTTTCTGGCCACTTAAATATAAACTATAATATTGTAGTGCATTATTACAGCCAAGGGCTGCAAGTTAAAACCGGTGTTCTTAATAGCAGACGAACTTTTTTAACTGAGGTATCGCGCCAGCAGAAAAAAAATGCTATTGATAGTAAACTCTTACTTACCTCTCCTGTTGCATCTATAAATTCGATTTTATGCAAGGCACTGAAACATGTACTTCGAAGTAGCTAACATACAAAATAAATAGCAAAGTGAAGGCGCCAAAAACCACACGCACACACACAAGACAAGAGAACGGCACAGAGCGCCACTCAGAACTAGTTTATTTTGCAGAACCCAGATACATGTATACACAGCCAGCGCTTGCGCAAGGAACGAAATTGCGCATCAGTGTGACAAGGAAAGCTCAAAAAACTTTTTTTCCGCCTGATACAGATGTTTCACTGACACACGAACTGCCTTTCTTGCTGATATAGAACACTTCAATCAGTTCTCTGGCTTTGATATTGCTGTTTCTGGCTAGGATCCGCATGGATGAGTAGCATGGCTCACACGAGCGTGAAGGGCACGATCTGATATGTTTCGGCAAATTTGGCCCTCTTTATTTTGTCCTACGTTTCATTCATGTTCCCTGATTCGCTCATTAACGCAGCGCCATGTTTGTCCTATATAGGAACGACCGCCCGTGAGGGCAATTTCATAAACAACCCCTTCACCACAATTCATGAAAGGTCGCCCATGCTTAGTACCACAGCCTCTTTCTTGTTCTTTTTCTTTTATTTAGTCGATTAGAAGGCAAATGCTTCCGACCTTCAAGGGGGCTGAAAAGACGAGAGGGACACTATGCCTGCTCGCAACCTTCTTCAGGTTGAGGGCCAACTTGTGCACATAGAGCACCGCCACAGGTCTCACCTCTTCACGAAGGACCTCTGCCCCAGCCCTCACTTCCCTAATCTTCAACTTCTGTAAGAGGCTTTCGGAGACCCCTGTCACGAGCGAACCAGGGAATCCGGCTGAAGCCAATTGGTTTTCAAAACTCGGTCGCATCTTGTGAGCGCATGACTTCCTTAGCGCAAACTCAAGGCACAGTGAACGAATACCTCTTTTCACTAATTTTGAGTGCTAAGAGTCGGATGGCAGAAGCCCTTTTTTTTTTGCTCGCGGAGCGTAAGCCCAACACACATGATCCGTACAGAACTCAATTTTGCAAATTTTGAAAGCAAAAGAAAGAGAAAGAGGCTGTGGTACTAAGCATGGGCGACCTTTCATGAATTGTGCCGAACAGGTTGTTTATGAAATTCCCCTCTCGTGCGGTCGTTCCTTTATAGGACAAACAGGGCGCTGCGTAATGAGCGAATCAGGGAGCATAAACGAAACGTGTAACAAAATAAAGAAGGCCCAAATTTGCCGAAACATACTAGATCCTGCCCTTAACGCTCTTGTGAGCCATGCTTCGCATCCGTGCGGATCTTTGCCGGAAGCAGCAATATCAAAGCCAGAGAACTGATTGAAGCGTTCTATATCAGCAAGAAAGGCAGTTCGTTTGTCAGCGAAACATCTGTATCTCTGTATCAGGCGGAAAATTTTTTTTTAACGTTCGTTGTCCCATTGATGCGTAAGTAAGTTCCTTGCGCAGTCACTGGCTGTGTATATATGTATCTGGGTTCTGCAAAATAAACTAATTGTGAGTGGCGCTCTGTCCTGTTCTCTTGTGTGTGTGTGTGTGTGTGTGTGTGTGTGTGTGTGTGTGTGTGTGTGTGTGTGTGTGTGCGTGTGCGTGCGCGTGTGCGTGCGCGTGTGCGTGTGCGTGTGCGTGTGCGTGCGCGTGCGCGTGTGCGTGTGCGTGCGCGCGCGCGTGCGTGTGCGTGTGTGTGCGTGTGCGTGTGCGTGCGTGTGCGTGTGCGGTGTGCGTGTGCGGTGTGTGCGGTGTGCGGTGTGTGTGTGTGTGTGTGCGCGTGCGTGCGTGCGTGTGCGTGTCTGTGTGTGTGCGTGTGTGCGCGCGCGCGCGCGCGTGTGTGTGTGTGTGTGTGTGTGTGTGTGTGTGTGTGTGTGTGTGTGTGTGTGTTTTGGAGCCTTTACTTTGCAATGATTTACCAACTAGCCCAGCAAGCAGTTCTCTTAAAATAAATACCGTTTAGTGGTTCAGCTGTGTGACTTTCTACCTCTAAGCATAATAACAGGCTGTTAAGAGGACCTTAAATGCGAGAGCGCAGGTATGCTGAGATTTTGGAACAAGAAAAGATTGTTTGGTACATGGTTAATCGGGGTTTGACGTCCCTAACGGAATCAGGCTAGGAGGGACGTCGTAGTGATGGGCTCCGGATAATGTCGACAGCCTGTACTTCTTTAACGTGATCTGCCATCGCACAGTACACGGGCCTCTAGAATTTCGCTTCTATTGAAATGCCACCGCGGCTGCCGGCATCGATGCCGCGTCTTTCGCGTCAGCTGCCGAGCCGCAATAAGCTTTTTAGCCACCACAGCGGTTAAAGAAAAAAATAATTGTGGTCGATGTGGTGTATATCCTGTCTTCGGTTGACCTCCTATTGATAGACTTCGTTGCGATGCTCACAAACTTGAAAGAATAGTCAGCATTAAATTTTGGTTCATATATGTTCTCTCCTATATTGCTGTTGTGTCTGGCTTCGCTGTTTTCCTTGCGCACTATCCTCATGATATTTAAAGCATCCAAGTACTAGTTCATAAACACATGTTCGCGGCTAAAGTTATATCTATTGTACTAACTCAACTGGACAGCAAAATTCACCCAAGGGCGCTGTTTGCGAAGTTGCTCAAAGGACAGGTTACGTACGAAGTAGAAGATATTAAAATATAACTACTGTGGTTTCGATTACATTCAATAAATAAAATTTGTTCAAAACAGGGCGCATAGCAGTACCAGGAAGTATAAATTTGCTGCTTACCATATCTGCACTTCTCCTAGCCGGCGCCTTGCAAGAAGGCTATTTCCGAACGTTCGTAAAGGCAAAAAATAAAAAGAAAGTTAAATGTCTTTTGACAACTGTAATAGGGATGCGTACGCGTGAAAACGCATTACTTCCCCGCGCTGGAGTGTACCTAGTAATTTTTAGAGCGATCAGACACCGTACCTCGTGAATGGGATTTTTCGCATTTCCACGGAAACTGGATGTAATCGGCGTGAAAAGGGAATAAAGTGGCAGCAATACAAAAAAGAAGCAGTAAAAGAAAGGAGCAGAGTAGTATTGAAAACAGAATCAGAGACAGAGAGGGCCGGGCGCAGCGACGGAAGGAGAAACGAAAACAGCAGAGCGGACAAGCGCGACATGGTCATTGGGATAAGAAAACCAACAAAGAGAACAGCCTGTTTTGCGCTGACTCGGTCCGAAACGGGAACGGCACAAAGTACGACAACATTCGATGCTGGTGCTTTGTTCGAGTCTGTTTGAAAGGCACTGCCATGTGGCCTGGACAGCGGACAAGGCAGGCCCGCTTTTCGCCGGCCGAGTGGCTGCGCAACGTCGCTGCTCTTTTTACACCTTTAAGTTTTGTTTTTCATGTTCCACAGCTCTCAGCTTTGCGCTTTGCTGACAGAGACACGTTAATTATGCCGTACAGTCTAAGGACCACAGACGCATTCTCATAAACTTTGAGAGGAAGCTGAGGACATCGTCATAACGAGCTTCGTTGATTTAACTCGTCATTGTGAACATGCTTCCAAATCATCTATTCGTCCCTGCACTTAACCACCTTATGCGACTGAAAGTCGGTTTCCTGGTTTTGCGATAATGCTCACAAACTTCTTTCTGGTCTTTTGCAACCTTTCGAAATCGACGTCGCACAGTTCGTGCCATTATAGTTCCCGTTGATATATTTTAGATCGTGAGAATTTCGTTTCCTGAATTTGTGCACGTCACAAAGCATTTATTTTAAGTATACTGACATTTTTGCATTTTCAATTGCACGGTTAATGCATCTAAGGAGCTGAAACTCTCTTAATTCACTTTTTCTGGCAATTCATTCTGCCAAGTGCGCATTCTTGATCGCTTTGGTCTCGTTGGCTGTCCTGGTACACTGGTCCTTTTAGGCTGTTGAGAATAGCTGATACATTTCGCGTTGTTTGCATTAGTTCACGAGGTCAGCGTGTCCTCGAAAGCTGTCCCCCGGGAGAAAACAAAAAGTATAATTGTGAATTCTTCCAGCGGTCCTTAAAAACACAACATTTTTTATGCTTATGCAGTGCCCATTCCTTTTCCACCTATAAAGAGCAGAGCAAGTTACCTTTGCTGGTAGTATTCATTGGGAACAAATTCTTCTCGCGATACTGACGAGAGCTATCTACTAGATTGCCGCCATGGCTGCTGAGAACATGCCAAACAAATAGAATAAAAATATTCCTGAATTTCAAGTACTCGTGAGTATTTTGTCACTCTCGTAATGCATAATCGTTTTCAAACATGTCCGCAGAACAATAGGGTGGCCAATGAACTGGGCCTCCTTGGATCACCATTATTTTCTGAAACACTTTTCGTGTATTCGTGTACGCAACTCGTGAAAGCACTTTCAGCTTTTAAGAACGGCGATTCGGCGGTATGGAGTTCATATATAAAAACCGACTTCTGAGGAGAGCAGAAGAAACGAGGCATAAGAAAGAAAACAAGGTTGAGCTCGAACTCGGTCACTGACAGGCTCGAGGCGCTTCCACGTCAAAGTCACCGCGGAAAACAATGATCACCCGTTCCGCCGCGTCCTCCACCTTACGCTTATTCCAAGCCGGTGCAGCGGAAGCACATTAAGTAGCGGTTGTCGCCTGAGCTGATGGCTATGTATTTTAGTAGCATGTAGTAAGACACGACGGTGGAAGCGGGGAGCCAAAAGGAAGGTTTGTGATGCAATTAGCAGCTGAGAAATGCGCCAGAGACAAGAACATATGTTTAGGTGGCAGCTGTATGTCAAGGCTGGGTAAAAAATGATTGTTAAAAAACTCTGCCTCTCCCGTAACCGAGAGTAGAGTAAGCATGAAATGTTTACGGGCATAATACGAAGCGCACGCGGACACGACGAGACGCAGGCCTGACAAGAATGTACTACATGCAACGCGTTCGAAACTGTCCGAAGTGCGTAGAGGCGAAAGCGTTTTCAGCACCACTTTGCGTATGTGACACTGGTGATGTTATCACTGGATTACGTCACACATAATTCATGACGAAGTAATGACAAATTACTGATTAATGTGTGACTGATTAATGACTAAATACTAATAAACTGCTAATTAATGACGCTTAAGCTTCGCCTTTAGGAGTGGAACGCGACAGCGTGTTGTAGCGCTGCCAGGCAGCTGTCCAAGGAACGTCACCACCCGTTCGGCGTGATGCCTCGTCCTTTGAGCGCGACGCTTTTTGAGGCAAGGAAATTACGCAGTAATTCTCTGCCATCTCGGTGGACACCCGAGCCGCACCTTAGAGGAAGGTAGGAACGCCACCACCCGTTCGGCGCGATGCCTTGCCCTTTGAACGCAACGTTTTTTGAGGACAGGAAATGGAGCAGTAATTCTCTGTCATCGCGGTGGACACCCGAACCGCACCGTAAAGCATTTCATGCTTAAATATTGTGGCATGTATGTGCTTTTTGCACACGTTATTAGAAATCGGAAATTATAATTCCATGCATTATTAAACGCCAGCTCGACTGATATCTGATAAACATTGAGAAGGCACTGGCAGCAGTTATTTTTTGTGACTCGTTCGGAGACCAACCAGCGCTTGCATGCCGGTCGCGTAGGAGGGCTTAGAGAGAGTCGTTAAATCTCAAGTCTCGTACGGTGCCCGGATGTTCTCGTTTCAGAGCCCGGATGAGTGGATTTCGGTCTCGGCGTGACGTCACCACACTGCCGACAACGGGAGCTAAAAGCATTTCATGCTTAGTACAAGGTAGGCATGCCGACAATATAAAATCTGGACAAACCAGTGAACGCGTGCACGAACAGACAAACATGCCAATAGTTTACAGTGGGTATAGCTGCAGAGACAAGTGCACTTGACATTCGTTAACACGTTTTGGCGGGCTAGTTGGGGCGGACATGAGAACGAATAATTTTTCTCGGTAGATGTCGGCATAGTGACGGCTGTCTTCATCACTTTTCTGGCTCCTTCTACTCCAACTCGGTGAAAAGCCGTACCTGAAATAGTTCCAAGATTAGGATAAAAAAGAAACGGACACCACTCGGCTTGGAAAATTTGATCACAGTGCGACTGCAGACTAAAACTGAAATCTCGCAAGCCCACGCTGAACAAAAGCAGAAAGAATGCATTTCCTGATGTGAAAACGAACATTAATTGTATTTCATCATTCTTCCAGGGACGGAGGTTGCTCGCGATGCAATTGCAATAGAACGTTGCTAAGAGGTTTTTTTTGCATATGCCTGTTCCTAACAGTGGTTACGCAGTGCCTCAGTAGGGACTAATTTCCCCGGCATTACGGCTTTTTCCGCAAGCGCAAGAGCAACAGCAACCACAGCAGCATCAGCTAGGCGAAACACAAATGACATATTTCTGGTCGTTATGGGCGCTGTCAGCTCTGTACGATGTGCGCCAGCATGAAGCTGGCATTGCGTACCAGAATTGCGGAAGTTATTACCAAGAACACAGCACTTCGATGGCGTGTGACGTGCGCCTATTAGTGGTAAAACATTCTGCCTTACGTGTGGGCCTGATGCGCGTAGGCTGCTACAGCCAGCCCACAGGCTCGCTCTTGTCTATATTTATCCAGGGCCTCATATGCTTCGCGTCGAGGTTTATAGGCGGAGTCCCGTGCAGTGCTTCCAAAGCTCTGGTGCATCACTTGCGCCCAAATGAGAACACCAGGCCCGTAGTGCAGCATTTGTTTTAAAAATTTCACAAACCCAGCGTTCTTCAGATGCTGTCGCGTGTAAAAAAGAAACGTTTTGCACAATAATGTTTCGTACCATCTACAGAGCTGACAATGAATGAATTAGACTTTTAAATTTATACGTAGATTATCTTTCCCGACCTGGCGCAGTTTCCGTTTTTACTTCGCGCTCTTTCTTCGATACAAGAAATTCAGTTCAAAACCTAGCACTTGCCAAGTGCTATTTTATGCCATGATTCAAATCATTTACGGTGGTTCTCTTCAACATACACTTCATATGACAATGTAGACGAAGATGCGAGGTTGTAGAAGTTCTTTTGGGATGAGTTCATGTACAGTGAAGTTTTGTTTCGTTCGTTTATGGCGGTTTTACGTCCCAAAGTGACTCACGCTACAAGGGACGCCGTAGACAAGGATTCCGAGAATTTCGACCCCCTGGGATTCGTTGAAGTGCACTGACATCGCACTGTACACGGATTGCAGTGGAAATTGTATTGACCCGCAAGCCTCGGACATGCTGTACTAAATTGTACCTTTTTGAATCTTTGTACGGAGCCGGCTCCCTTGTGTGTATATATGTACTCTTTATGTATCCTGGCGTTTTGTTTGTACACAAATAAATTTCTCTTTGTATCTAGGATTTCGCCTTCATCGAAATTCGACCGCCGCGGCCGCGATCGAACCCGCATCTTTAGAGTCAGCAGCCGAGTGCCATAACCACTAAGCCACCGCGGCAGCTCAATATACGGTAAAATGAAGCAGACTGCAACAAAAAGGGAAATTAATTTAACGCGTAACTTGTAAGCAGGAGGACGAGGGCGTTGCGAATGAAAGGATTTTTTACATGTATAACTTGTAAAACCCCCAGAAAAACACTTTACGCGATGCCTGTGCCATCTTGATGGTCGACGCTAAATATTTCGTTCAGCTTCCTTATTACTTTTCTCAAATACCTCCAAATGACTGCTGTAGGACATGATTTCTCAATGAGCAGTTTGGTATTCTCACCAATATAGGAAAACGGCTACAGTGGACACGCGCGTCGAAGCAAGGGAAGCGAGCTGACGCTTGTCGCATAAAGTTCACATTAAAGAAGGCGGCATCGCAGAGTAGGTTTTCAGGTGAATGTGACATCGATTTAAAACACGCAGTTGAGCCTACAGTGGAAACTTCGGTTCTGTGCTGCAAAATCAATGCTTAAAACTTCCGCCTAACCAATGCGAGAGAAAGTGAAAACGAACCATGCTTCGGCGAGTGTGCATCGTCTTCATTGCTCCCGAGCAGCTGCGGCACGCGGGAATGTTTGAAACGGGCACGCGCTTTTTGAGCGAGAGTGGGCTCCAGTAGTAAGAGCACAGTAAGGAATTGCCGCTGGGAATTACACCCACTTGAAATTCCGGGCTGATGACTGAGGCCAGTCGACTTTGACTCACGGCTGAGGATTACGTGGTCCTGCCTTTTACTGCGGGCCGGTCCAGTCTGAAACAGCCGGGCGTCACCAACTTCCAAGCCTAGTCGCTGTAGGTTGCAGCGTCTGATTTCAATGCGCCCTTTGACCCCAGTGTTATGAGGTGCTGCAGCAGGTAAACGCCCCTCTGCTCTACGCCTCCCTGTGCATCCACCCATTTCATCGCCTCTTCCTGATTTAAACAGAACCTGATTCTTTTTAGCTCTGTTTAAAACAAAACGCAGTTGATTCTCCTTGTGATTATGTCATCTTTAATACTGCAAAAATGCACCACCGTAAGTAGTTAGTTTGACCAAAGCCAACATGCACTTTGGTAGCTGCGAAGGTGCCATACTTATACACTAACTTTTGGGAAGCATGTTCATTGTAGATGCAGACAAAAAAGACCACAAACTGCTCCAAGCAGCGTTGAGTAGAGGCTATTAATTGCAAGCAGCTGAAACAATTGGCGTGTATTAAGAGAAACAGCTAAAGTTTACATTTCTCATTAACCGACAACAGTCAACAAAAACGGGAGGACGCAAGAGCTCCTCCGCAGAAGTGTGTTATGACCCAAACGATTCGCTGTGCACCGCCACCAGATAGATATTTTCAGACTCCCCTTCATTATGCTTGCTAGAAGGAACATTCTATCCTACATGACATATTTTCATGGCAATGAAGGGAAGTGTACAAGGGCGGGCCTGTGTAACTACGGAACTCCGAGAATAGTTCGGCCACATGCCGGTAGCCTCGCACGCGGTCCTCGGTTGCCTCGCTCCGTCGCTGCAGGACGTGTCGCCATCTATGGGAACTTCTCTGAGTCGAATGCCCCTAGAAACGCCTTGTAATAACGCTTTGTAGCTCCTTGAGGCCGCCTACGATTGGGGGGGCCACTAATGCAACCTATTGATAATTTATATAAATGAAGTTTCTCCAAGCCAAGCCTTTTAAGGAAATTTGTTTATCGTGAGCGTCTGACGTTGAGTACCTGCACTAAAGTTATAAATCGGCCTTAAATGCGTGGTATTGTCTGTATACGTTGCAGTGTTGGAGGACGGCGCGCGTTTCGGCGGTGTAATATTGCTGCATTCTCAAAAAAGTTGCCCCGATATATTGGAACTTTCTCACCCTTTTTTTTTGAACGAATGTCGCAACATACTGCTTCTGTTCTATGCGTTCTGTCCTGGGTGTTCCACAACGTTTTTTTTTTTTTTATGAGAAATTATGAAAGTTTAAGAAAAGCGGTGGCTCTCGCGTTTCTGAGCGCAGGTTACCTGTGAGCCCTCTTTCTTTCTTTTTATTTCAGTTCCCTCTCGCCTCCCGCGTTTCCTTCCTGCGTAAATAACAAACTCTGCACCGAAAAGCGGCGCTGTCGAGATGTCTTTCTGGGGCGCTTCTCGCCTAAGCCAAATCTCTAAACTTCCAGCAACACGCCACAATTTCCATGCCATTCCTTGATTTCTTCCTACCCGTTCCACGATGAAAGGTTCTAGGGTGCATATATAGTTCATGTTTTTAGTTTCGTGCAGCGATATCGAGGTGAAGAAAGCGAATAATCCCGTGCTGGCTGGCAGTTAAAATATGCCGTGAAGTCAAACGTCGTGGACCTTTATTTGAAGGAATGATAGAACGTGTTGAGGGTGCCAAATTTGGCTCGGGCAACTTAAGACTCGTCATGGGCCCCCTGCATGATGCCCACAAAAGTATATGTGCAATCATGAAACATTACATTAGAAAAGAAAAAGATCTAAGAGGAGAAATCAAAATGTGTTAGTTGTAATACCTTTGACAGAACCGGCTGCAAGCCACCGCCTTCTCTTCGCTGCATCGTACTGTGTGCCGTAAGAATGGAAGGAGAGAAGGGAACACATGTGGGAGCAACCGCGTGGCCGATCCCCATTCCTGCGAAACTTCCAGCCCCGTTTTCTTTCATCTACTGCAGTGCGGCTGCCCGTTCTAGCGTCGACCGCAGTGATGCATAATTCATGCAGACGTTTTGCTTCGGACCGCGGCGTTGCTTTCAAGAAGTGTACTGTGGTACATGGGAATAAAAATACGACAGTAGCGAAAAAGGCCTCGAGAAAGTAGGTGGTGGGCTTGTGCAATCAAGTTTCGATGCATGCGCTTCTCTCGAGACCTTGTTGCTGAGTGCTATATGACCCTTCGCCCGATGGCCCACATTTTCGCTTAGATGCACTCTCCAGAAAAAAGAATACAATCCAGTCGCACGTGTGCGAATGAACAATGTAAACAGCAAGCGCTTTCAGCAGAGAAAATAACGAAACTTCGAAACGGCCACAAAACACGCGCTTGTGCGGATGCTGCCGTTCCAGCGAAGTGCATCTCCGGAGTGAGAAAAGGGGTACTACGAGGACACACAGCATTTGTTACGGCTGATTTGCATTCATTTTTTTGTGTTGTTCGCGCGCCGTTAGTTCTTACCGAATACGCAACTCAAATTTCGCGCATGCCCTCTGTGCACTTAGAGCGCCTTATACGCCCGCAACAACGTTGTAAGTGTACCGATCCCAAAGTCAGTTGAGAGATGCTGACCTAAAAGCGCTTGCGGGGGATGTACACTTGCCTCTTGAAATTCGGTGTAGTTCTCGAGCTCTCGTCTACACTCCCTTGATCATGATCTGGTTTCCCTACTGTGCACATCATACCCCAGGCGTGAAGAAGCTTTGCTTTCATATAAGTATAAGTGGTATTATTTCACACTTAGCGTGCTCGCTCACTGATCGGAATGATGGCTCGCTATGTAGGCTTCTTATAAGTATGGGATATGTGGCGCGGCACGGAAATGTGCTGAGTAGAGTATGTAGTCGCTCAGATTTAACGGCCAAAAGGCAAGCTCATCCTTGAACCTGCGCCCTCTATGCATGCACACTTGGCCATATTCAGAAAAGAGAAGAAACTGAGCTATTTCAACTTACTTTTGCAGAAGTGACGCGCGTTTGGTAGTTTTGATAGTGCTGCGCGTCGCAAGAATTGTCTTCCTTAGAGCCACTGCTTGTTAAGTCAAGCCCGCAGTCCGACATTCCCCCGCTGTTTAAAGACGATCGTGACCGAACATTACCGAGGGAGCGCTTATTAACATTTTCCTGTACCGAGCGCGCATTGTTTGTAAGAAAAGTGTTTAAGTGCAATGTTCCGTTCTGTTCATCCTTCCACCGTAGACGTGAACGCCCTGTAGGCTAAAGCTTTAGTTTTTCCTCATTGTTTGAGAAGGAGCGATGCACGTCGATTTTTAGCGCACCAATCAACGGGCATGGCAGAATGAATAAAAGGGCAGTTTATTGCGTGCTTCCAAATAGGAATTAAAAAATTGAGAACCCTGTCTTTGATGATCCTACATTTTTTCCCAATCGCGAGTATTCATGATTAGCAATAAGGTTGTAAAAAGTAACGTCTAAAAGTGCCATAAAATTCTCGCTAGCCAAAGCTTTCAGCATGCAGCGCTCCACAGACCAAGGAGGGAAATATGGCCCCAAAGATTCTAAAACGAAGTCTGTTGAGCCCCACCGCGGTGGCTCAGTGATTACGGCGCTAGGCGGCTGACCCGAAAGACGCGAGTTCGATCCCGGCCGCTGCGGCTGAATTTTGATGGAGGCGAAATGCTAGAGGCCCCTGTACTGTGCGATGTCAGTGCACGTTAAAGAACGCCAGGAGGTCGAAATTTCCGGAGCCCTTCACTACGGCGTCGCTCATAGCCTGAGTTGCTTTGGGACGTTAAACCCCAATAAACCAAACCGAAGTCTGATGACTGCATGCAGGAAACATTGCTCGCATCCCTTCCTGAGCGCCAGGTGTACGTGTTATGCCAATCTGCAGACTGAGCGGTAAGAAGGGACTCGTCACGAAAAGCCAAGAAATGGCGTCTGGCCCAAAGGATGCCTATGATATGATTTAGCGTGGCCCGCTCTTCCCTGAGGAGCAGGATTGAACTGTTCTTGAGTTTTGGTTCGCTCCTAGTTGAGCAGCCGTAGCCTCACTTCGCTTTGAAGAGTACACATCGCGTACGCAATAAAAGATTTGTCAAGCCCTTCATCCCACACCTCTTTTTCCCATACCGCTCAATGGTTATTATAACTGTTTCACATATTTGTTTGTTTCTTCGAAGGACGTTCCACCTGCTCTGTATTGATGGTCCACTTCTTCCTTCTCATTTTTGATTCTGGATGCTTTTGCTCGTTTGAACCCTTCCTAATTACTACAAATACCATTTACTAAAAATTTGAGCGCAAGGATTCGCTGTGCGATTGCCGCTATGCACCTTTTAACTTTGTGCTGTCCTGTACACTTCTGAGAACAAACTACTCAACATAAAACCTTTGGATTAATTCCTTCTTGAATCGCCAAATACCTTGCTGATTAAAAATTGCGACCGTAAAAGATTCTGTAGGACTGGAGCTGTAGGACTGAAAACAGTGCTAAGGGCTTAGTACTTCACCTGGTAATTTCAGCGTAAGAAGTGAAAATAAAGCGACAAGATATCATGTAACTTGCGAGCAGTGCACCGTGACGAAAGATCTAGCCGAGTAGATAAATAAACATTCGAGTCTGTTACAGCTGTACTGCCGCCATTTTGTTCACAGAAGCCCACTGGACATCTCGCATCATTTGCACAGGACAAAGAGGCGTGCCAAGAATGGCTCTGTGCAGATATGCTTTGTCTAGATAAATGTAGTAATAATCTTAGATTACAGCATTTACACAAATAACGTTCAGTGTGAGAAGTTCCTTGCATTTTGGGCACTCCTCGATTTTTTTTGGCCCACCTTTCTGATAGTTCAAAATGTCCCTGCGTTGGTTCTCTTCTTGTTAATCTTTACATAATTCTAATGTAGGTAACCGAAGATCCACGAAAGTAAGGTAGAGCAGTCACATTATGCCGCTAAGAAGAGCTCGGTCTTTTATTAACTATCATATTTTCTTTGTCCACAGGCGCTTGTCCGTTGCCTTTATGTTCAGCTTTTGTTGCTAGCATCGGACAGCAAAAAAAAGATCTCGTCAGCCAAGCGCTAGGGTATATCTACAATCAGCTTGAGAAAAAGTGATCGCTCTTTTGTCAGTTAAACAAGACATTTTTTTTCGGGTGTCACGGCCCCACATTTAATAAATTAGTTACCTTGAACAATGCAAGATCCAGGAAGCCAGCTATTGCACTCGTTTTCTTGTCTTTTTGAAAATATGAGGTGGTGTGAAGCACTTTGTCCTATTAGAATTTTGTTCTTGTGATAATTTTAACAATGATTTCTACGCTACTGGTTCGTTATTGCAAGACAGCAACAGTAAGCTCACTACTCGTACCTCCAGAGAGACACTCTTCGCCCTCAAAAGGAAAGATAAAGTTGGCTGTGGACGTAATTGTAAAGTACGCACTCTGCGTCCTTTCCTTTACTCCTGTTCCTCGAAGCCGTACGTGTAAATAAAATGGAGCGAAAATACGGCCGCTCCTAAATGAAGCGAAGAACTAAATCGTACAGTGTTGGGCCGGTGCCCGATGTCCCAAGATGGCTGCCTGTTATTCAGCTCAACAGTGTAGCAGGAAGGAGAGGTACGT